>NC_083223.1:274321306-274621306 GCF_032191835.1 Heteronotia binoei
TGGAGAAGATCCCAGCCCCCCTGCCTCGCCCTCTCGGGTGGCTCGTGTGCGTGACCGCCTCCGGCAGGACCTCAGGGATCGGAGGAGGGCGGCACGCTCACAAGCAAGACGCTCCCTGAGCCCTGAGTTCTGAGAGGATTCTGGCCCTTCTAAGAGCAAGGATGCTTGAGTGGTAACAGGATCCTGGCTGCCTCCCTGAGCCAGCAATTAGCCCAAACGGGCAACAGCCAGCAGAGGGCTATATAGCTGTGGGCTTTGGGAGGAAGCTTTGTGGAAGCAACTAGTCATCTCCCTGACATTCTAGCATCCACTCCGGCTTGACTTTGGTTCCTGACTCCCTGACTTTGGCTTTGGACTTCTGGACTCCCTGACCTCGGCTTCTGGACCTCAGACCTGCGATACTTCTACAGTGATTCGGATTTGGCGCCTCGGACCCTCCTGCTTACTGGCTACAGACCTCGGACTGCCTCTGGACTTTGCCTGACCCGGCCCCAGCCGTGACAGATTGCTTCCACCGACAAACACCCACTCCACAGGATGGATGCTGAAGCAAGTGAAACCACAGAACTACTGGCTGCGCTCCAAGCCCAGGTACAGCAGCTAACACAGGCAGTAGTGCACTTGCAGCAACAACCTGCGGCCAGTGCTCCAGCCAAGTGCCCAGTTCCCCCACCTGACAGATTTGGGGGTGCCGTGGAAGAATTTCCTGCCTTCCTAGCACAGTGTCGGCTGTACTTTGAACTGAGAGCACGGGACTTCCTCAATGACAAAACCAAGGTGTGTTTCGTCATCAGTCTGTTAAAGGGGCAGGCGGCCAAATGGGCCACACCCTTACTGGTCGCGTCCTCTCCCCTACTGACTGATTACCAGGGGTTTGAGGCCCACCTGTCTGCTGCTTTCTCAAACCCAGTCCAAGCAGCCACAGCCAACCGGAAGATCAGGGCACTGAAACAAGGCAACTCCTCGGTGGCTCAATATGCCACTGAATTCAAGCTCCTGACCCAGGACTTGGCGTGGAATGAGGCTGCCCAGATGGACCAGTTTACTGAGGGGTTGGCAGAGGAGGTCCTGGATGAACTGGCCAGGGTGGAGCAGCCACCCACACTCCAAGAACTTATCACCCTCTGCCTCTGCATCGATGGCCGCCTGGAAAGTCGCCGCCAAGCCAAGACCAGAGGGCGCCAGCTCCCTGCGCCGTGCTACCTGGCTCCTCGCCCGTCCCCAGCTAGTACCAGCACCAAGGATGAGCCTATGCAGCTTGGAGCTGCTCGACCCCGCCTGACTCCAGAGGAAAAGACCAGACGCCGCACGCAGAATCTGTGCCTCTACTGCGGCACGGCAGGCCACTATGCCTCTGGCTGCCCTGCTAAGCATCGGATACCTGGACCTTCGCTGCCACCGCCGCCAAAAGGGCAGCCCCAGGCGTAAGTGGACCCCCCAGCCTGGGGCGACTAGCTGGGTCCTCCGAACAGCGGGCTGATACCCCAGGGCCATTCCTGCTACCAGTCAAACTCCGTCTGCCTGACGAACGCTGGCTGTTCGTGTATGCCATGCTGGACTCGGGAGCGGCCCACTGTTTTATAGATGCCGCCTTTGTGAAGCAGCACCAGATCCCTGTGCAGACAAAAGGGATTCCGTCGCTGGTGGAGGCTATTGACGGGCGCCTCCTCCGTTCTGGCCCCGTCACCCAGGAGACCTGTCCCATCACCTTCCACGTCCAGCAGCACCAAGAACAGCTGCGGTTTGATGTCGCCCGCATGCCTCGCTTCCCGCTGATTCTAGGCCTTTCCTGGCTGAAGCTGCACAACCCCATCGTGGACTGGGCCCAGCAGGAACTAAGCTTCCGAGACCCATGCCCCCATCTGACTCCTCCCACCACTCTAGCAGCTGGCATCCCGAGTGGTGGTCTTCAGCTCCCTCAGAAGTATGTGGACTTTGCTGATGTCTTCGAAGAGACAGGAGCTGATCAGCTTCCCCCTCACCGGCCCTACGACTGTGCCATTGATTTGGTACCTGGGGCACCACTCCCGGTGGGGCGTCTGTACCCAATGTCGGAGCCGGAGTTGGCAGCTCTGCGAGACTTCCTGGACAAGAACCTGAAACGCGGATTCATCCGACCCTCAACCTCTCCCCTATCTGCTCCAGTGCTCTTCGTGAAGAAGAAAAGTGGGGAGCTCCGGCTGTGCAATGACTACCGGGCCCTGAACAAGATCACCATCCGCGACCGGTACCCTCTACCACTGATCCCTGAACTCTTGGATCGCCTAAAGGGGGCCCAAATCTACACCAAGCTGGACCTCCGTGGAGCGTACAATTTGGTGCGCATACGGCCCGGAGACGAATGGAAGACCGCGTTTGGGACCCGATACGGGCAGTACGAGCACCTGGTAATGCCCTTCGGACTGACCAATGCCCCCGCTGTCTTCCAGAGGTTCATGAATGACATATTCCGGGACCTGCTCGACCGCTTCGCGATCATATACCTGGATGACATTCTAATTTACTCCCGCAATCCTGCCCAGCACGCCGAGCACGTCCGCCAGGTCCTGCAGCGCCTACGAGCCCATGGTCTCTACGCCAAGCTGGAGAAGTGCGACTTCGACCTGCGCTCCGTCGAGTTCCTTGGGCACATCGTGTCACCGCAGGGGATCCTCATGGACCCGAAAAAAGTAGAAGCGGTCCTGACCTGGCAGGCTCCTCAGAATCGCAAAGACCTGCAGCGGTTCCTCGGTTTTGCCAACTACTATCGGCAATTCATCCCGGCCTACGCATCCCTGACCACACCCCTGACTCAACTACTCCGCCCCAAAGAACCCTTCCACTGGTCCCCAGAGGCCGATAACGCCTTCTCCACCCTGAAGACTCGCTTTGCCACCGGGCCACTCCTGAGATACCCCGACCCCCAGCTTCCCTTTACGGTGGAAGCTGATGCCTCCAACGTGGCCCTGGGAGCAGTGCTGTCCCAGCGCGAGGAGCCGTCCCAGCCACTACAGCCCTGCGCCTATTACTCGCGGCAGCTCACTGCTGCAGAGAGGAACTATACCATCTGGGAGAGGGAGTTGCTCGCGATCAAGGCGGCGTTTGAGGTTTGGCGACATTACCTCGAAGGGGCTCGCCACCCTGTTCAAGTGCTCACCGATCACCGGAACTTGGAACACCTCCAGACCACCCGCCGTCTCAACCAGCGCCAGATCCGGTGGTCCCTATTCTTCTCTCGCTTCGACTTCCGGATCTCCTACATCCCCCATACCCAGAACCGGAAAGCAGACGCGCTCTCCCGGAAACCGGAATACGCCCCTGCCTCAACTGAGACTGCGCCCGCTGCTCCAATCCTGCCGCCCTCAGTATTTGCAGCCACCTCCACTTCACCAGCACTCGTGGAGGACATTCGGGCTAGCCAGGCCAATGATCCCTGGGTCCAGCAACACCTCCAGGCTCTCCAAGATGACCCAACAGGGGAGTTCACGACTCGAGGCGGCCTCTTGCTACACCGCGAACGCATCTATGTGCCGCCCGGGCCCTTGCGGGCAGAAGTGCTACGCCTGACCCACGACTCGTTACCCGCCGGGCACTTTGGACAGCATAAGACCACCCACTTGCTGACAAGGGAATTCTGGTGGCCACGAGTTCGCGCTGATGTTGCCCGCTATGTCAGCTCCTGTGACGTCTGCCGACGGGCCAAAGACATCCCAGCCAAACCCTCAGGGTTGCTGCAGCCCTTGCCCACATCTTCAGGACCCTGGGATACCATCTCGATGGACTTCATCACGGAACTTCCACGCTCCAAGGGTCAGACTTGTATCTGGGTGGTCGTCGACCTATTTACCAAGATGGCCCACTTTGTTCCGTGCCCGAAACTCCCCACAGCTCAGGAGACGGCCCAGCTTTACCTGCAACACATCTTTCGTCTGCATGGACTCCCAGCCCATCTGATCTCCGATCGGGGCCCTCAGTTCTCCTCTCGGTTCTGGCAAGCCCTCCATTCCAGCCTGGGTACTCGAGTGCACCTGTCCTCGGCCTACCACCCACAGACAGATGGCCAGACAGAGCGCACCAATGCCACGCTAGAGCAATATCTCCGCTGTTACACCTGTTACCAGCAGGATGACTGGACCACTCTATTGCCCCTAGCGGAGTTTGCATACAACAACGCGGTCCATTCATCCACCCAAATGACCCCGTTTGCTGCAACCTACGGGTACCACCCTCGGTTCTTCCCAGCGATCCTACCACCCACGAATGTCCCCGCCGTCGATGCCTACCTGCAAGAACTCCGTGCCAGCCAAGACTTGCTCCGAGAGCAGCTACAGCAAGCCAAGGAGGCATATAAACGGGCTGCGGACCGAAAGAGGCAAGAAGGCCCTCCAGTGCAGCCGGGGGATCAGGTGTGGCTCTCAACTCGCTACCTGCGCCGGCCTGGTCGGTCTCACAAGCTGGATGCACGGTTCATTGGACCCTACCCCGTCGTTGAACAAATAAACCCCGTCGCCTTCAGGCTCCAGTTGCCACCCCACCTCCGCATTCACCCCGTGTTTCATCGCTCCCTCCTTGTTCCGGCTGCACCCCCTGACCCAGCTCGGACTCCTTCCCCACCGCCGCCACCACCAGTGTTGGTGGATGACAAGGAAGAATATGAGGTGCACCAGATCCTGGACTCCCGGTACCATCGTGGAGGCCTCCAGTACCTGGTGGACTGGGAGGGATACGGCCCAGAAGACCGGTCTTGGGAGCCCGAGGACAATCTTCATGCCCCGGACTTGGTGCACCAGTTCCACAATGACCACCCCGACCTTCCAGGTCCCTCGACGGAGGGGGGCCCTGGGGGGGGGGATAGTGTCATGGGTGCTGGGGACCCTTCAGAGGAAGTTGAGTCTGATGAGGAAACTGTGCCCCTGCCACCTGCACCAGTGCCCCTGCCTCCTGCTGGAGAAGATCCCAGCCCCCCTGCCTCGCCCTCTCGGGTGGCTCGTGTGCGTGACCGCCTCCGGCAGGACCTCAGGGATCGGAGGAGGGCGGCACGCTCACAAGCAAGACGCTCCCTGAGCCCTGAGTTCTGAGAGGATTCTGGCCCTTCTAAGAGCAAGGATGCTTGAGTGGTAACAGGATCCTGGCTGCCTCCCTGAGCCAGCAATTAGCCCAAACGGGCAACAGCCAGCAGAGGGCTATATAGCTGTGGGCTTTGGGAGGAAGCTTTGTGGAAGCAACTAGTCATCTCCCTGACATTCTAGCATCCACTCCGGCTTGACTTTGGTTCCTGACTCCCTGACTTTGGCTTTGGACTTCTGGACTCCCTGACCTCGGCTTCTGGACCTCAGACCTGCGATACTTCTACAGTGATTCGGATTTGGCGCCTCGGACCCTCCTGCTTACTGGCTACAGACCTCGGACTGCCTCTGGACTTTGCCTGACCCGGCCCCAGCCGTGACACTCACATGGATTCTGTGTTAACATAAGAACATAAGAGAAGCCATGTTGGATCAGGCCAGTGGCCCATCCAGTCCAACACTCTGTGTCACATAAGAACAGAAGAGAAGCCATGTTGGATCAGGCCAAAGGCCCATCCAGTCCAACACTCTGTGTCACATAAGAACAGAAGAGAAGCCATGTTGGATCAGGCCAAAGGCCCATCCAGTTCAACACTCTGTGTCACATAAGAACATAAGAGAAGCCATGTTGGATCAGGCCAATGGCCCATCCAGTCCAACACTCTGGGTCACACAGTGGCCATAAGAACATATACATGTGTGTGTATGTATACACACACACACACACATATATATACACACTGTGAATCTGAGGTGAGGCTTCTGCTTCCCCGATCAACATAATGCCCCTGTATAAATCGATGGTGCGGTCTCATTTGGAGTACTGTGTGCAGTTCTGGTCGCCGCACCTCAAAAAGGATATTATAGCATTGGAGAAAGTCCAGAGAAGGGCAACTAGAATGATTAAAGGGCTGGAGCACTTTCCCTATGAAGAAAGGTTGAAACGCTTGGGACTCTTTAGCTTGGAGAAACGTCGACTGCGGGGTGACATGATAGAGGTTTACAAGATAATGCATGGGACGGAGAAAGTAGAGAAAGAAGTACTTTTCTCCCTTTCTCACAATACAAGAACTCATGGGCATTCGATGAAATTGCTGAGCAGACAGGTTAAAATGGATAAAAGGAAGTACTTCTTCACCCAAAGGGTGATTAACATGTGGAATTCACTGCCACAGGAGGTGGTGGCGGCCACAAGTATAGCCACCTTCAAGAAGGGTTTAGATAAATATATGGAGCACAGGTCCATCAGTGGCTATTAGCCACAGTGTATGTGTGTATATAAAATTTTTTGCCACTGTGTGACCCAGAGTGTTGGACTTGATGGGCCATTGGCCTGATCCAACATGGCTTCTCTTATGTTCTAAGTCATAATTTGGGAAGCACAAAACAGGTTTGATCAGGGCAACTTCATTTCTTCACACTATTCCATATCGTTGGTCGCAGTGGGCAGTGGACTTCCAGCACTTTTGGCCAACATTGCTTGGCGTATTTGGACTCAATGGCCAACACCTTTAAAACAATCGCAATGGATGCCATTACAGTATGCAAATCCAGATATTTCTCACCAGAGCTTTTTGGGTAGAAAAAGCAGGGGTGGGATTTTAGCAGGAGCTCCTTTGCATAAGAACATAAGAGAAGCATGTTGGATAAGGCCAATGGCCCATCCAGTCCAACACTCTGTGTCATATAAGAACATAAGAGAAGCCCTGTTGGATCAGGCCAATGGCCCATCCAGTCCAACACTGTGTGTCACATAAGAACGTAAGAGAAGCCATGTTGGATCAGGCCAATGGCCCATCCAGTCCAACACTCTGTGTCACACAGTGGCCAATATATGTCTGCGTGTATATATTTGCATATTAGGCCACCACCCCCCGATGTAGCCAATCCTCTCAGAGCTTACAAGGTTCTTTTTTGTAAGCTCTTGGAAGATTGGCTACATCAGGGATGTGTGGCCTAATATGCAAAGGAGCTCCGGCTACAAAAAAAAAAGCCCTGACTTTAATTCATCTGGCCAGAGAACATGATGATCTTACGTTAAGTTACCTGGTGGCGGGTGAAGAAGATAAGAAGATATTTGATTTATATCCCACCCTCCTCTCCGAAGAGTCTCATAGTGGTTCACAATCTCCTTTACCTTCCTCCCCCACAACAGACACCCTGTGAGGTGGGTGGGGTTGGAGAGGGCTCTCACAGCAGTTGCCCTTTCAAGGACAACCTCTGCCAGAGCTATGGCTGACCCAAGGCCATGCTAGCAGGTGCAAGTGGAGGAGTGGGGAATCAAACCCGGTTCTCCCAGATAAGAGTCCGCACACTTAACCACTGCACCAAACTGGCTCTTAGGAAAGTACCATCAAGTCTCAAGCAGATGCTCTACCACTGAGCCATCATCCCTCCCCATGCATTAACATCCATTAAGGACTGGTGGATCAAGAGCCACCCACAAAGCTCACCAAGTTTCCTAGGGCCAGTCATTCCTTCTCAACATAACCTACCTCTTAGTGTTACTGTGATGTTAATGAAGGAGCAACGCATCACAATTGCTGTACTGAGATCTTTAGAGTTAGAGCAACTCTGAAATCCTTAGAGCTAGAGAAAGGATGGGACCCCCAGGGGTGGAATTCTAGCAGGAGCTCCTTTGCATATTAGGCCACACACCCCTGATGTAGCCAATCCTCCAAGAGCTTATAAGGCTCTTTTTTGTAAGTTCCATGAAGGTTGTCTACATCAGGGGTGTGTGGCCTAATATGCCAAGGAGCTCCTGCTAGAAGTCCACCCCTGCGAAAAAGCCTATCAGGAACTTGTTGGCATATTAGGCCGCACCCCCTGATGCCAAGTCAGCCAGAACTGTGTTCCTGTGCACTCCTGCTCACCTTGTTTCTCACTCTTGCCAAAGGACTTATCTGGTGGCTCCAGAAGATCACCCATAGGCAGGGATAGAATTCTAGCAGGAGCATCTTTGCATATCAGGCCCCACCCCTTGATGTAGCTAATCCTCCAAGAGCTTACAAAAAAGAGCCTTGTAAGCTCCAAGAGGATTGGCTACATCAGGGGTGTGTGGCCTAATATGCAAAGGAGCTTCTGCTAGAATTCCACCCCTGCCCATAGGCATGGGAGGTCATAGTTCCTGAAGGCCAGGGCTGACCGTAGACTGTCTGGCAAACTCCTCAAGGCTAACTTCTGGTGTTCCCCTGCACTGATAACATCACTGAGTCGCATGGGGGGCACTCAGTTCAGTACCTCCCAGAAGGCCGGTGCTCTGGGCAATCACCTAGTTTGCCTAGTGGCAGGAACGACCCTGCTGCTGATCTCATGCTGATACAGCATTCCACCACCCTCCCCCCCCCCCCCCCCAGTTTTATTCCATCTGAGGGTACCTTAAAATTCCTTAGGATTTTCCAAGGAGTTTCCTCTCTCAGTTGCCTAAATTTAATCAGGCCTCAGATTCAGTGGGAGCTCACAGGGTCAGCCATAGCTCTGGCAGAGGTTATCCTTGCAATCTCCTTTACCTTCTCCCCGCACAATAGACACCCTGTGAGGTAGGTGGGGCTGAGAGAGCTTTTACAGCAGCTACTCTTTCAAGGACAATTCCTATAAGAGCTATGGCTGACCCAAGGCCATTCCAGCAGTTGCAAGTGGAGGAGCGGGGAACCAAACCCGGTTCTCCCAGATAAGAATCTGTGCACTTAACCACTACACCGAACTGGCTCTCAACATAAGAAAATGCCATGGAAGGGCGAACTGGAGCTTCTCCTCGCAAAATTGAATGTGGCTCCCGGATACTTTAAAAATGCCTTCCCCCACAGCTCCTGAGTCACTGCAGGGAAAGCTTGTCGGGTTCATGATATCTCAACCAATCTCACAAAGAGTGCAAGGTGTAGTTTTGCCCCGAGGAATGCCCCCGCCACTAGTCGTTTGATGACTCAAGACGCTCACTTAAATATGCCGTTACGACTTAAAAGCTGTACCCACACTCGTATTGCCAAACTGTGACTCGTAAGACGTAGTGAAGGCAACTGACCATAGGGATATCATTAGTTACCGGATCCTGCCTCAACAAACCACAGACTGAAGGAGGCAAGAACAAAAGAAAAACAAAAACAGATCAAAGGCTATCATACAGGTGGGGGTAAAAAAAAATAATCCTACAGAGCCACGAAACTAACCATATAATGTGAATATCTGGATATCAGATAGAGAGAGTGCTATGTTTATTCATATAAATGCAACAAACCCAGCCCTGCCCTTTTGTCTGTGAGACGACAGTAAGACCCGCAACACTCCGCAAACCCTCACAGATAAAGACAGAAGCAGCATTCCACCCAAGTGTTTTATCTATGCCTTCTTTTGCATTAGTAGGACATCACGCAAAAAAAAAGAATCTTGATACAACCTATAATATAGTGGGTTCCACGCAATGATGAGGCGAGGTGGTAGCGATCATAGCTCTTTTATTAGATAAAAAGATAAAGGTAATCCCTTGTGCAAGCACCGGTCGCTTCCGACTTTGGGGTGACGTTGCTTTCACAACGTTTTCACGGCAGGCTTTTGACGGGGTGGTTTGCCATTGCCTTCCCCAGTCATCTATGCTTTCCCTCCAGCAAGCTGGGTACTCATTTTACTGACCTCAGAAGGATGGAAGGCTGAGTCAACCTTGAGCCGACTACCAGAACCCAGCTTCCGCCAAGATTGAACTCAGGTCATGAGCAGAGCTTAGGACTGCAGTACTGCAGCTTTACCACTCTGCGCCACGGGGCTTTTCATTTATTAGCTACAGCATAGTATAGCGCTGCACTCAAAGACTGAAGAATGGGCCAATGGGGCCAACTATATATACTCTCAAAGTTCCTGTGCTAGCATGCTATTGGACCATTCAAACCAGCAGGGGGCTCGTGATTGGAGCAGGGCAGAAGGGATTTGGATCCTGCTGCCTATTGTTCCTGAGTCCCCAAGCTCAGCCCTACAGGCTCCAATGAGCCAGGCAAGAACACCATGTATTAGTCACAATTTCGATCACATATACAACACAACCCACTATGCAATGAAGAAGCCTTTGGATTCACTTCTGGACTCTTTTAGATTTGCTTCAACTTCAATTTGGACACTGAAAGCCATGGAAAACAGCCATGCATAATAGCCCAAAGCCTGCTTTTGGGACACGTTTCATGTTAGAGTGAATGTAAACCCCAAAGCTGACCTGAAATTTTCTAGACAACTCTTGCAGTTGGTAAAGAAGTGATTTTGTTCTGTCAGACTGAATGTTTGAAGACTTTGGTTCCATTGTTGGACTTAATTAGTCCTGAGGAAGACTGCAGAAATCCATACCCAGGGGTGGAATTCTAGCAGGAGCTCCTTTGCATATTAGGCCACACTCCTCTGATGTAGCCAATCTTCCAAGAGCTTACAAAAAAGAACCTTGTAAGCTCTTGGATGATTGGCTACATCAGGGCAGTGTGGCCTAATATGCAAAGGAGTTCCTGCTACAATTTTACCCCTGCCTGTACCACTCCGAAATAGGGAGTTGACCATTTGGATTCATGTCGAGCCTACAAGGGATTTTTGAGAAACTGATATTTGTGTTAAGTTTTCTTTGTATTTTTTTTAAAAGAATTCCATGAATATGGTAATCACCCCTATTTGTTGTAGTGTGTTGTCCATACATACTGTATTCAAATCGTAGTATGTCAAGCATGCGGGTTTGATGATGAGTCAAAGTTGATACAAAGACTACGTTTATTGATAAACCGATACTTTAGCCGAAGCCATTTCTTGATAGTAATGAAACTGATACATTGATACAATACTTTTAAAGCTTACTTCAAAAGGATTCCAAGGGATGGGGCTGCAGGGTAGCGTTCACACATAAACTATCAAACTGTCTCCTTTCCCAGGGCATTTATCAGTACTTTGTCCTTGCCTTTACCAGATGTCTCATCCTCCCTTAGGAGGCTATATGGGAAGGTGCTGATTACTTGGTTCCCTTCTCACTACTCTTAATTAGCAGCCTTAAAGCGGGACGGGGAAAGGGAAAGAATAACAAACTAACAGAAATGGGTCCTCCATGACAATTTACAGACCAGGTTTAGGCAGGACCCTAAAACAATCAATTAACAACAATATTCAACCATGCTTGACATAGTAATCATTACATTGTATGAAATTTATGCTAAGTTTTTAATCAAATCATAGCATGGTGAGGGGTTGTCTTCCACTTCTCTGGTTCACCACGATTCCCTAGATTTGTCCGTCTATAAGCAGCAGCTGGACAAACCCTTGTCAGGGATACTCTAGGCTGATCCTGCACTGAGCAGGGGGAATAGACTAGATGACCAGTATGGCCCCTTCCAACTCTGGGATTCTAGGATTTGAATGACTTAGTTCAAATCTGGAAATGAGACTGAGCAATTCAGAATTATAAGATCAGGACTGAGTCTTTATGGAAAGAGCTTTAGAAGCATTTCTGGTGAAGGGAACTTCGACTCTGAAAGGCTTATAAGCCAGGACATTTTGTTGGTGTCTAAAGTGCTACCTGTCTTGGATCCAGCTGTTCTTCCACTGATCAACATGGCTACCTTCTGAAAAGAAGCGTTTCTATTAACCGTCACCATTAAGGGCTGCACATCTAGTTATTAATAGCCTTCATAAATTAGGCTCCCTCTCTAGGGCAGGACATGAGCTTGACATGGTGAAGCTCACTGTAAAGTCAACGAGGAGAATCATTGCTATCCTCAACTATAGACCTGGTGGTAAGAAATGGAATTTCAAAGCTGTTCGCAAATATGAACATATGAAGCTGCCTCATACTGAATCAGACCCTCAGTCCATCCAAGTCAGTATTGTCTACTCAGACTGGCAGTGGCTCTCCAGGGTCTCAAGCTGAGGTTTTCACGCCTATTTGCCTGGACCCTTTTTAGTTGGGGATGACAGGGATTGAACCTGGGACCTTCTGCTTACCAAGCAAATGCTCTACCACTGAGCCACCATCCCTCCCCATGCATTAACATCCATTAAGGACTGGTGGATCAAGAGCCACCCACAAAGCTCACCAAGTTTCCTAGGGCCTGTCATTCCTTCTCAACATAACCCACCTCTTAAGGAAGTACTTCTTCACCCAAAGGGTGATTAACATGTGGAATTCACTGCCACAGGAGGTGGTGGCGGCCACAAGTATAGCCACCTTCAAGAAGGGTTTAGATAAAAATATGGAGCACAGGTCCATCAGTGGCTATTAGCCACAGTGTATGTGTGTATATAAAATTTTTTGCCACTGTGTGACACAGAGTGTTGGACTTGATGGGCCGTTGGCCTGATCCAACATGGCTTCTCTTATGTTCTTAATGAAGAAGCAACGAATCACAATTGCTGTACTGAGATCTTTAGAGTTAGAGCAACTCTGAAATCCTTAGAGCTAGAGAAAGGATGGGACCCCCAGGGGTGGGAATATGAACATATGAAGCTGCCTCATACTGAATCAGACCCTCGGTCCATCCAAGTCAGTATTGTCTATTCAGACTGGCAGTGGCTCTCCAGGGTCTCAAGCTGAGGTTTTCACGCCTATTTTCCTGGACCCTTTTTAGTTGGAGATGCCAGGGATTGAAGCTGGGACCTTCTGCTTACCAAGCAGCTGCTCTACCACTGAGCCACCATCCCTCCCCATGCATTAACATCCATTAAGGACTGGTGGATCAAGAGCCACCCACAAAGCTCACCAAGTTTTCTAGGGCCAGTCATCCCTTCTCAACATAACCTACCTCTTAGTGTTATTGTGATGTTAATGAAGGAGCAACGAATCACAATTGCTGCATTGAGATCTTTAGAGTTAGAACAACTCTGAAATCCTTAGAGTTAGAGAAAGGATGGGACTCCCAGGGGTGGCGTTCTAGCAGGAGCTCCTTTGCATATTAGGCCACACACCCTTGATGTAGCCAATCCTCCAAGAGCTTACAAGGCTCTTTTTTCGTAATCTCTTGGAGGATTGGCTACATCAGGGGTGTGTGGCCTAATATGCAAAGGAGCTCCTGCTAGAATTCCACCCCTGGGGACACCCATACAGTAATGGAAGATGTCACTGATATGATTCACAGTCAACATATGGTTGTTTTTCCCATGAAACATACAGTGCAAGGAAGCAAATAAACATCACATGAACATATGAAGCTGCCTTCAGCTGAATCAGACTATTCAAGGTCCATCTTGTCCACATAGACTGGCAGCGGGTCTCAGGAGGAAGGTCTCAGGAGGAAGGTCTTTCACATCTTCTTGTACTTGATCCTTTTAACTGGGGATGCCACGGATCGAACCTGAGACCTTCTGCATGCCAAGCAGATAGTCTACCATTGAGCCATGGTTACTCTACTGTCTGTGTTACCCTTCTGTCTCTTCGAGGAAGAAGCAAAGTTCAACGACAGGGATTTTGCAGGCTGAACCAGCAGAAATGGAACATCCGACGTGGCAATGGGGAAAAAAGTTATTTCACAGCACTGAGCAGCAAGTGATGAATATGATGACTCAGGCTGCCTCGGGGCTTTCGAGTCAGCCGTTAATTAGGTTTTAGCTGCAACTGGCTCATATGTGCAAGTCTTTGCATCTCTCTGTCTCATAATCTGTCGGGACAATCACTTGGAATATACTAGCCCTGCTACACCCTGCAGTGGCTTCTCTTATGTTCTTATAGCCACCTTCAAGAAGGGTTTAGATAAAAATATGGAGCAGAGGTCCATCAGTGGCTATTAGCCACAGTGTGTGTGTGTGCGTGTATATATATATATATATATATATATATATAATATTTTTGGCCGCTATGTGACACAGAGTGTTGGACTGGATGGGCCACTGGCCTGATCTAACATGGCTTCTCTTATGTTCTTATGTGACACAGAGTGTTGAACTGGATGGGCCTTTGGCCTGATCCAACATGGCTTCTCTTCTGTTCTTATGTGACACAGAGTGTTGGACTGGATGGGCCTTTGGCCTGATCCAACATGGCTTCTCTTCTGTTCTTATGTGACACAGAGTGTTGGACTGGATGGGCCACTGGCCTGATCCAATATGGCTTCTCTTATGTTCTTCTGTGACACAGAGTGTTGGACTGGATTTGGACTGGATTTTTCTATGCGGGCTTCCCCCCTGTGAGCATTTATGACCATGGTTGTTGTTTTTTCCCTGTGAGCTTTTTTTCTGTGGGCTATTTTCATGAAGCCAAATCCATGTTCACACCATCTCACCAAGGGATACAGCCAACAAGCTACACTTGTATGTAAAAATGTCATTCCCAGCCCTGCTCTCAGGTTTCCATGAAAGCCATCAGAAAGAATTATTGGGCCCTGACCTAGATAGCCCAGGCAAGCCTGACCTTGTCAGATCTTGGAACGTGGCTTCTCTTCTGTTCTTATGTGACACAGAGTGTTGGACTGGATGGGCCATTGACCTGATCCAACATGGCTTCTCTTCTGTTCTTATGTGACACAAAGTGTTGGACTGGATGGGCCATTGGCCTGATCCAACGTGGCTTCTCTTATGTTCTTATGGAGGTCTCCCATTCAAGTACTTGCCAGAGTTGACTCTGTTTATCTTCCAAGATCTGACAAGGTCAGGCTTGCCTGGGCTATCTAGGTCAGGGCCCAATAATTCTTTCTGATGGCTTTCATGGAAACCTGAGAGCAGGGCTGGGAATGACATTTTTACATACAAGTGTAGCTTGTTGGCTGTATCCCTTGGTGAGATGGTGTGAACATGGATTTGGCTTCATGAAAATAGCCCACAGAAAAAAAGCTCACAGGAAAAAAAACAACAACCATGGTCATAAATGCTCACAGGGGGGAAGCCCGCATAGAAAAATGCCCACACAGAAAAATGTCCATGTGGAAATAAGCCCACATGGGGAAAAGCCCACACAGAAAGAAGCCCACATGGGAAAATACCATGTGAAGCACCATAGATATTTATAATTGTGGATAAGCCTTCACCCCCATTTACGAGAATGAACAGGCATTACCTATATTTGATGTTGTTATTGTAGGATTAAAATATGTCGTATTCACATGCAACAAATTGTGTTGTGATTTTATCAAGTATAATTCAATAATAATTTTGATATGTTGTTAGTATATTAATACATTAATATACCAAAGGAAAGCTATAGAAAAGGTAGAGAAAGAAGTACTTTTCTCCCTTTCTCGCAATACGAGAACTCGTGGACATTCAATGAATTTGCTTAGCAGTCCGGTTAGAACTGATACAAGGAAGTACTTCTTCACCCAAAGGGTGAATCACTCATGGAATTCACTGCCCCAGGAGGTGGTGGCGACTGCAAGCATAGACAGCTTCAAGAGGGGATTGGATAAGCATATGGAGCAGAGGTCCATCAATGGCTACTAGCCAAAGCGTATTGTTGGAACTCTCTGTCTAGGGCAGTGATGCTCTGTATTCTTGTTGCTTGGGGGGCACAGTGGGGGGGTTTCTAGCCCCACTGGTGGACCTCCTGATTGTCAAGATTCACTTCATTTTGTTCCTCATTCCATATGTATCCAAATATACAATGCTATGCTTGTGCTTGTTTGCTACTCTGCCTTTGATATGAATTGCTGCTCGTTGCTTATCTGAAGGGAGGGTGGCATGTCTGGGAACTGGCTAGTTACTACACAACCAAGGCCGAGAACTGGAGGAGATGTGACACAGGAACTGATAACGCCACCTGTTGTGATGAGAGCTTAATAGAAACCCCATGCAAACCCCTGCTTTAGCTTGGTGCACTTTGGCTTGAATTATAACAGTCAGGGCAAAGGTTTATAAGCTGGAGGAACTGGCGGGAAGGTCAGTTCCGACAACGCGTGTGTATGCCCATGATGCTGAAATAAAGATCTTGAACTCTACTGGTCTTTTCCTTGGCTCTGGGTCTGATACTGATGGCACTTGGTTTTTTTGGCCACTGTGTGACACAGAGTGTGGGACTGGATGGGCCATTGGCCTGATCCAACGTGGCTTCTCTTATGTTCTTATGTGACACAGAGTGTTGGACTGGAGGGGCCATTGGCCTGATCCAACATGGCTTCTCTTATGTTCTTATGTGACACCGAGCGTTGAACTGGAGGGGCCACTGGCCTGATCCAACAGGGCTTCTCTTATGTTCTTATGTGACACAGAGCGTTGGACTGGAGGGGCCACTGGCCTGATCCAACAGGGCTTCTCTTATGTTCTTATGTGACACAGAGTGTTGGACTGGAGGGGCTATTGGCCTGATCCAACATGGCTTCTCTTATGTTCTTATGGAGGGGCCATTGGCCTGATCCAACATGGCTTCTCTTATGTTCTTATGTGACACAGAGCGTTGGACTGGAGGGGCCACTGGCCTGATCCAACAGGGCTTCTCTTATGTTCTTATGTGACACAGAGCGTTGGACTGGAGGGGCCACTGGCCTGATCCAACAGGGCTTCTCTTATGTTCTTATGTGACACAGAGCGTTGAACTGGAGGGGCCACTGGCCTGATCCAACAGGGCTTCTCTTATGTTCTTATGTGACACAGAGTGTTGGACTGGATGGGCCACTGGCCTGATCCAACATGGCTTCTCTTATGTTCTTATGTGACACAGAGTGTTGGACTGGAGGGGCCATTGGCCTGATCCAACGTGGCTTCTCTTATGTTCTTATGTGACACAGAGTGTTGGACTGGAGGGGCCATTGGCCTGATCCAACATGGCTTCTCTTATGTTCTTATGTGACACAGAGCGTTGAACTGGAGGGGCCACTGGCCTGATCCAACAGGGCTTCTCTTATGTTCTTATGTGACACAGAGCGTTGGACTGGAGGGGCCACTGGCCTGATCCAACAGGGCTTCTCTTATGTGACACAGAGTGTTGGACTGGAGGAGCTATTGGCCTGATCCAACATGGCTTCTCTTATGTTCTTATGTGACACAGAGCGTTGGACTGGAGGGGCCACTGGCCTGATCCAACAGGGCTTCTCTTATGTTCTTATGTGACACAGAGTGTTGGACTGGATGGGCCATTGGCCTGATCCAACAGGGCTCATCTTATGTTCTTATGTGACCCAGAGTGCTGGACTGGATGGGCCATTGGCTTGATCCAACATGGCTTCTTTTATGTTCTTAAAAGTGGCCTGTATCAATGCTCATGATTGAAAAGGTTTGGAAGGGAAAATACAGAAATAAAAGTGACCATTTTGTTATCAATGAACTGTATTAAGAAGGAAAAGCAATCATAACAGAAATCAAACTCTGCATAGAAATATTTTTAAATAAAATTAAATACTTTAATTTTTTGTTTAATTTACAATTTGTCAACCTTTTTAATGTTGGTATAAAGTCATTTCGAAAGTGCTGCCTAGTATTCACAGCTTGTGAACAACTATATGGCTTAAAATCTTTCAAATGATTAATGTTCTTTACTTATTTTGTTTTTAAAAATTAATACCGTAAGATAAGAAAAACAACAACATGATAACATTAAAATAAGTCAGTCTCCTAGCTCAATTTCCCTTCCCCTGTAATTTAACAAATACACTGTGGTACACCCAGTTACCACAACAAAAGACTAAAAGCAACAATTATTTAAGAACAACAATAACAACAACAATAATAGCTCAGATATAATTCTTCATTGCAAATTATCCAGTCTCCTTGAGTAATTAAGTTTATCTTCCACCTGCTCATATTGCTGCACAGTAGTGGCAACCGTGTCATGCAGCGCGTCATATTTTGTCTGTTTCACTTCTAGGCAACGTGCCTGTGCATTAGCCAGTGTTAGCTTGTGGCAAGCCCAGGCCTTGTAGGCTTCCCAATCCCCAAGTCCCAGCGGGGGATCCCCCAGTTTTACAGGCTCTACCCCGTCTCCAGCCAGCTGGCTGGTGGGGGAAAGCCCTGCCCCCACAGCCGCCATGTACCTCTAAATCTCCAGCAGGTTTAGAAACCTGCAAACGGGTCCCATTTTAAAATGTGTGTGTATGCCTTTAAATTTGAGCAGGAAGCACTTCATGGGGAAGGGTCAGCAGCAGAGCCTCTTAAGAGCACAGCCCCTCCGTTTGTTTTGCTTCCGTTTCAGAGCAAGTAAATGTGAAAGACAGCAACATAGCCCCTGTACTTTTCAGATGTCCTTGTGGAGGAACCACAGCCAGTGTGTGTGTGTGTGTGTGTGTGTGTGAGAGAGAGAGAGCACCCACAGCCCCTATACTTTCCAGAAGTCTTTGTAGGGGAGCCAGTAACAGTGTGTGTGTGTCTCTCTGTGCTTGTTTTGCATTGTTTTCAGAGTCTTTGTATAGGAGCCTGTTTATGGGACGGAGGAAAACTCCACCTCTGCTTCTTTTTATTTGCCAGTGTTAGCCTGAAGAACAGCAGCTCCTGCGAGTAAAGCCCCAGTGAGATCACAAAAGTGCGACCTTGCAAACTCTGTGCACTTTGGCTGCTTTTTTTGCATTTACACTTTCATTCGCTATAATTGGAGCTATTGGGGAATGAGGAAATGATGACTATCCAGGTGAACTGCACTGCCATATTTTTTTTTATGTATTCATTTTGGAAATGGGAAAGTCTGGCTCTGCCCAAAGTCTCCTGGCTCCACCCCCAAAGTCCCCAGATATTTTCTGAATTAGACTTGGCAACCCAAGGGCCTCGGGTGCCGCAGGCCAGCACCTGCCCCCACACCTAACCTGCCTGTGCCTGCCCCACCGCTGCACCCTTGCCCACAGTGAGGATAGGTGCACTGGTGCAGCAGGGGAGTGCAGGGAAGACTCTTGGTGAACCACACTTGTGCTCTCAGAAGCAATCTAAGGTTGCCCTTTATAGGGCAGGTTTGGAGAACCTCTAGGGTTGCCAAGTCCAATTAAAGAAATATCTGGGGACTTTGGGGGTGGAGCCAGGAGACATTAGGGGTGGAACCAAGATCAAGTCTGTGACAAGCATAATTGAACTCCAAAGGGAGTTCTGGCCCTCACATTTAAAGGGACGGCACACCTTTTCAATTCCTTCCTTCCATAGGAAATAATGGATAGGGGCACCTTCTTTTGGGGCTCATAGAATTGGACCCCCTGCTCCAATCTTTTTGAAACTTGGGGGGTATTTTGGGGAGAGGCACGAGATGCTATACTGAAAATTTGGTGCCTCTACCCCCAAAAAACAGCTCCCCGGGAGCCCCAGATACCCGCGGATCAATTCTCCATGATTTTCTAAGGGAATAAATCTCCATAGAGAATAATAGAGTTCCCAGCAGAGATTTCCCTCCCCTCCCCCCGCTTTCTGACGACCCTGAAGCGGGGGGAGGGCCTCCAAACCAGGGGATCCCCTGCCCCCACCTGGGGATTGGCAACCCTAAGCACCTCCAAGAGCTCACCTGCAGGCATTCTCCTCCGAGCTCAACTTCCCTTGCAAGGGAATCAGGGCTCGGAGAAGAACACGCCCCACCCAGCTGCTCTTACCTTGAAAGTGAGAGCAAGTGGGGCCTGGTGCGTTCCTCTCCTCCAAGCTCGACTTCCAGTTTGATGTAGCGGTTAAGTGTGTGGACCGAGAGAACCGGGTTTGATTCCCCACTCCTCCACTTGCGGCTGCTGGAATGGCCTTGGGTCAGCTATAGCTCTGGAAGAGGTAGTCCTTGAAAGGGCAGCTGCTGTAAGAGCTTTCTCAGCCCCACCCACCTCACAGGTTGTTTGTTGTGGGGGGAGGAAGGTTAAAGGAGATTGTGAGCCGCTCTGAGACTCTTCGGAGTGGAGGGCGGGATATAAATCCAGTACAGGAAAGGATGTAGATCCAATATCATCATCATCTTCTTCTTCGAATCATAGAATCATAGAGTTGGAAGGGACCTCCAGAGTCATCTAGTCCAACCCCTGAACAATGCAGGAAACCCACAAATGCCTCCCCCTAAGTCCACAGGATCTTCATTGCTGTCAGATGGCCATCCAGCCTCTGTTTAAAAACCTCCAAGGAAGGAGAGCCCACCACTTCCCGAGGAAGCCTGTTCCACTGAGGAACCACTCTAACGGTCAGGAAGTTCATCCTAATGTTGAGCTGAAAACTCTTTTGATTTCATTTCAACCCTTTTTCTTCCTCTTCTTCTTCCCCTGCAAGGGAAGCTGAGCTTGGAAAAGAAGATGGCATCCCTCTTGGCTGCTCTTGTCTGAAGGCAAGAGCAGTCGGGCAGGGCTGGGCGTACTCTTCTCCTCTAAGCCCGACTTCCCTTGCAAGGGAAGCCAAGAGCGGTGGAGTGGGAGGACGGGGTCCCTAGCGGTGCCCCATAGGTGAAGTAGCACTCCAGGCTGCCACCTACCTCACTGACTCCCACACACCAGCCCTGGGCAACCCAGGTCCATCTGCAGTAGGGTTGCCAAGTCCAATTCAAGAAATATCTGGGGACTTTGGGGGTGGAGCCAGGAGACTTTGGGGGTGGAGCCAAGATCAAGGCTGTGACAAGCATCATTGAACTACAAAGGGAGTTCTGGCCATAACATTTAAAGGGACGGCACACCTTTTCAATTCCTTCCTTTCATAGGAAATAATGACGGATAGGGGCATCTTATTTTGGGGCTCATAGAATTGGACTCCCTGGTCCAATCTTTTTGAAACTTGGGGGGTATTTTGGGGAGAGGCACTAGATGCTATACTGAAAATTTGGTGCCTCTACCTTAAAAAAACAGCCCCCTCCAGAGCCCCAGATACCTGCAGATTCTCCATGATTTTCTATGGGAATAAATCTCCATAGGGAATAATAGAGTTCCCAGCAGACATTTCCCTCCCCTCCCCCCACTTTCTGATGACACTGAAGTGTGGGACTGGATGGGCCATTGGCCTGATCCAACAGGGCTTCTCTTACATTCTTCTTTCTGGGGCAGTGATGCTCTGTATTCTTGGTGCTTTGGGGGGGCACAGTGGGAGGACCTCTAGTGTACTGGCCCCACTGATGAACCACCTGACAGGGCCTGGTTTTTTGGCCACTGTGTGACCAATCACCAAAGGGTGATTAACATGTGGAATTCACTGCCACAGGAGGTGGTGGCGGCCACAAGTATAGCCACCTTCAAGAAGGGGTTAGATAAAAATATGGAGCACAGGTCCATCAGTGGCTATTAGCCACAGTGTGTATGTATATATAAAATTTTTTGCCACTGTGTGACACAGAGTGTTGGACTGGATGGGCCGTTGGCCTGATCCAACATGGCTTCCCTTATGTTCTTATGTGACACAGAGCGTTGGACTGGATGTGCCATTGACCTGATCCAACATGGCTTCCCTTATGTTCTTATGTGACGCAGAGCGTTGGACTGGATGGGCCATTGACCTGATCCAACATGGCTTCCCTTCTGTTCTTATGTGACACAGAGTGTTGGACTGGAGGGGCCATTGACCTGATCCAACATGGTTTCTCTTCTGTTCTTATGTGACACAGAGTGTTGGACTGGAGGGGCCATTGGCCTGATCCAACATGGTTTCCCTTCTGTTCTTATGTGACACAGAGTGTTGGACTGGATGGGCCATTGACCTGATCCAACACGGCTTCCCTTACGTTCTTCTGTTTTTATGTTAATGTGATCATGTACCTGTGAGAGAGATCTCATTCAAGCTGCACAGTATTAATTTTAACCTTCAAAGGTATTGGTATTTGAATGCAACATCCTGGAAATGCTGATCTGAGATAGAGTATGAGCAGGTGCTTTGAAGGAGCCACAAAGGTTCCCTTCCTCCATTGCTGGGTGTCCACCACCATTTAGAAACTATTAAAGGTAATAACCCTTCACTTTATCCTTAATGGATGTTAATGAGTATTTGTGAGCGGCGTTGAAATTCAACGTCTTCCCTCTTTCTTTTGTTCCATGTGAAACCTTGGGTGTGGCTCCCCTCTATCTGGGTGGTTTCTAGCATTACCTGTTGCTTGCTTTCACAGTTGCAACCGCTGGCAGGCACCTGAAAACGGAACGAAATTACTCATCCTGATAACTTGCCAGAAATCCATCTGCAATTAGAATGCATTCCATTATTTTTGTATGGGGCAGCGTAGACCAATGCAGAGCGCTGGTGGCCTTAAGAGCTGTACGAAACATGGTTTCCCCCTTCTTTCTGTCTCAGAGACCCCATCGGTCTCCTGTGCATCCTTTGCACATCTGAAGCTGTCTCAAACTGAGCCAAGTAATGTGGCCAAGTGCAAAGTAATGCACATTGGGGCCAAGAATCCTAGCTACAAATACAAGTTGATGGGGTGTGAACTGGCAGAGACTGACCAAGAGAAAGATCTTGGGGTTGTGGTAGTTAACTCACTGAAAATGTCAAGACAGTGTGCGTTTGCAATAAAAAAGGCCAACGCCATGCTGGGAATTATTAGGAATTGAAAACAAATCAGCCAGCTTCATAATGCCCCTGTATAAATCGATGGTGCGGTCTCATTTGGAGTACTGTGTGCAGTTCTGGTCACCGCACCTCAAACAGGATATTATAGCATTGGAGAAAGTCCAGAGAAGGGCAACTAGAATGATTAAAGGGCTGGAGCACTTTCCCTATGAAGAAAGGTTGAAACGCTTGGGACTCTTTAGCTTGGAGAAACGTCGACTGCGGGGTGACATGATAGAGGTTTACAAGATAATGCATGGGATGGAGAAAGTAGAGAAAGAAGTACTTTTCTCCCTTTCTCAAAATACAAGAACTCGTGGGCATTCGATGAAATTGCTTAGCAGTCAGGTTAAAACGGATAAAAGGAAGTACTTCTTCACCCAAAGGGTGATTAACATGTGGAATTCACTGCCACAGGAGGTGGTGGCAGCCACAAGTATAGCCACCTTCAAGAGGGGTTTAGATAAAAATATGGAGCACAGGTCCATCAGTGGCTATTAGCCACAGTGTGTGTATATATATAAAAATTTTTGCCACTGTGACACAGAGTGTTGGACTGGATGGGCCGTTGGCCTGATCCAACATGGCTTCTCTTATGTTCTTATGTTCTTATCAATTTGTTCTTGAGGAGTTCCAAAAATAACAGTATTGGGAGCACTACAATGTCCAAAAGTACAGTCCTATCATGTGTCCCAAGATGAATGTTCTGGATTTCTTTAGCTCTTCATTTCAGAAAATTCTTCCTCAGGTCAAGGACTGTTCCTGGTGACCTCAAAGTTCAAAGAACTAGTATTCCTATGTGTCTTGAATTTTGTTACTTGACTCTCGGCCTTTTTTTTTTTTTACACAGTTTATTTATAGTAGACTCAGGCCATGCAGCCTCTGATTGTCCCTTTAGACCAGAGGTGGCTAAACTGTGCCTCAGGAGCCATGTGCGGCTCTTTCACATATATTGCGTGGCTCTCGAAGCCCCCAACACATCATTGGTCTTAGTGGATCATACACTGAGCATGAGTCAACAGTGTGATGCGTTGGCTAAAAAGGAAAATGCAATTTTGGGCTATATCAACAGAAGTCTAGTGTCCAGATCACCTGCAGTGATGGTATCACTTTACTCTGCTCTGGTGAGACCTCACCTGGAGTATTGTGTTCAGTTTTGGGCACCGCATTTTAAGAAGGATGTAGACAAGCTGGAACAGGTCCAGAGGAGGGCAACAAAGATGGTGAGGGGTCTGGAGTCCCAAGTCCTGTGAAAAAAAGGTTGAAGGAGCTGCGGCTGAGAGGTGATATGATCACCATCTTCAAGTCCTTGAAGGGCTGTCATAGAGACGATGGTGTGGAATTATTTTCTGTGGCCCCAGAAGGTGGGACCAGAACCAATGAGTTGAAATTAAATCAAGAGTTTCCGGCTCAACATTAGGAAGAACTTCCTGACTATTAGAGCAGTTCCTTAGTGGAACAGGCTTCCTCAGAAGGTGGTGGGCTCTCCTTCCTTGGAGGTTTTTAAACAGAGGCTAGATGGCCATCTGACAGCAATGTGAATCCTTGAATTTAGGGGGAGGTATTTGTAACTTTCTTGCATTGGCCAGGGGGTTGGACTAGATGACCCTGGAGGTTCCTTCCAACTCTATGATTCTAAGGCATTCCTCTCTTTAAATCACTTATCCAAGCCAAGCCATTCAGCAGCTTCCTTCCTTCCTTCCTTCCTTCCTTCCTTCCTTCCTTCCTTCCTTCCTTCCTTCCTTCCTTCCTTCCTTCCTTCCTTCCTTCCTTGTCTTGTAGCTCTCAAGCATATGATGTTCATATCTTACAGCTCTCAAACATCTGACTTTTATTCAGGATAGATGTTGGAAATGTAAGAATCATGAAGGTTCTTTTTTTTCATATGTGGTGGACTTGTGAAAAAGCGAAAAAAAATTTGGCAGATGATACAACAAGAAATTTCTAAAATTTTGGGATACGACTTTAAGAAAGTTGCAGAGACTTTTCTGCTGGGATTACAAATGGAAAAATTTCCAAAAGAAGATAGGACTCTAATTTGGTATTTGCTCTCAGCTGCTAGGACATTGTATGCGCAGTTGTGGAAGCAAGAAAAAGTACCAGAGAAATGGGATTGGATTGTGAAAGTTTTATCGTGGAGTGAGATGGACAAATTAACAAGAACGTTAAGAGACTATGATTTGGATGTGTTTAAAAAGGAGCGGAAGAAATTTAGAGGATACATAGAGAAAGAGTGGAATGTAAAAAGACATTGGACAATTTTTTTAACAGGAATACGAGAAAAGAAAGATATTGAACTTTGATTGGTTAAGGGCACCTTTATAACTGAACTTAAGTACATAACCTCGCGGGATTCTAGTAACGGAGGGAGGGGGGATTGGAAAATATCATATGGGTTAGAGATAGTAATGATATAATTAGATATTGTTACCATATGTTATCAATAAAATTGTTTAAACCACAAACATCTGACTTTTATTCTTATATTAAGCAAGTTTGGCTGCCCCAGCTTTAGACTGTCAGCAACATCAGGAGAATGTGTCAGGCACAACTTTGCTTTGAGCCAAGTATCAGAAATTGAATGCAGGGCCTTCTTGCAAAACAGGTGCTTGAACATAAGAACATCAGAAGTGCCCTGCTGGGAGGATCCATCTAGTCCAGCCTCCTGCCTCACACAGTGGCCAGCCAGTTCCTCTGGAGGGCCAACAACAGGGCAGAGAGGCCGAGGCCTTCCCCTGAGAAGAAGATCAGAAGTGCCCTGCTGGGTCAGACCAGGGAGGGTCCATCTAGTCCAGCCTCCTGCCTCACACAGTGGCCAACCAGTTCCTCTGGAGGGCCAGCAACAGGGCAGAGAGGCCAAGACCTTCCCCTCATAAGAACATCAGAAGAGCCCTGCTGGATCAGACCAGTGAGGGTCCATCTAGTCCAGACTCCTGTCTCACACAATGACCAACCAGTTCCTCTGGAGGGCCAACAACAGGGTAGAGAGGCCAAGGCCCTGGAGAAGAACATCAGAAGAGCCCTGCTGGGTCAGACCAGTGAGGGTCCATCCAGTCCAGCCTCCTGTCTCACACAGTGGTCAACCAGTTCCTCTGGAGGGCCAGCAACAGGGCAGAGAGCCTGAGGCCTTCCCATGAGAAGAACATCAGAAGAGCCCTGCTGGATAAGGCCAGGGAGGGTCCATCTAGTCCAGCCTCCTGTCTAACACAATGACCAAGCAGTTCCTCTGGAGGGCCAACAGCAGGGGAGAGAGGCCGAGGCCTTCCCCAACAAGAAACTCAGAAGAGCCCTGCTGGGTCAGACCAGTGAGGGTCCTTCTAGTCCATCCTCCTGCCTCACACAGTGGCCAATTAGTTCCTCTGGAGGGCCAACAGCAGAAGAGAGAGGCCAAGGCCTTCCCCAACAAGAAACTCAGAAGAGCCCTGCTGGGTCAGACCAGTGAGGGTCCTTCTAGTCCAGTCTCCTGTCTCACACAGGGACCAACCAGTTCATCTGGAAGGCCAACAACAGGGCAGAGAGACTGAGGCCTTCCCCTGAGAAGAACATCAGAAGTGCCCTGCTGGGTCAGACCAGGGAGGGTCCATGTAGTCCAGCCTCCTGTCTCACACAGTGGCCAACCAGTTCCTCTGGAGGGCCAACAACAGGGCAGAGAGACCGAGGGTGGCAACATCAGGAGCTTACAGCAGGCCCTGTACGAAGAGCCCTGTAAGCCCTGTGAGAGCCAGTTTGGTGTAGTGGTTAAGAGTGCGGACTCTTATCTGGGAGAAACGGGTTCGATTCCCCACTCCTCCACTTGCACGTGCTGGAATGGCCTTGGGTCAGCCATAGCTGTTGTAGGAGTTGCCCTTGAAAGGGCAGCTGCTGTGGGAGCCCTCTCAGCCCCACTCACCTCACAGGGTGTCTGTTGTGGGGGGAGAAGATCTAGGAGATTGTAAGCCGCTCTGAGTCTCTGATTCAGAGAGAAGGGTGGAGTATAAATCTGCAGTCTTCTTCATCGTCTTCTTTTCTTGGAGGATTAACTGCATCAGATGGCTATGGGGCCAAACATGCAAAGGAGTTCCTGCTACAAAAAAAGACCCTGCAAACAATGTTGGATCAAAGGCTGCTTCCACTCGTGTCTTTTTTTTTACCCCAAATTTGACATTTCTCCCCATCTTCCTGCATTTGAAATGCTTGTGCATTCTTTCTTTATCTTTGAGCTGTCTCACCCTTCAATAATGCTTTTACAGTCACAGCCCATCATTAATTAAGACGTTATGTGACGTTTATGATACTCTCTGGTAAGGTGTTCATCCCCATGGTATTGGCTGTTCAAGAAGATCAAAGAAGATGTTGCATATAGAGTCAGTCCATTACCTTCATGAGATCAAGCTGATTGCGCAGAGTCAACTCCTAAGAAGAGTAAAGGAGCTCCATTAGATAACGTTTATCTTGTTCAATATGATGCTCACAAGGTTTGCCAATCAGATAATTCTGGAAGCCACAAAAGTGGAGCAAGACAGCAACAATCCTTCTGCAAGTGTTACGCACACCTCCCTCCCAATGACTGCTAATCAAACATAAGAGAAGCCATGTTGGATCAGGCCAATGGCTCCTCCAGTCCAACACTGTGTCACAGAGCAGCCAAAAACCCAGGTGCCATCAGGAGGTCCATCAGTGAGGCCAGGACACTAGAAACCCTCCCACTGTGCCCCCCCCCCCCCCAAGCACCAAGAATACTGAGCATCACTGCCCAGACATAAGAGATTTGAGCCAATGTTAAACTATTGGTGCTTTCGCAGAAGAGATTTGACCCAACGTTAAACTAGGGGAGCTTCTGCACAAGAGATTTGACCCAATGTTAAACTAGGGGAGCTTTCACAGAAGAGATTTGACCCAACCTGGCCACACCTCCCATTCAGATTAAAGGTGCATGTTCACATGAGCACATCTGCCCTCTGAGTCACACTCATTCTCACCACATCTCTAGATACCTCCAATCTGGATGAAAAAAGCCATCAGGATCTTCCAAGTAGTTTCCCCCAGAATCGCATTTGGGTTGCATATTTGCTGGTCATCTGAACACCCAGGCGTGATTCATAAACGGAACTTTCTGACAGTTGGAGTGGTTCCACAATGGAACAGGCTTCCTCAGGAGATGGTGCGCTCTCCTTCTTTGGAGGTTTTTTAAGACACAGGCTAGATGGCCATCTGACAGCATTGCTGATCCTGTGAACTTAGGGGGGGGGGTATTTGTGAAGTCCCTGAATTATGCAGGGGGGGGCAGTTGGACTAAATGACCCTTCCACCTCTATGATTTCAGGTGCCTAAAAACCAAAACAAAAAATTACCTTTTTTAAAAAAGAAAAAAATAGTACCAAACCTTCCAAAATTTCAGCATACTGAAAATCATGCCTTTTTTTGGGGGGGGGGGGGGGACAACAACCTGAATTTGAGAGCCAGTTTGGTGTAGTGGTTAAGTGTCTGGACTCTTATCTGGGAGAACCGGGTTTGCACCCCCATACGGAATAAAAAGGCATACACAATAATTGGGAAAGCGGGCCACTTTATTAACATAACACAACATGACAAGGTAAACTGAAGTGGGAAGAGCCCTGAGGTCAACACCTGACCCCGCCAAGTCCCACACAAGGGCGAGCCACCCTACCCCCAGCAGCAGCCATACTAGTATGGCTAGAACCGGGCCAGCAGACCAAACATGCCCTCCCCTAGACCCTGCCCCGATCACCAGAAGGGGGCGACCAAGGGGAGGCATGCAACCCGATCCGAATTCATGACATTGAGCCGTGAAGCCCATCTGCCTTCCTCCGGATCGCCTGTCCAACACAGGTGCTTAGGCCTGGGTGCTCACTGGCAAGGTCTGAACCCCTTGCTCATTCCACCAAGTGACCAAATTGCCTACCTACCTAACATCCACACCACTGCTCACAGTACAAGGTAGGCGAAAAACACACCACCAACGGCCAATCAGGTGATGTGAAAAAATTCCTACCTGGCCCCTAATAAGGTGACCGGTGCAAACCTGTACTACTGCAGGGCGGGTGAGTGGGCCAACAACTCCCCGGGACTGTGTGGGGAGAGGCGGGGCCGAGGCTACTTATAGCCTCAGCCCCCGCCCGCGCCGAGTTCCCGGATGCCCGGGAAGAAAGCCTTTAATCCTTGTCGGGGCCGTAAAGCGCGGCCCCGCGACCACAGCCGGTTTTTGCGGCGTGGCCAGGGCGGGGCCGGATTGATTCCCCTCTCCTCCACTTGCAGCTGCTGGAATGGCCTTGGATCAGCCATAGCTACCGCAGGAGCTGTCCTTGAGAGGGCAGTTTCTGGGAGAGCCAGTTTGGTGTAGTGGTTAAGTGACCAGACTCTTATCTGGGAGAACCGGGTTTGATTCCCCACTCCTCCACTTGCACCTGCTGGTATGGCCTTGGGTCAACCAGAGCTACCGCAGGAGCTGTCCTTGAGAGGGCGGTTTCTGGGAGAGCCAGTCTGGTGTAGTGGTTATGTGTCTGGACTCTTATCTGGGAGAATCAGGTTTGATTCCCCACTCCTCCACTTGCAGCTGCTGGAATGGCGTTGGATCAGCCATAGCTCTCGCTAAGTTGTCCTTGAAAGGGCAGCTTCTGGGATAGCTCTCTAAGAGGAGATTGTGAGCTGCTCTGAGATTTGGAGTGGAGGGCAGGATGTAAATCCAATGTCTTTTTCTTATTATTTTAGTTGAGGCTGCAGGCATCTATTTCTGATCGGATTGGACTCTCCTATCGCCACTGCCACCTGTGCTATAAAATTGAATAATATCTGCCATCTCTATGAGATATCACGATGTGAGATGGCCAGACTGGGCAATATGTGATGATATGGTAATGGGGGACGGTGGCTCAGTGGTAGAGCATCTGCTTGGGAAGCAGAAGGTCCCAGGTTCAATCCCTGGCATCTCCAAAAAAGAGTCCAGGCAAATAGGTGTGAAAAACCTCAGCTTGAGACCCTGGAGAGCCGCTGCCAGTCTGAGTAGACAATACTGACTTTGATGGACCAAGGGTCTGATTCAGTATAAGGCAGCTTCATATGTTCATATCATATGCTGTACACTGCCCTGAGCCCTATGGGGAATGGGCGGGAATAGAAATATAGTAAAATAAATATATAAAATAAATTATTGTGACTACATTGAATATATAATGATATAATTATGCAATTCATGGCTCTGTTGCTCACGGACCAGGGGTTGGGGACTCCTGGTAAAGAAGAATCCTCAGGAAAAATAGCTGAGGGATTCTTCGCCATCACATGACCCTCAGTTTTCACCAGAGTTTGCAACACTCTGCAAATTCATTGTCCTGAAAGGCTTCTATGGAATCTTGTAAGAAGATTCCCCATCAAACGAACCTTTAATGGCACAGTAATACAATAAAACAGGGATAAACAGGCCAAGAACTAGACTCCTAAAAATGTAAAAAAGGGTCACCACCAACCAGAAGAAGAAGAAGATATTGGATTTATATCCTGCCCTCCACTCCAAATTTCAGAGTCTCAGAGCGGCTCACAATCTCCTTTATCTTCTCCACCCACAACAGACATCCTGTGAGGTGGGTGGGGCTGAGAGAGCTCTCACAACAGCTGCCCTTTCAAGGACAACTCCTGCGATAGCTATGGCTAACCTCTAAGGCCATTCCAGCAGTTGCAAGTGGAGGAGTGGGGAATCAAACCCGGTTCACCCAGTTAAGAGTCTGCACACTTAACCACCACACCAAACTGGCTCTCTCAACCAGAACCCACTGAAGTTAAAAAGGTAGAGTAGGTAGCCCAAATATTTTAAATTCTCTAGTTCTTAACTTCCATACACATGAGAGGAACTCAGCCACAGATGCAGTGATTTTGAGGGACTTGTCAGATAACAAAAAAAAAAGGCTAAATTGTTATCTGTCAAAGGGTTTGAAGAGGAAAGAAGAGGACGAATCCAGTAGTGGCGCAGAGAAGAAGAATGAGAGCAGCGAAGGAGAATATGTTGTACACTACAGAATCAGGTCCTTAAAGAGGCAGGAGCAAACACTTTCCTTATAAGGAATGCCCTTGTATCTGCTTTCAAGACAGCCGAAGGGAAAAGATTAAATCTGGCTTGCAAGGAGATTCAAGAGTTTTGAAACGGGCTGCGTTGGGTGAGGTGTCTTGGCACGCTCCGTGTACAATGCTGAACAGAGTCGCCTCCTTGTAAGTCATTGGAGTTAATGGGCTCGGAAGGTTGTAATTCCTCTTCAGACTCTGTGTTATCCGTTCATCTCGCGTTGCCATGACAGACAACGTATGGAAATGAGACAGGACACCCTCTGCCTCCATGTTAATAAGGGTTTTGCAACACAGTCGGGTGGTGGTGGGGGGTGGGGTTGTGCGTCTGTGTCCTTTGCTTACAAGAATCGCCGCGCGATTTGCTTCGATTAACCGCTTGAGGCGGAAAGTACACGTTACGCCTAGGAGGGTAGGAGTCGGCACGGCTCCATGCAACTGAGCCTTGTAAACAGGTTTATCATGGTTGTAGAATGCAAAAGGGCTGTCATTAACACAAAGAGTTTGTTTCGCCTGCAGGCATGCACCCTCGTGTTGACAAATGGCAAACACTTCTCCAAGCTGGGCCTTCTCGTATCCATCCCTGCAACGTAAGACTTTTTGATTGATGGCTTCCAAAACCGGGAAGCAGGAACTCCTTTGCATATTTAGTAGCAGGAGCTCCTTTGCATATTATGCCACACACCCCTGATGTGGCCAGTCCTCCAAGAGCTTGCAGTAGGCCCTGTAAGCTCTTAGAGGATTGGCTACATCTAGAGTTGCCAATCCCCAGGTAGGGGCAGGGGATCCCTGGTTTGGAGGCCCTCCCCCCGCTTCAGGATCATCAGAAAGCGGGGGGAAGGGAGAGAAATATCTGCTGGGAACTTTATTATTCCCTGTGGAGAGCTATTCCCATAGAAATAATGGAGAATGGATCCGTGAGTATCTGGGGCTCTGCGGGTGCTGTTTTTTGAGGTAGAGGCCCCAAATTTGCAGCGCAGCATCTGGAACCTCTCCTCAAAATACCCTCCAAGTTTCAAAAAGATTGGACCAAGGGGTCCAATTCTATATGCCTCAAAAGAAGGTGCCCGTATCCTTCATTATTTCCTAGGGAAGGAAGGCATTTAAAAGGTGTTCAGTCCCTTGAAATGTGATGGCCAGGACTCCCTTTGGAGTTCAATTGTGCTTGTCACACCCTTGCTCCTGGCTCCACTCCCAATGCCTTCTGGCTCCACCCCCAAAGTCCCCAGATATTTCTTGAATTGGACTTGGCAACCCTAGCTACATCAGAGGGGTGTGGCCTAATACGCAAGAAGTTTCTGCTACAAAAAAGGCCCTGGTCTTGATCCCATACTGTACTCCATCCCCCCCCCCCCCCATAGCTTGCCTGTTGAGTGTTTCTGGAGGGGCCACACACCCCTGATGTAGCCAATCCCCCAAGAGCAGACAGGCCTCTTCTTACAGGGCCTACTGTAAGTTCCAAGAGGACTGGCTACATCAGGGGTGTGTGGCCTCATATGCAAAGGAGTTCCTGCTACAGAAAAAGCCCTGCATATACATACACACACATGAACAACTGCTGGGTTCAGGTGGTTGGAGAGCCAGTTTGGTGTAGTGGTTAAATGCGTGGACTCTTATCTGGGAGAACCGGGTTGGATTCCCCACTCCTCCACTTGCACCTGCTGGAATGGCCTTGGGTCAGCCATAGCTCTGGCAGACGTTGTCCTTGAAAGGGCAGCTGCTGTGAGAGTCCTCTCAGCCCACCCACCTCACAGGGTGTCTGTTGTGGGGGAGGAAGGGAAAGGCGATAGTGAGCCGCTCTGAGACTCTTTGGAGTGGAGGGTGGGATATAAATCCAATATCTTCATCTACCTCACAGGGTGTCTGTTGTGTGGGAGGAAGGGAAAGGAGATTGTGAGCCGCTCTGAGACTCTTCGGAGTGGAGGGTGGGATATAAATCCAATATCTTCATCTACCTCACAGGGTGTCTGTTGTGTGGGAGGAAGGTAAAGGAGATTGTGAGCCGCTCTGAGACTCTTTGGAGTGGAGGGCGGGATATAAATCCAATATCTTCATTCACCTCACAGGGTGTCTGTTGTGGTGGAGGAAGGGAAAGGAGATTGTGAGCCGCTCTGAGACTCTTCGGAGTGGAGGGTGGGATATAAATCCAATATTTTCTTCTTCTTAAGTGTGCGGACTCTTATCTGGGAATACCGGGTTTGATTCCCCACTCCTCCACTTGCACCTGCTGGAATGGCCTTGGGTCAGCCATAGCTCTGGCAGAGGTTGTCCTTGAAAGGGCAGCTCCTGTGAAAGCCCTCTTAGCCCCACCCACCTCACAGGGTGTCTGTTGTGGGGGGAGAAAATATAGGAGATTGTAGGCCACTCTGAGTCTCTAATTCAGAGAGAAGGGAAGGGTATAAATCTGCAGTCTTCTTCTTCGTCTTTATACTGAGTCAGATACTTTAAGGTTGTTAATGCTTTAAGGTTGTTAATACTTTAAGGTTGTTAACAACTGTAAGGTTGTTAATGTTTTCAGTATGTGCGTATTTTGAGCAAAAAAACATTGTTAATTAGGGCTGCTTGTGTCCTTTATAACAAGAGCCCAGTGGCGCAGAGTGGTAAAGCTGCAGTACTGCAATCTGAGCCCTCTGCTCACGACCTGAGTTGGATCCCAGCAGAAGTTGGGTTCAGGTAGCCGGCTCAAGGTTGACTCAGCCTTCCATCCTTCCGAGGTAGGTAAAATGAGTACCTAGCTTGAGTACACACTTCAAAGACATAATTTTAAATTCAGGTTGGTTTTTTTCCCCCAAAGGCATGATTTTCAGTATGCTGAAATTCTGGGAGGGTTGGTACTATTTTTTGTTTTTTAAAAGAAAATTTTCAGTTTTGGTATTTAGGCACCTGAAAATCATAGAGTTGGAAGGGACCTCCAGGGTCATCTAGTCCAACCCCCTGCACAATGCAGGAAACTCACAAATACCTCCCCCCAAATTCACAGGATCCTCATTGCTGTCAGAGGGCCATCTAGCCTCTGTTGAAAAACCTCCTAGGAAGGAGAGCCCACCACCTCCTGAGGAAGCCTGTTCCACTGAGGAATCTCTCTGTCAGGAAGTTCTTCCTAATGTTGAGCAGGAAGCTCTTGATTTAATTTCAACCTGTTGGTTCTGGTCCTACCTTCTGGGGCCACAGAAAACAATTCTGCACCGTCTTCTATATGACAGCCCTTCAAGTACTTGAAGATGGTGATCATATCACCTCTCAGCCACCTCCTCTCCAGGCTAAACATCCCCAGCTCCTTCAACCTTTCTTCATAGGACTTAGTCTCCAGACTCTTCACCATCTTCGTTGCCCTTCTCTGGACCCGTTCCAGCTTGTCTATATCCTTTTTAAAATGTGCTGCCCAAAACTGAACACAATACTCCAGGTGAGGTCTTACCAGAGCAGAGTAAAGCAATACCATCACTTAAAGTGATCTTGACACTAGACTTCTGTTAATACATCCCAAAATTGCATTTGTCTTTAAAAAAAAATGTTCTTAAAAAAAAAAGATAAAAATATTTTTTTAGCTCTATTTTCCCTTATGCCCTCTCCAAGAGATAGCAGGAATGGGGAGGGAAGGAGGAAGAAGAAGACTGCAGATTTATACCCCACACTTCTCTCTGAATCAGAGACTCAGAGCGGCTTACAATTTCCTAGATGGGCCATTGGCCTGATCCAACATGACTTCTCTTATGTTCTTATGTTAAGGTCAGTATTTTCTACCAGCAGAGAGTCTCTGGAGTCTCCAACTAAAGTCTTTCACATCAACTGCTACTAAGGTCTTTCACTTCGAGCTACATCCCCTCCCTTTCAGCTGCTTTCATCTCAGCATATTCCTTGCGTATGTGCATTGGATACTGTGTTTGCTTGTGGGCCGCTTGTTGCTGCCTGGCTCGTTAGAGCCTTTTAGTTCTGAGCTTGGGAACACTGAAACAAAACTCTGCTTCCCTGGACCAATTGCTAGCCTCCAGCTGGTTCAAATGATCCAATGATGTTGAAGCGTGGGGGCTTTGAGTGCATATAGTTCTTCAGTCTTAGTTTAGCTGTTGCCATGCCGTAATCACCAATAAAGAGGTGCGATCAACCACAACCAAGACTCCTCATGCATCGAGCCCAGTATTTTTCACAGGGATTGAAACCTTCTCAGTGCCAAGTTCAAATCTTGATCCTTTTCACTGCATCTCCTCCAATGAAAATCTCATTTTTGGCTTTTGGGAGGCATGGGGATTTATCAAAGGATGGAAAAGGCAACGAAGGCTTGGACCTAACACATGGGGCGGGAAGAACTTGGCAACGGGATATAAATGGTTTCAATTAAGCTTTAGAAGAAGAAAAAGAAGAAGATATTGGATTTATATCCCACCCTCCATTCCGAAGAGTCTCAGAGCGGCTCACAATCTCCTTTATCTTCCTCCCCACAACAGACACCCTGTGAGGTAGATGAAGATACTGGATTTATATCCCGCCCTCCACTCCGAAGAGTCTCAGAGGGGCTCACAATCTCCTTTCCCTTCCTCCCCCACAACAGACACCCTGTAAGGTAGATGAAGATATTGGATTTATATCCCACCCTCCACTCTGAAGAGTCTCAGAGCAGCTCACAATCTCCTTTACCTTCCTCCCCCACAACAGACACCCTGTGGGGTGGGTGGGGCTGGAGAGGGCTCTCCCAGCAGCTGCCCTTTCAAGGACAACCACTGCCAGAGCTATGGCTGACCCAAGGCCATTTCAGCAGCTGCAAGTGGAGGAGTGGGGAATCAAACCCAGTTCTCCCAGATAAGAGTCCGCACACTTCACCACTACACCAAACTGGCTCTCCAGTTGGCAGATACTGGCTCTCTTTAGCTGGTAGATACAATTTAGCATGCTAAATACCACATTATTTGTTCCATCAAGGAATACTTCTTACATTGGGGTAAGGGGGTGGGGGGGCAGAACAAATCTACGTGATCCAATCAAGCATTTTTCATTGGGTGGGATTCCAGGTCTCCCCTCCCCACATTGTTTTGACATTCCTAATAAGAACTCTGTTTCTGCTGCTTCAACACAAATTCCCCCAATTTCTGTTTTGTTTCCACCTGATGTGAATCAAACCCAGGTGTCTTTATTTTGACTTCATGTTCTCTTTCATCAAGATGAATGAGCCCACCCCCCCAAAGGACAAGAAATATTTATTTATTTATTTTTATTTTTGTGAATTTATCGTCCGCCCTTTCCCAAGAAGGGCTCAGGGTGGATTGCAACACAATGAAGAGTTAAAATTACACAATAAAACAGTTCAATTATACAATAAAGCAGTTAAAATTACACAATAAAACAGTTAAAACCATTATGAAATGAAATAAGGCAGCCTCAGTGGTATAAACATCATTCACAGAAGAAGAAGAAGAAGATATTGGATTTATATCCCGCCCTCCACTCCGAAGAGTCTCAGAGCGGCTCACAATCTCCTTTACCTTCCTCCCCCACAACAGACACCCTGTGAAGTAGATGAAGATATTGGATTTATATCCCGCCCTCCACTCCGAAGAGTCTCAGAGCGGCTCACAATCTCCTTTACCTTCCTCCCCCACAACAGACACCCTGTGAAGTAGATGAAGATATTGGATTTATATCCCGCCCTCCACTCCGAAGAGTCTCAGAGCGGCTCACAATCTCCTTTACCCTGTGAGGTGGGTGGGGCTGAGAGGGCTCTCACAGCAGCTGCCCTTTCAAGGACAACCTCTGCCAGGGCTATGGCTGACCCAAGGCCATGCTAGCAGGTGCAAGTGGAGGAGTGGGGAATCAAACCCGGTTCTCCCAGATAAGAGTCCGCACACTTAACCATTACACCAAACTGGCTCTCCTAGATTGAGACACAGGATGTGGTCAGTGCGGGGAGGCTGATTAGATGATATGAGGATGCCCATCTGCCTCACCCAAAAGCCTGGCAGAGCAGCTCCATTTTGCAGGCCCTCCGGAATGGTAGTAGATTCTTTAGGGCCCGAATCTTCTTGATTCCACCAGGTCGGAGCTGATTCCCCAGTTTGGGGCCTGCTTGTACGATATGCTTGAACGAGCAGGAATTAAATGATTATATCAACTGACCTGCTGAAAAACTCCGTCGAACTCATGAACTGATTCCCTAGCATGTGACCAAATGGGTTCCCCAACCCTTGGGGCAACCCTGGTCCAAGCCTGGGTCAGACAATTAGTTCCTTCACACTTAGAGACTTCACACCAAAATGTGTCAAGAGATGCCAGCATGTGGGTACAGGCATTGTTCTCCAGCACCACAAGACTTCCCTGAACCCTGGTTTGGTTATCTCTCCCCACCTTGCTAAACTAGCCGGCCTGAATTACACAACTGGTATTAATCCTTATCCAGCCCTTAATTAAGGCTTAATCAGTCCCTTCTAGGGCCAAGATTATTTACATTACCTCCATCGGCATTTCCAGTAGCCCTGACCACATGATGCCTCCACCCATGGATGAAATGAACAAAGAAGGAGAACAGAGACATATTATGACCCTGTCTCCTGTCTCTGCATGATCCTCACCTTGTCAATACAGTACCAGTCCGTGGAGGAAGGGAGCATATTATCCTTCCTGTTATCAACAGTGTTCAAAAAGCCATTTCTCTGATCTCCCTGGAAGACTGTGAGAGGGCCCCACTGATGGACCCCCTGATGACACCTGGGTTGAGGGTTTTTTGCTACTGCGTGACACAGAGTGTTAGACTGGATGGACCTTTGGCCTGATCCAACATGGCTTCTCTTATGTTCTTAAGTGACATAGAGAGTTGGACTGGATGGGCCACTGGCCTGATCCAACATGGCTTCTCTTATGTTCTTACGTGACACATAATGTTGGATTGGATGGGCCATTGGCCTGATCCAACATGGCTTCTCTTATGTGACGCAGAGTGTTGGACTGGATGGGCCATTGCCCTGATCCAACAGGGCTTCTCTTATATTCTTATGTGACAGAGTGTTGGACTGGATGGGCCTTTGGCCTGATCCAACATGGCTTCTCTTATGTTCTTATGTGACAGAGTGTTGGACTGGATGGGCCATTGGCCTGATCCAACATGGCTTCTCTTATGTTCCTATGTTTTGTTTTTATTTCTTTATTCACAAAATCTCTGTCCCACCCAATGTAGACAACAATTTAAAACATACATGATAAATCATCTATCATTAAAATGAGGAGAAAGCAGAGTTAATTTTTTAAAAAGGTGATGGGGATTAGGGGATCACTGAGGGAATGCCAAACAAATAAAGATGTCTTTATCCATTGAACAATCTGTGTCACACAGTGACCAAAACAAACAAACAAACAAACAAAAACAAGTGCCATCAGGAGGTCCACCCATGGGGCCAGAACACTAGAAGCCTTCCCACTGTGCCCCCCCCCCAAGCACCAAGAATACAAAGCATCACTGTCCCAGATATGAGAACATAAGAGAAGCCATGTTGGGTCAGACCAATTGCCCATCCAGTCCAACACTCTGTGTCACACAGTGGCAAAAAAAAAAAAAAAGTGCCATCAGGAGGTCCACCAGTGGGGCCAGAACACTAGAAACCCTCCCACTGTGCCTCCCAAGCACCAGGAATACAGAGCATCACATAATTGGCCAGTGTGGTGTACAGACTAGTATCTGGGAGACTAAGGTTTGAATCCCCATTCATGCCACGGAAGCTCGCTGGGTATCCTTGGGCCAGTCAAGCTTTCTCATCCTAACCTACACCATGAGATTGTTGTGAGGATAAAATGGAGGAGGGGATGCTGTTGTAAGTCGTTGTGGGTTCCTGCTGAGGAGAGAAGTGAGGTATAAATAGAGTACAATTATAGATTTGGAAGGAGCCATACAAAACAGTCAGTCCAATCCCCTGCTCAGTGCAGGATCAGCCTAGAGCAGGGGTGGCCAACAGTAGCTCTCCAGATGTTTTATTTTTGCCTACAACTCTCATCAGCCTGAGCCAGCATGGCTGACGATTGGGGCTGATGGGAGTTGTAGGCAAAAAACATCTGGAGAGCTACCATTGGCCACCCCTGGCTAGAGCATCCCTTACAAGTGTTGGTCCCCCTCTAAGTTCTCCCTCTAAGCTGAGTTAGCGTGAGCTAGCTCACAGATTTTTAGCCTCCAGCTTATACATTCTTGATTTTGATCAGGAAGGATGACCCCAAAGCACACTAATTTGGTATAGTGTAGTGTTTAAGTGTGCAGACTCTTATCTGGGAGAACTGGGTTTGATTCCCCACTCCTCCACGTGCACCTGCTGGAATGGCTTTGGATCAGCCATCGCTCTCACAGAGGTTGTCCTTGAAAGGGCAGCTGCTGTGAGAGCCCTCTCCAACCCCACCCACCTCACAGGGTGTCTGTTGTGGGGGGAGAAGATATAGGAGATTGTAAGCCACTGAGTCTCCGATTCAGAGAGGCCGGGGTACAAAACTGCAGTCTTCTTCTTCTAATTTAGGCAGTAGCTCACAACTTTTATGCCAGTAGCTCATAGCTTTAATGCCAATAGCCCACAAAGTAGATTATTTGCTCACAAAACTCTGCAGATTCGAGGGAACATTGGTCCAGACTCTGCTTAAAGACTGCCAGAAAGGGGGAGCTCAACCCCCCCATTCCACAGTAGCTGATTCCACCGTTGAACAACTCGTACTGTAAAAAAAAAAGCTTTTTCCTAATATCCAATCAATACTTCTCCATTTAAAGCCATTACTACGAGTCCTCTTCTCTGCTGCCAACATGAACGAATGAATTGCACAAAGAACAAATTGCATAAATAAATGCAATAAAATGGAAACACTCTACTTGCTGACTGGCTTTATTCAGAGCGAACGAATGCCTCTCCGGCTCCTTTCCCAGTTTGATATCTTTGGATCTCTTGATATCTTTGGAACGAGGAGGGACATTCAGTGGAAAACAAAATATGTTGTAGCAATCAGAAGTCTGGATTCAGCTTCTAATCCCTCCTCAGCCGCAAAGCTTATGTGGTAACTTTGGGATTGTTTCAATTCACAGTGATGATGCAAGGAACAAGTGGAAAAAGCTGAGTCCTTTAGAGCTGGGGTCCCCAACCTCTGGACCGTGGACCCAGTCCATGGCATGTTAGCAACTGGGCCATGAGTTATATAATTATTTCATTGCATATTACAGGGGTGGCCAAGGGTAGCTCTCCAGATTTTTTTTTGCCTACAACTCCCATCAGCCCCAGCCATCGGCCATGCTGGCTGGGGCTGATGGGAGTTGTAGGCAAAAAACATCTGGAGAGCTACTGTTGGCCACCCCTGGTATATTACCATGTAAAAAGAAGAAGATGACGACGACGACATTGGATTTGTATCCTGCCCTCCACTTCGAATCGCAGAGCGGCTTACAATCTCCTTTACCTTCCTCCCCCACAACAGACACCCTGTGAAGTGGGGGGGGGGCTGAGAGAGCTCTCACAGCAGCTGCTTTTTTAAGAACAACTCTGCGAGAGCTATGGCTAACCCAAGGTCATTCCAGCAGCTGCAAGTGGAGGAGTGGGGAATCAAACCCAGTTCTCCTAGATAAGAGTTCACACACTTAAACACTACACCAAACTAACAGAAATAAAGTGCACAATTGTATCATCCTGAAACCATCGCCCCCTCCCCCCCGGTCCACGGAAAAATTGTCTTCAACAAAACCGGTCCCTGGTTCCAAAAAAGGTTGGGGACCGCTGCTTTAGAGGAACAAAGGTGTAAAAATTGCATCTGAAAAAGCTCAGTAACATCCAATAACATCCCAGTAACCGCGCTAATCAAGAATCAATAATGCCATTTAGGGATTAAAATTGTATACGTTTGAAACATTTTAGTATTGTATTGTGATTTTGTTGTAAGGTCCTGCCAGCAGGTGCAAGGGGTGGAGTGGGGAATCAAACCTGGTTCTCCCAGATAAGAGTCCGCAAACTTAACCACTATACCAAACTGACTCCCCTTGAGAGCCTTGGTCCATTTCGTCGGTCCATTTACACAATGACGCACAGAACCCATTGCAGTTATTTTTTAAAAAAAAATAATTTCAACCTTAGAGGTCCTAGTTCCTCCCCATTTACTATTTTTTTATAATCTTATTTGTTCTTCCCACATCTCTCCTAAAGTTTCTCTCAAGCAACTTTAAATTCACCACTGAATTTCTGCTAATTGTATTGCATTGAATTTTTGTTAAAAAATCTTCTTCTTCCTCTTCTTCTTCCACTCTTGAACAACTCTTACTTTAAAAAAAAAAATCCCCCCAATATCCAATCAATACCTTCCCACCCTCAATTTAAAGCCATTGTTATGAATCCTCTTCTCTGCTGCCAACATGAACAAATGAATTACATGAAATAGATCTTCTTCTTCTTCTGCCAGAATAGAATGTCCACATTATCCTACGATCTATGGACAAAACAACTGGTGGATTCACAAGAACTTGTAAGGGTATTTAAATTCCTCTTCCCCCTCCCTAAAACCACCACAATGTTTCTCTTTTCTGTTCCTTCTCATTCACCACAGAGGAAGAGGGCCAGTTTAATAACATAAGAGAAGGCATGTTGGATCAGGCCATATTTTTATCTAACCCCCTCTTGAAGCTGCCTATGCTTGTAGCTGCCACCACCTCCTGTGGCAGTGAATTCCACATGATAATCACCCTTTGGGTGAAGAAGTACTTCCTTTTATCCGTTTTAACCCAACTGCTCAGCAATTTCATTGAATGCCCACGAGTTCTTGTATTGTGAGAAAGGGAGAAAAGTACTTCTTTCTCTACCTTCTCTATCCCATGCATCATCTTGTAAACCTCTATCATGTCACCCTGCAGTCAACGTTTCTCCAAGCTAAAGAGCCCCAAGCATTTTAACCTTTCTTCATAGGGAAAGTGTCCCAACCCTTTAATCATTCTAATTGCCCTTTTCTGGACTTTTTCCAATGCTATAATATCCTTTTTGAGGTGCGGTGACCAGAATTGTACACAGTATTCCAAATGTGACCGCACCATCGATTTATACAGGGGCATTATGATACTGGTTGATTTGTTTTCAATTCCCTTCCTAATAATTCCCAGCATAGTGTTGGCCTTTTTTATTGCAATCGCACACTGTCTTGACATTTTCAGTGAGTTATCTACCACAACCCCAAGATCTCTCTCTTGGTCAGTCTCTGCCAGTTCACACCCCATCAACTTGTATTTGCAGCTGGGATTTTTGGCCCCAATGTGCATTACTTTGCGCTTGGCCACATTGAACCTCATCTGCCACGCTGACGCCCACTCACCCAGCCTCAACAGATCCCTTTGAAGTGCCTCACAATCCTCTCTGGTTCTCACCACCCTGAACAATTTAGTGCCAACTGCAAACTTGGCCACTTCACTGCTTAATCCCAACTCCAAATCATTTATGAACAAGTTAAAGAGTATGGGACTTAGTACTGAGCCCTGCGCACCACAATGCTTACCGTCCTCCACTGCGAAGATTGTCCATTTATACTCACTCTCTGCTTCCTATTACTCAGCCAGTTTTTGATCCACAAGAGGACTTCTCCTTTTACTCCATGACTCTAGAGCTTACTAAGGAACCTTTGATGAGGAACTTTATCAAAAGCTTTCTGAAAGTCAAGGTTAACAACATCTATTGGTTCTCCTTTGTCCACATGTTTGTTCACCCTTTCAAAGAACTGTAACACGTTAGTGAGGCAAGATCTTCCCTTACAGAACCCATGTTGAGTCTTCCTCAATAACTTGTGTTCATCAATGTGCCTACTCATTCTGTCCTTGATAATGGTTTCTACCAACTTTCCCGGTATTGAAGTCAGACTGACTGGCCTGTAATTTTCTGGATCTCCTCTGGAACCCTTTTTAAAAATGGGGGTGACATTTGCTACCTTCCAGTCCTCAGGAACGGAGGCAGATTTCAATGAAAGGTTACATATTTTTGTCAGAAGAGCCACAAGTTCAACTTTGAGTACTTTCAGAACTCTTGGATGTATGCCATCCGGACCTGGTGACTTATTAGTTTTTAATTCGTTTATCAGTTGTAGGACCTCCTCTCTTGTCACCTCAATCTGTCTCAGGTCTTTCAACACCCCTTCCAAAATTAGTGGTTCTGGAGCGGGCAAACACTTCTCGTCTTCCACGGTGAAGACGGAGGCAAAAAAATGCATTCAGCTTCTCGGCCATTTCCCTATCCTCCTTCAGTAATTCTTTTACCCCTTGGTCATCCATGGGCCCCACTGCCTCCCTGGCTGGTTTCCTGCTTCTAATATATTTGAAGGAATTTTTATTGTTGGTCTTTATGTTTTTTTTGCAATATGCTCCTCATAGTCCCTTTTTGCCTGCCTGATCACAGTCTTGCATTTGATTTGCAATCAAATTTGGTGCAATAAAGTTTGGTGTAGTGGTTAAGTTTGTAGACTCTAATCTGGGATAAATGGGTTTGATTTCCCCCTCTTCCACATGTACCTGCTGAGTAACCTTGGGCCAGATATAGTTTTTGAAAGAGCTGCTCTCTCAACAGCAGTTCTGGAAAGAGCTCTCTTATCTCCACCTACCTCACAGGGTGTCTGTTGTGGGGAGGGGAAGAGAAAGGAGATTGTAAACTGTTCTGACACTCCAAGTGAAGAGCTCCATTGAACACCAATTTCTTCTCTTCCTCATTAGCCAAGTCCCCTTGATCTGCCCCCCATCTGTAGCTTTTCCTCCTTCCCACCATTAGGCAACCTCATGCAAGAAAACCTCTGCCTCAGGTTAACAGGTGCCAACCTCACATCAGAACTCAGTTATACAGGCATGAATCCTTAAGGACTTGTGAGTGGCACTTGCCCTCTCCCCCAGACTTTTACTAATAGAAATAAAAGGTAGATGAATAGCAATACCACAACTCCAATGCCACCCCTGAGAGGTAGATGTCTGTTGTGAGGGAGGAAGGTAAAGGAGATTGTGAGCCACTGTGAGACTCTTGGGAGTGGAGGGTGGGATATAAATCCAATATTGTCATTTACCTCACAGGGTGTCTGTTGTGGGGGAGGAAGGGAAAGGAGATTGTGAGCCCCTCTGAGACTCATCAAAGTGGAGGGCGGGATATAAATCCAATATTGTCATTTACCTCACAAGGTGTCTGTTGTGGGGGAGGAAGGTAAAGGAGATTGTGAGCCACTCTGAGACTCTTCGGAGTGGAGGGCGGGATATAAATCCAATATCTTCATCTACCTAACAAGGGGTCTGTTGTGGGGGAGGAAGGTAAAGGAGATTGTGAGCCACTCTGAGACTCTTCGGAGTGGAGGGCGGGATATAAATCCAATATCTTCATCTACCTCACAGAGTGTCTGTTGTGGGGGAGGAAGGGAAAGGAGATTGTGAGCCACTCTGAGACTCTTCGGAGTGGAGGGCGGGATATAAATCCAATATCTTCATCTACCTCACAGGGTGTCTGTTGTGGGGGAGGAAGGTAAAGAAGATTGTGAGCCACTCTGAGACTCTTCGGAGTGGAGGGCAGGATATAAATCATATATCTTCTTCTATGTAAGAATGTGATGGGGTGAGGATGGAGAGTTTGATGAACATTCTCCTCTGAATGGGGCAGAAAATGGATTCATGAAACTTGGCTCATACTGTGATTCTAACCTTTTACTGATAGAAATAAAAGGTAGATGAATAGCAATACCACAACTCCAATGCCACCCCTGAGCGGACAGTGCATTAGGGGTTAACCCCTCAATTAATATATTTATCTGTGTGAGATTACAGATTTCAGAGCTTTTCTCAGGTTTGTATTAAAATCCATCTTGTTCGTCCATATCCTCTGTCCCTATATTTAAGTATCTGCAGTTTATTTGGTTTATATCATACCATCCTCAGGGCGCCCCACAAACACAACAGAACGACAATAAAACAATTAAATTAAACATTAAATTAGAACAGTTAAAACAGTTTAAACAATTTGGTGCTAATTTCGATTTAGTTTCCTATGCAGAAAGGTTAAAATGCTTGGGGCTCTTTAGCTTGGAGAAACGTCGACTGCGGGGTGACATGATAGAGGTTTACAAGATAACGCATGGGATGGAGAAGGTAGAGAAAGAAGTATTTTTCTCCCTCTCTCACAATACAAGAACTCGTGGGCATTCGATGAAATTGCTGAACAGTCAGGTTAAAACGGATAAAAGGAAGTACTTCTTCACCCAAAGGGTGATTAACATGTGGAATTCACTGCCACAGGAGGTGGTGGCAGCTACAGACATAGCCAGCTTCAAGAGGGCATTAGATAAAAATATGGAGCAGAAGTCCATCAGTGGCTATTAGCCACAGTGTCTGTCTGTCTGTCTGTCTGTCTGTCTATCTATCTATCTATAATTTTTTTGGCCACTGTGTGACACAGAGTGTTGGACTGGATGGGCCACTGGCCTGATCCAACATGGCTTCTCTTATGTGACACAGAGTGTTGGACTGGATGGGCCATTGTCCTGATCCAACATGACTTCTCTTATGTTCTTATGTGACACAGAGTGTTGTACTGGATAGGCCACTGGCCTGATCCAATATGGCTTCTCTTCTGTTCTTATGCCAGTTTGGTGTAGTGGTTAAGTGTGTGGACTCTTATCTAAGAGAACCGGGTTTGATTCCCCACTCCTCCACTTGCACCTGCTAGCATGGCCTTGGGTCAGCCATAGCTCTGGCAGAGGTTGTCCTTGAAATGGCAGCTGCTGTGAGAGCACTCTCCAGCCCCACGCACCTCACAGGGTGTCTGTTGTGGGGGAGGAAGGTAAAGGAGATTGTGAGCTGCTCTGAGACTCTTTGGAGTGGAGGGCGGGATATAAATCCAATATCTTCTTCTTCTTCTATGTGACACAGGATGTTGGACTGGATGGGCCATTGGCCTGATCCAGCATGGTTTCTCTTATGTGACACAGAGTGTTGGACTGAATGGGCCATTGGACTGATCTAACAGGGCTTCTCTTATTTCTTATGTGACACAGAGTGTTGGATGGATGGGTCATTGGATTGATCTAACAGGGCTTCTCTTATGTTCTTATGTGACACAGAGTGTTGGACTGGATGGGCCATTGGACTGATTCAACATGGCTTCTTTTATGTTCCTAACAGAATGACAATAAAACAATTAAATTAAACATTAAATTAAAACAGTTTATACAATTTGGTGCTAATTTCCATTTAGTTACAGATGGCATTCAGTGCTCTTAGAGATTCATTTAGATCTTATATCTCGGAGGTTTCAGTTAAGGACTAGTTGAAATAATATCATCTTGCAGGTCTTGTGGAACCGGGCAAGGTCCTGCAAGGCTCTGACCCCCTCAGGCAGTTGGTTCCACCAAGGGGGGTAGCGATCGAGAAGGCTCTTTCTCTGGAAAGATGGAGATTTGTGAGAATTAGATATATCAATTTAATAGCAGCAGTTCATCTTGCCTTTCTAACGCACATTCTGTGAACAAGAACCATCTAGAACATCTGCAAAAATCCATGTTGATTACCAGGTACAATTCGTGGCAGTGGAATACAGTGGTTTACTTTTAAAAAAAATTTTTGCTGATGCAATCATGTCTATCTTCAAACTATAGGGTGTAGTGAGATGACACAACCTCTTCCAGATAGTCTAGTGGGTGCAAAATGGAGGTAAACAAAATCAGGAGCAACCTGATATGTGATTCATCGATATATGATCCCCCCCTGCCTCCAGGTACTAATTAGGACAAGATTCATGGGTAGACAATGTATACTCCCACAATGCCACCAGGCGAACGGTATAAAAGAGCCATCCTCTCCTTGCTACTCCATCAGCTTCTGTCCTCTGCCTGTCATTTTCTGACCTCTTCTTCTCAGAGAACCGGGTAAGTCTGATCTAATGCAATTTCACTGAACTTGACTGTAGCATCGCTTCAGCTTTCTTTCTTTCTTTGTTTTTTCTGGAGAGCCAGTTTTTCGGGAGAGCCTTGGTGAAGTGTACTTCCTGGTGAAGTGCACAGACTCTTCATTTTAAGATAAGCTGGAACGGGTCCAGAGGAGGGCAATGAAGATGGTGAGGGGTCTGGAGACCAAGTCCTATGATGAAAGGTTGAAGGAGCTGGGCATGTTTAGCCTGGAGAGGAGACAAACTGAGAGGTGATATGATCACCATCTTCAAGTACTTGAGGGCTGTCCTATAGAGGAGGGTTTTCTGTGGCCCCAGAAGGTAGGACCAGAACCAACAGGTTGAAATTACATCAAAAGAGTTTCTGGCTAAACATCAGGAAGAACTTCCTGACCGTTAGAGCGGTTCGTCAGTGGAACAGGCTTCCTCGGAAGGTGGTGGGCTCTCCTTCCTTGGAGGTTTTGAAACAGAGGCTGGATGGCCATCTGACAGCAATGAAGATCCTGTGAATTTAAAGGGAGGCGTTTGTGAGTTTCCTGCATTGTGCAGGGGGTTCAACAAGATGATCCTGGAAGAATATGAGGAGAGACCTGATGGATCAGATCAGTGGTCCATCTAGTCCAGGGGTGGGGAACCTCCATCCTGAGGGCTGTATGCGTCCCTCGAGGTCACTTGGTGTGGCCCTTGGGGATTGCTGGACAGAACTGAGCCATGTGACAGCCTCCCTGGGACCTGGCTGGCCACCAAGGTTTGTAGGCCCAACTGTGCTGTGCAGCAGCCTCCCCAGGGCCAGGCAGGGAGAACAGGGCCCAGATGTACTGAGTGGTAGCGGAGCCTGGCTGGCTGGCCAGAATTGCTGCAGGGCCTGGAAAAGTTACTCTCACAGTTCAGTTTGCACTTGATTATCCCAGAGGGTGTGGCCTAATATGCTAATGAGTGTGTGACCTAATATGCTAATATTAGGGGATGTGGTCTAATAAGCTATGGAGTTCCTGCTGGGCTTTTTCTACAAAAAAGCCCTGGACCTATGCATTTGCCTAGGGTGGCAGGCCAGGTGTGCGTGTGTGCATGTGCCCAGATTAGGCTCTCCCCACATGACTTCAAATAGAAAAAAAACCACAATTATTTGCATTAATTATGCTGGCCTGAATCATTCTCCCTCGGCGGAGCACTGTTTTTTAAGTTGATAATTTTTTATGGCCCACGAGTGATGTTATAAATATCCATATCGCCCTTGGCAGAAAAAAAGGTTCCCCACCCCTGATCTAGTCCAGCCTCTGGCTTCACACAGTGGCCAACCTGTTCTGTTAACAGTCTTAGGAAACGCATCGCAAGCATTTTTTTAACATATTTTCCACTTCTCTCAGACTTTCTGAAAAGTTCTGAGTATAGGGAAAAAAACCACTTCCCATATTTATAACATTTCTCTCGGCAGGTGAAATCAAGCAAAAACTGCACTTCCCTATAGTATGTGGAGGCCATACCCAAGAGAGAGAAAAAAATCCAGTTTCTAACGTGTGTCTGAAAAGTTTCAATATCTGTTTTAGTTCAAATGTCTTGGTCTCATTCTTCACTGTAGAGATACGGGTATTTAAGAGGAGACAACAAAATGTTGGCTTTGGGCTTGTTAATTAATATTGAGCCATAACAATAAAAGTTTAGTTTGCTAAAATGCTAGGTTTATCAAAGAGAACATATGAAGCTGCCAAAGTAGAATGGTTCATTGAGCCTGTTACTGTGGAGTCCAGATGGAAGCACCTTTCCAGGTGCCAAGAATCTGCTACCATTAGGGTTGCCAATCCCCAGGTGGGCGCAGGGGATCCCCCGGTTTGGAGGCCCCTCCCCCCGCTTCAGTGTCGTCAGGAAAGCGGGGGGAGGGGAGGGAAATGTCTGCTGGGAACTCTGTTATTCCCTATGGAGATTTATCCCCATAGAAAATAATGAAGAATTGAGCCAGGGGCATCTGGGGCTCTTGGGGGGGTGTCTGTTTTTGAGGTGGAGGCACCGAAGTTTCAGTACCCCCAAGTTTCAATATCCCCCCAAGTTTCAAAACGATTGGACCAGGGGGTCCAATTCTATGAGCCCCAAAAGAAGGTGCCCCTATCCATTATTTCCTATGGAAGGAAGGCATTGAAAAGGTGTGCCGTCCCTTTAAATGTGATGGCCAGAACTCTCCTTGAAGTTCAGTTATGCTTGTCACAGCCTTGATCTTGGCTCCACCTCTAATGTCTCCTGGCTCCACCTCCAAAGTCTCCTGGCTCCACCCCCAAAGTCCCCAGATATTTCTTAAATTGGACTTGGCAACCCTAGCTACCATGGGTACTTTCAGTGGAGGTGGCAGGGTCTTGGAGGTGGTAGACTGTCCACGAGGTGATGGGGGCTACAAGCATAGCCAGCTTCAAGAGGGGATTGGATAAACATCTGGAGCAGAGGTCCATCAGTGGCTATTATCCACAGGGTATTGATGGAACTCTCTGTCTGGGGGCAAGTGATGCTCTGTATTCTTGGTGCTTGGCTGGCCACAGTGGGAGGGCTTCTAGTGTCCTGGCCCGACTGATGGGGTTTTTTTTTGGCCACTGTGTGACACAGAGTGTTGGATTGGATTGGTCATTGGCCTGATCCAACATGGCTTCTCTTATGTTCTTATGAGGCCTTTTGGGTAAAGGCAAGCTAAACGTTTAATTTAAAAAAGAAATAAGTCCTGTGCTGCTGAGCCAGAGTCATCGACCGAAGGTTTCTGTGGCATATTTCAGTGTCATACCTAATTTTAGCTCATTTCTCTGGTGGTTGCATTGCACCTTTTTAGAAAGAAAAAAAAAGAAGTTATCTGTTTATTGAAGATCTGCAGAGTATGCAATAAGGTAATGCCATCGATATAAAATCAAAGTAGTGTATATCAGGGGAGGCCAACAGTAGCTCCCCAGATGTTTTTTTGCCTACAACTCCCATCAGCCCCAGTTGTAGGCAAAAAAAACATCTGGAGAGCTACCGTTGGCCACCCCTAGTATACATAAATGCAGAGCATACACGTACAGTGCATGAGGGTGTTTCAAAATAGTATTGAAACCATATAAGTTGAATTTAGAAAGTGAGATATCAAACATAAGAGGGACATAAGAAGCATATATGGGAAATAGGAAGATAAATAATAAACATATGCCATAAAGCAACAGTTATGAATAGGAGAGAAACAGACAAACAAAGAGGTAATTCACCTTCTTCACTGACTTATGCTAATCTCTTCCCCCCTAGATTGAACCCTAACGCTTCAAGATGACTTACTGTGTCCCGACGTGCAATGTCCCTTGCGGTCTTGGATCATGCTACGGAGGTGTTTCATCTTGCGGAGTGCTTCCATCCTACGGTCTTGGCTCCCTCTCCGGGTTGGGTGGCTGGTCTGGTCTTGGAGCCCTCTCCGGCGGTCTTGGAGCCCTCTCCGGCGGAGCCCTCTCCGGCGGAGCCCTCTCCGGCGGTCTTGGAGCCCTCTCCGGCGGAGCCCTCTCCGGCGGTCTTGGAGCCCTCTCCGGCGGCTGGTCTGGTCTTGGAACCGTAGCCGGTGCCAACGTCGCCTGCGCTAGTCAGCTTCCAGGGTCTGAAGTGGTGATCCAGCCTCCTCCCTCTGTGGTGACCATCCCAGGACCGGTTCTGTCTTCATCTAACGAGCCCACAGTGGTTGCCCAATGCAACCCATGTGCGACTGGGTATTCAGGATTGGGTTCCCAAGCACTCTCCCCTCTGTATTCTGGTGGAGCTTTGGGGGGTTATGGAAGGTTTGGGTATGGTGGTTTGAGAAGGTACGGCCGAAGGTTCCTGCCCTACAGTGGTTGGGGTTATGGTGCCTGTGCGCCTTGCACTCCTTGTGGACCTTGCTAAATCCTGGCCACGTTCTTCGTGGACATTAACAATCTGGGAATGGAAACAAGATGACGATCTAGGACTCTGAGTAGACATTACATGGGTTTTGGAAGCTGAGCACCCATCACTTTCTGTTTTCAGCAACAGGAGCTGTTGGTTGTTCAGTACCTCTGAAATCTGACCTGAGTTACACTTTTTCCTTCTGTTGCTCTGAGCTTCTTGTCCTTTTTTACAATTTTTCTCACAACGTTTCCCACATGTGCGATCGTCTTCTCCCAAGCACTGCTTACTCTGCTGCTGTGAAATAGAGTGAGTAGGAAAATCTCTCTGCCCTAGTTCCTACTGTTAAGCTTATCGCTGTATTTTGTCTTGATGCCTTTCAGCCCCCCCTTTTCATAATAAAGCTTGACATTGCATCATCATTTCGTTTAGTCTCTCTCTCTTTTTTTTTTATGACTCGTTCATCGTTCAGAATTTTCTTTGTTCCTATCTGGGTATGCTTTAAGAGAGCCAGTTTGGTGTAGTGGTTAAGTGTGCAGACTCTTATCTGGGAGAACCGGGTTTGATTCCCCACTCCTCCACTTGCACCTGCTGAAATGGCCTTGGGTCAGCCATAGCTCTGGCAGAGGTTGTCCTTGAAAGGGCAGCTGCTGTGAGAGCCCTCTCCAGCCCCACCCACCTCACAGGGTGTCTGTTGTGGGGGAGGAAGGGAAAGGAGATTGTGAGCCGCTCTGAGACTCTTTGGAGTGGAGGGCAGGATATAAATCTAATATCTTCATCTACCTCACAGGGTGTCTTTTGTGGGGGAGGAAGGGAAAGGAGATTGTGAGCCACTCTGAGACTCTTCGGAGTGGAGGGCGGGATATAAATCCAATATCTTCTTCTTCTTCTTTAACCGTCTTCTAGAGCAGGGGTGGCCAAACTTGATTAACAAAAAAGCCACACAGAATAAACGTCAGATGTTTGAGAGCCACAAGGAAGGAAGGAAGTTTAGTTTAGTTTATTTGTAATTTGTATCCCGCCCTTCCCACCAGGTGGCTCAGGGCAGCTTACAGCATATAAAATCTAACGTAAGCATATAAAAGTTTAAACATAAAAATTTAAACATTTCACACAATTTGCATAGTTAAAATTTAAACATTTCACATGGTTTACGTAATTATGGAAAGAAGAAAGGAAGGAAGGAAGGAAGGAAGGAAGGAAGGAAGGAAGGAAGGAAGGAAGGAAGGAAGGAAGGAAGGAAGGAAGGAAGGAAGGAAGGGGAAGAAGAAGAATTGCAGATTTATACCTCGCCCTTCTCTCTGAATCAGAGACTCAAAACGGCTTACAATCTCCTTTATCTTCTCCCCCCACAACAAACACCCTGTGAGGTGGGTGGGGCTGAGAGGGCTCCACAGCAGCTGCCCTTTCAAGGACAACCTCTGCTACACCTATGGCTAACCCAAGATCATTCCAGCAGGTGCAAGTGAAGGAGTATGGAATAGGGTTGCCAAGTCCAATTCAAGATATAGCTGGGGAATTTCGAGGGTGGAGCCAGGAGACTTTGGGGGTGGAGCCAGGGATGGTGTGTCTGTGTTACTTTAAGAAGTTGGCAGCAACTCGTGAGTAGAGAGGCCAATCCCCCTTCAGAGTTGCCAGAAATGGGCGGGGAAGTCTGCTGAACACTTCATTATTCCCTAGGTAGAGATCGATTCTCATACGGTATAATGGGGAATTAATCTGGAGGTTTCGGGGGCTCTGGGGGAGCTGTTTTTTGAGGTAGAGTCATCAAATTTTCAGTATAGTATCTAGTGACTCTCCCCAAAGTATCCCCCAAGTTTCAAAACGATTGGACCATGGGGTCCAATTCTATGAGCCCCCAAAGAAGGTGCCCCTATCCTTCATTATTTCCTATGGAAGGAAGACATTTAAAAAGGTGTGCGGTCCCTTGGAGTTCAATTATGCTTGTCACACCCTTGTTTCTGGCTCTGCCCTGATGTCTCCTGGCTCCACCTTCATAGTCTCCTGGCTCCACCCCCAAAGTCCCCAGATATTTCTTGAATTGGACTTGCCAACCCTACATTATAGACATATAGGCGGAGTGTGAGCAGTAGGCTTGCCAATCCCCAGGTCCCAGCGGGGGTTCTTCTATTTTCCCAGGCTCCTTCCCACCCCCAGAGGACCATGTGCCGTTCCACCTCCGGAGGCCTCAGTCTCCGATTGAAAGGTTTCCTCTTGGGATGGGGTGTCTGTGTTACTTTGAAGAAGTTGGCAGCGACTTGTGAGTAGAGAGGCCAATTCCCCTTCAGAGTCACCAGAAACGGGGTCGGGGGGGGGAGGGAAATGTCTGCTGAGTACTTCATTATTCCCTATGTGGAGATCGATTCTCATAGGGTATAATGGGGAATTGATCTGGAGGTTTCGGGGCTCTGGGGGAGCTGCTTTTTTGATGTAGAGGCACCAAATTTTCAGTATAGTATCTAGTGACGCTCCCCAAAATATCCCGCAAGTTTCAAAACGATTGGACCTTGGGGTCCAATTCTATGAGCCCCCAAAAAGGTGCCCCTATCCTTCATTATTTCCTATGGAAGGAAGGCATTGAAAAGGTGTGCCGTCCCTTTAAATACGATGGCCAAAACTCCCTTGGAGTTCAATTATGCTTGTCACAGCCTTGTTCCTGTCTCCACCCCCAATGTCTCCTGTCTCCACCCCCAAAGTCTCCTGGCTCCACCCCCAAAGTCCCCAGATATTCCTTGAATTGGACTTGGCAACCCTAGTGAGCAGTAAATTACCATATAGCATAATGACGTGATTTTGGAATCCTAAATCAAAACCCATAACTAAGAACATAAGAACATATGAAGTTGCCTTACACTGAATCAGACCCTCGATCCATCAAAGTCAATATTGTCTACTTAGCCTGGCAGTGGCTCTCTCTAGGGTCTCAAGCTGAGGATTTTTTCATGCCTACTTGCCTGGACCCCTTTTAGTCGGAGATGCTGGGGATTGAACCTGGAGCCTTCTGCTTACGAAGCAGATGCTCTACCACTGAGCCACTGTCCCTCCACTAACACAAGAGAAGCCATGTTGGATCAGGTCAGAAGCGCATCCAGTCCAACACTCTGTGTCACACAGTGGCCGAAATACCAAGTGCCATCAGGAGATCCATCAGTGAGGCCAGGACACTAGAAACCCTGTGTTTTTCTCCAGCTGTTCACGGGTGTTGGTAACAATCCCTCCTCCCCTTCAGTTTTCATTGTGACCATTACTTCTTTTTTTCAAATTATTTTGGCCACTCAGAAATAGGGTTGCCAACTCCAAGTGGGGAAATTCCAGAAGATTTTTTTTTGGGGGGGGGGGGGCTGGGAGAAGGGTAGAAGCTGAAGAAAGTAGGATTTGTGAAGGGAATGGACCTCATCAGGGTATAAAGGCACAGAGTCCACTTCCAAAACAGCCATTTTCTCCAGGGGAAGTGATTTCTGTAGAGAAGATGAAGGCCTCTGTAAGATCCAAAGGAGAGGGCCAGAGTGAACAAAAGTGAACTAAACTCTAACCTCCTGCATCTGCATTTGTGCTTTGACATTTAAATTTACAGCATACAAATTCTAGCACGAGAATTGTATTTGGTCGCTGTGCGAAATGGGACCAGCGCAGAGGTTTCTCTCTGTGTTGCTTTGTGTTATCTGCTTGCTCAGCTTACCTCTGCACAAAATAGCGTTCGCATAAGGCAAAAAGCAGTAAAACTGTAAAAACAGAAATAGCAGCTACCACAGTGCTTCACTTATGTCATAATTTGGAGTACTGTGTGCAATTCTGGTCACCGCACCTCAAAAAGGACATTATAGCATTGGAAAAAAAGTCCAGAAAAGGGCAACTAGAATGATTAAAGGTTTGGAACACTTTCCCTATGAAGAACCGTTAAAACGCTTGGGGCTCTTTCGCTTGGAGAAACGTCGATTATGCATGGTATGGAGAAAGTAGAGAAAGAAGTTCTTTTCTCCCTTTCTCACAATACAAGAACTCGTGGGCATTCAATGAAATTGCTGAGCAGTCAGGTTAAAACGGATAAAAGGAAGTACTTCACACAAAGGGTGATTGACATGTGGAATTCACTGCCACAGGAGGTGGTGGCAGCTACAAGCATAGCCAGCTTCAAGAGGGGATTGGATAAAAATATGGAGCAGAGGTCCATCAGTGGCTATTAGCCACTGTGTGTGTGTGTATTGGCCATTGTGTGATACAGAGTGTTGGACTGGATGGGCCATTGGCCTGATTCAACATGGCGACTCTTATGTTGCCAAGTCCAATTCAGGAAATAGCTGGGGCCTTTGGGGGTGGAACCAGGAGATGTTGGAGGTGGAGCCAGGAGCAAGGTTGTGGCAAGCATAATTGAACTCCAAAGGGAGTTCTGGCCATCACATTTCAAGGGACCGCACACCTTTTAAATGCCTTCCCTCCAATGGAAATAATGAAGACTAGGGGCACCTTCTTTTGGGGCTCATAAAGCTGGACCCCCTGGTCCAATCCTTTTGAAACGTGGAGGTTATTTTGAGGAGAGGCACTGGATGCTATGCTGAAAATGTGATGCCTCTGCCTCAAAAAAATAGACCCCCAGAGCCCCAGATACCTGCAGATAAATTCTCCATGATACCCTATCGGAATCAGTTTCCATAGGGAATAATGGAGCACCCAGCAGACATTTCCCTCCCCCCCCCACTTTCTGATGATCCTGAAGTGGGGAGAGGGCCTCCAAACCAGGGGATCCCCTAGCCCCACTTGGGGACTGGCAACCCTACGACAGTATCCCAAACAACCCGTAGTTTTCCAGAACTTATACAGACGATTAGAAAACATATGTAGAAAGGCAAAACAATTAGATAGAAGAAGAAGACTGCAGATTTAAACCCCGCCCTTTTCTCTGAATCAGAGCGGCTTACAATCTCCTACATCTTCTCCCCCCACAACAGACACCCTGTGAGTGGGTGAGGCTGAGAGGACTCTCACAGCAGCTGCCTTTTCAAGGACAACCCTGCCAGAGCTATGGCTGACCCAAGGCCATTCCAGCAGCTGCAAGTGGAGCAGTGGGGAATCAAACCCGGTTCTCCCAGATAAGAGAGCTATGGCTGACCCAAGGCCATTCCAGCAGCTGCAAGTGGAGGAGTGGGGAATCAAACCCGGTTCTCCCAGATAAGAGAGCTATGGCTGACCCAAGGCCATTCCAGCAGCTGCAAGCGGAGGAGTGGGGAATCAAACCCAGTTCTCCCAGATAAGAGAGCTCTGGCTGACCCAAGGCCATTCCAGCAGCTGCAAGTGGAGGAGTGGGGAATCAAACCCAGTTCTCCCAGATAAGAGAGCTCTGGCTGACCCAAGGCCATTCCAGCAGCTGCAAGTGGAGGAGTGGGGAATCAAACCCGGTTCTCCCAGATAAGAGTCCGCACACTTCACCACTACACCAAGCTGGCTCTATTAGGTGTGGCCTAATATGAAAATGAGTTCCTGCTGGGCTTGTTTTACAAACCCACCCCCCACCCCCCGCTTATGAGTATATAAGATTGCCATATTGCTTTGCTCAGAGAGACCATCCTTCAATCAATGGATATCGTCAACCCCCAGTCAGAACCAGGAGGCAACTTCCCCAGCAGTAGTTTGTAGATCTTTAGTCTGATCTTCATCATCTGCAGATCAGTTGCAATTCCTGAAGCTCCCCAGGTGCCAGTCATCTGGTGACTGGCAAACCTACTCGGGAGTCCCATCATGGATGCAATGAAACACCTGTACGGGACAAAACCCATGATTCATCCATTCCAGAACCCTGCTATATGCAGTGCCCAAGCCATCCTCTGGTTTCGCCCTCAACATTCATGTTCAGAAGGTTACTGCCTTTAAACATGGGCATTCAATGTAGTCATCCTAGACAATGGTAATTAATGAACCTGTGTGTGTGTGTGGGTGGGTGTTGTTGCTCTATCAAGTCACTTCCAACTTATGGCAACCCTATGAACATAAGAATGTAAGGGAAGTCATGTTGGATCAGGCCAATGACCCATCGAGTCCAACAATCTATCACACAGCGGCCAAACCCCAGATGCCATCAGGAGGTCCACCAGTGGGGTCAGAACTCCAGAAGCCCTCCCACTGTTGCCCCAAGCCTTCCTCTGGTTCTGCCCTCAACATTCATGTTCAGAAGGTTACTGCCTTTAAACATGAGCATTCAGTGTAGTCATCCTACACAATGGCCATTAATGAACCTGTATGTGTGTGTGTGTGTGTGTGTGTGTGCTGTTCTATCAAGTCACTTCCAACGTATGGCAACCCTATGAACATAAGAGAAGCCATCTTGGATCAGGCCAATGGCCCATCCAGTCCAACATTCTGTCTCACAGTGGCCCCCCCCCCAAAAAAAAAGAGAGAAAAGAAAAACAGGTGCCATCAAGAGGTCCACTGCTGGGGCCAGAACTCCATAAGCCCTCCCACTGTTGCCCCCCAAGCACCAAGAAGACAGAGCCTCACATAAGAACATAAGAGAAGTCATGTTGGATCAGGCCAGTGGCCCATCCAGTCCAACATTCTGTCTCACAGTGGCCAAAAAAGAAAAAGAGAGAAAAGAAAAACAGGTGCCATCAGGAGGTCCACCAGTGGGGCCAGAACTCCATAAGCCCTCCCACTGTTGCCCCCCCAAGCACCAAGAAGACAGAGCCTCACTGTCCCAGACATAAGAACATAAGAGAAGTCATGTTGGATCAGGCCAGTGGCCCATCCAGTCCAACATTCTGTCTCACAGTGGCCAAAAAAGAAAAAGAGAGAAAAGAAAAACAGGTGCCATCAGGAGGTCCACCAGTGGGGCCAGAACTCCAGAAGCTCTCCCACTGTTGCCCCCCAAGCACCAAGAATACAGAGCACCACTTGCTCCAGACACAGAGTTCCATCTATACCTTATAGTCAAGAGCCATTGATGGACCTCTGTTCCATTCGTCTATGAATTGATAACCTTCCCCAACTTCCTATTGTTAGCAGCTTTAGTTAGGCTGAGGATCATGGCTTGTTTTACTGTGTCAATACGTCTTATGCTGGGTCTTCCTCTTTCCTTACTACCTTCAACTTTTCCTAGCATTTTACTCTGAAGAAGGTTTCGTACCACAATGGGTGAAAAGCTGGAACCCCAGCATTGTGTGTTGAACTACTGGATTGGAATTTTGCATCTCTTTCCCTGTCGAATGGTGACGCTACCGACTGGATTGGAGTTTTACAGCCATTGGACCTGGACGGAGTTCTGTGCTTGTTGAATTGAAATAAGGTCCATGACGAATGAGTCTGGAGAGTGTTCTACATTATTTAAAAGATTCATGTTGTGCAATGATTAGGTCTTGCTAAAGCTGTCCCAAGGTTTTCACTGGCTTATAGGATCCAGGTACTTTGTGCTCTTGTCTATGGTTTAGAGCAGGGGTGTCAAACTCATTCATTATGAGAACATAAGAACATAAGAGAAGCCATGTTGGATCAGGCCAATGGCCCATCCAGTCCAACACTCTGTGTCACATAAGAACATAAGAGAAGCCATGTTGGATCAGGCCAATGGCCCATCCAGTCCAACACTCTGTGTCACATAAGAACATAAGAGAAGCCATGTTGGATCAGGCCAATGGCCCATCCAGTCCAACACTCCATCACATAAGAACATAAGAGAGGCCATGTTGGATCAGGCCAATGGCCCATCTAGTCCAACACTCTGTGTCACACAGTGGCACAGTATATATGCATACATACACACACACATATATATACACACCGTGGCTAATAGCCACTGATGGACCTCTGCTCCATATTTTTATCTAACCCCCTCTTGAAGCTGGCTATGCTTGTAGCCGCCAGCACCTCCTGTGGCAGTGAATTCCACGTGTTAATCACCCTTTGGGTGAAGAAGGACTTCCTTTGATCCGTTTTATGGATGCAATGAAACACCTGTACTGGACAAAACCAATGATTCATCCATTCCAGAACCCTGCTATATGCAGAGCTCAAGCCTTCCTCGGGTTTCGCTCTCAACATTCATGTTCAGAACGTTACTGCCTTTAAACATGGGCATTCAATGTACTCATCCTAGACAATGGTAATGAGGACCGGATCTGACATAAATGAGACTTTGTTGAGCCAGGCAGTGCTGGGCTGGGCCATGTGTGTACTTATCTAAGATTAGGTAGCAGAGATATAAACTTTATAAAGGACACAGACAAACACAAATATATATATATATATTAAAAACTTAAAACATGCTTAGAACGTTAGCGCTCGTCGGTTTTAAAGATGCTTTCTTTGTATTTCTCCCATGGGATCCAGGGAACTGGACAAAGGAAGCTCTGGCTCTTTTCTTCCTTCCCCAGGGGACGGAGTGGGGGGGGGAGAGGAGCCTCAGCCAACAGAAGGAAGAGAGGCTTGGCTCAGTAGCTCTGCTGTGCGATTGAGAGAGCCTGGCAAAGCAAGCTATTCCTCTCCCCCTTCCTCCCCAACGGAGGAGCCTCATCCAATGGAGAAAACAGAGGTTTTGCTCTGTAGTTCCGAGCTATTGAGCAAGAAGAAAGCAAGATACGGGGAGAAGGAAGCAGACGGCAGCCAGTTGCTCAGTTAACACAGTTAAAGAAGTGAAATGTGCTCAAAACATTAGCACTTGTTGGTCTTAAAGGTGCTCTCTTTGTCTTTCTCCCATGGGATCCAGGGAACTAGGCAAAGGAAGTATTTTTCTTTTAGCTTCTCAAGGATAAAGATAAGAATTTTTTTGTGTCTATGTTAATGAGGATAGTGTTAAACTAACAAACTAGTCTGTGTGTTTAACATGGTTAAGCCAAAGCAGCTAGTTCCGGGCTGAGGCTGCTCTGACTTGCTTAAACTTGTACGTGTTGAAGAAGAACTGTTTAGACTTGTATTGCAAATAATAGTTTAGTAAAAAAGTTTTATAATGAAAGATGACGACGGTAAAATATATGGAGAGCTCTATACTTGCAGGTAGAATGAATTGGATATTTTATTTGGAGGTAGATTTACAACTGATATATTTGTATTTTTCTTTTCCCACCCCTCTGCTTTTCCCATTCTGTATATGCCCCCCCCACACATTTTTTGTATCTATGCTTATGCTTCCTTCTTTTGTAGTGAAAACCAATACAAATTATAAAATCGGAAGTTCTGGCTCTTTCCTTCCTTCGCATGGGATCAGGAGGGGGAGGAGCCTCAGCCAATAGAAGGGAGAGAGACTTGGCTCAGTAGTGCTGCTGTGTGATTGAGAGAGCCTGGCAAAGCAAGCAACGTAAGAACATAAGAGAAGCCATGTTAGATCAGGCCAATGGCCCATCCAGTCCAACACTCTGTGTCACACAGTGGCAAAAATTTTTATACACACACACACACACACAAACACTGTGGCTAAAAGCCACTGATGGACCTCTGCTCCATATTTTTATCTAAACCCCTCTTGAAGGTGGCTATGCTTGTGGCCGCCACCACCTCCTGTGGCAGTGAATTCCACATGTTAATCACCCTTTGGGTGAAGAAGTACTTTCTTTTATCCGTTTTAACCTGTCTGCTCAACAATTTCATCGAATGCCCACAAGTTCTTGTATTGTGAGAAAGGGAGAAAAGAACTTCTTTCTCTACTTTCTCCATCCCATGCATTATCTTGGAAACCTCTATCATGTCACCCCGCAGTCGATATTTCTCCAAGCTAAAGAGTCCCAAGCGTTTCAACCTTTCTTCATAGGGAAAGTGTTCCAGCCCTTTAATCATTCTAGTTGCCCTTTTCTGGACTTTCTCCAGAAAGCTCAAGCTCTGCCTCTCCCCTTCCTCCCCAAAGGAGGAGCCACATCCAATGGAGAAAACAGAGGTTTTGCTCTGTAGCTCCTGTGCGATTGAGCAAGCCTGGCAAAACAAGCTGTGATGCAGAAGGAAGCAAGAGAGAAGGAGAAGGAAGCAGATAGCAGCCAGTTGCTCAGGGGCCTAATAGAAGCCCCCCCGGGGGCCTGATACAGTCCTCAGGCCACAGGTTTGACACCCCTGATTTAGATGATGTTCTACCGCAGTTTTCTACCACTAGGTGCACCACCGGCCTGATCCAGCAGGACTGTTCTAAAGGCTACAACGTCTGTAGTCATGCTTGGCTACCATCTATGATGAAAGTATTGTCCCATCTACAGCGCTTTACCTTGCTTTCCTCTATAGCAGGGGTGGCCAAACTGCGGCTCAGGAGCCACATGTGGCTTTTTAACAGCTATCGTGTGGATCTCGAAGCCCCCCACCTTACCCCATTGGTCAACATGGAAAAAGGCATGTCTGTCTTTAAATCACTTCTCCAAGCTAAGCCAGCAGGCAACTTGGAGAATGCATTTAAAGTTAAACATGCTTTCTTCCCACCTCTCCCTCCCTCACCCCCCACTCATCTATTTGCTTTTCTCCCTCCCTTCCTGTCTTGTGGCTTTCAAACATCTGACATTCCTGTCATGGCCAAGTTTGCAGATGACACTAAATTGTTCAGGGTGGTGAGAACCAGAGAGGATTTTTATATAAATTTTTGGCCTCTGTGTGATACAGAGTGTTGGACTGGATGGGCCACTGGCCTGATCCAACATGGCTTCTCTTATGTTCTTATGTGACACAGAGTGTTGGACTGGAGGGGCCACTGGCCTGATGCAACAGGGCTTCTCTTATGTTCTTGTGTCTTGCAGCTCTCCGACATCTGGTGTTTATTCTATGTGGCTCTTACATTAAGCAAGTTTATACGAAGAATAAAGAAATGGGGAATGTTCTTGTTTTGGTTTGGGTTTTTTTTTTTTGAAGAAAACCTTTTTCTCAACCTCTGAATCGAATATTGTTGTTTACCCTTTCTACTAGTCAGACCGGGTAGTCATGTTTGGCTACCATGTAAGCATCGTCCCTTCTACAGTGCTTTCCTTTATAGTGATTGGCAAAAAGAATTGGCCATGCTGTTGGGTGGTTTGGAAGAAAACCCTTTTTTTCAACCTCTGCAAATATTGTTGTGTAACCTTTCTACTGCATATACATTGATAAGACCACGGAGAATTCAGAACAATTAATAACTCAAGAAAAAAAAAGATTATACAAGAGTGATGATGCAGCATTAAACTTTATTGTGAAAAAAAAGCAAAAGAGACAAAGTACCCTCTATCTGTTTGACAACAGGGAACAAGACAGGGAGACTTTCCCCACTCAATCAACACGCTTTACAGGAGCATAATAAGCAGCGTTTAGGAGAAGACGATCGCCTCCATGGGAAACATTAGAAGATATATTGTAAGAAAAAGTAAGGAGTTGAGAGGAGCAGAAGAAAAAAAACATGTAACCGACCAACCCTGGTATCAAGGTATTGAGAACCCAGCAGATCCCGTTAGTGAAAACAGGAGAAGGTGGGTACAGTATTTACAAAGCTCAGCATGTAACGTCCACTTGGAGTTCTAGATTGTCACCTTGTTTTCATTTCCAGATTGTAACCACCCGTGGCTAAGATTTAACAAGGCCCACAAGGTGAGCAAGGCTCACAGGCGCCATAACCCCAACCGCTGAAGGGCAACAGCCTCTGGCCATACCCACCATAGCCATACCTTCTGAACCCACCATATCCATACCTTCCATATCCCCCCAAAGCTCCACCAGAATACAGAGGGGAGAGTGCTTGGGAACCCAGTCCTGAATACCCAGTCGCACATGGGTTGCATTGGGCAACCGCTGTGGGCTCGTTAGATGAAGACAGAACCGGTCCTGGGATGGTCACCACAGAGGGAGGAGGCTGGATCACCACTTCAGTCCCTGGAAGTTGACTGGCACAGGAGACGTTGGCACCAGCTACGGTTCCAAGACCAGACCAGCCACCGGACAGGGGTCCAAGGCCAGACCAGCCACCCATGCCAGAAAGAGAGCCAAGACCATAGTAAGGCAGCTGTCCGTAAGACGAAACACCTCCGTAGCATGACCCAACACCGCAAGGGACTTTGGAAGCGGATCCGCAGTAGGACATCTTGATGTGGTAGGAAGAAATCTGGGGGGAAATATATATGTATAAGTAAGGGAACCAGGCACAATGCAATTTCCATAGGGGTAAGTTAAAAGAAAGTTTTTTTACAGATGTTTCTGACTCTGATTCATTTGTTATTATTTTATTATTTATTATTTTAGTATGTTTCTATTCTGCCCATTCCCCGTAGGGCTCAGGGCAGAGTACAACATACAATAAAATACAATAAAAACATTTTTTTAAAAAACAGACAACTCAACAGCACTCAGAGAAGTTTGAAAGGAAAGGTCCCCTGTGCAAGCACCAGTCGTTTCCGACTCTGGGGTGGCGTTGCTTTCACAACGTTTTCACGGCAGACTTTTTACGGGGTGGTTTGCCCTTGCCTTCCCCAGTCATCTACGCCTTCCCCCCAGCAAGCTGGGGACTCATTTGACCAACCTCGGAAGGATGGATGGCTGAGTCAACCTCGAGTCGGCTACCTGAAAACCCAGTTTCTGCCGGGGATCGAACTCAAGTTGTGAGCAGAGCTTAGGATTGCAATACTGCGGCTTTAACACTCTGCGCCACGGGGCTCTACAGAGAAGTTTACCATGTGATTTATTCATTTTTGTATATTCTGGATATGTGAAGAATATATGAAAAACCCTCAGCCAAGGACTATGACTGTAGCATACGAGCCACTTATTTGTGTGTTTGTTTAAGGAATGCTTAGACTGTCTTTTCTCCTTTAAAAAAGTACCCAAGAATCTCAAGGCAGAAAGTCCCAGTCCTTGTGTCTGATATCTCCGCGGAAAGTACCCAATGTAGATTAAAGAATGAGACCCTGGTGAGATATTCTTAGTTGAAATATGCAGTATCAGGCTCAATGAGCCATTCTGATTCTATGAAAAGCAGCTTCCATATATTGACAATGGAAGGGAAAATATCATTTTAGAAAACAGAACAGATCCCGGTTTTGTATTGATGGTCAATATTAACCGGAGCACCCAATGCCGGTGTTTTGAGGTTGTCTCTTAAATACTCAGGCCCTCATTTCTGAGAATGATAGGAAGAAATTTGAACTAAAATAGGTAATGGGGGGGGGGGGGGGGAAACAAAGATTGGTTGGTGATGGGATATTTTTCTTCAGAATTTCTGCCTTATTTGTTCAGTGAACCTTTGGGGAAATGCAATGGTCTCCTAAAAGATAAAGGTAAAGGTAGTCCCCTGTGCAAACACCAGTCATTTCCAAATCTAGGGTGACATCGCATCGCAACGTTTTCATGACAGACTTTTTATGGGGTGGTTTGCCATTGCCTTCCCCAGTCATCTATGCTTTCCCCCCCCAGCAAGCTGGGTACTCATTTGACCGACCTCAGAAGGATGGGAGGCTGAGTCAACCTTGAGCTGGCTACCTGAACCGGCTTCCGCCGGGATCGAACTCAAGTTGTGAGCAGAGAGCTCGGACTGCAGTACTGCAGCTTTACCACTCTGTGCCACGGAGTCTCCTAGGAAAACTGCAATTCTCTTATACAGAAAAGGGTTTGACTTGATTTCACCTGGAGGGAAGTACATTATAAATCTGAAGGTTCTTCTGTTTTCAAAACTTTTCAGAAAGTCCAGGGGGAAAGTATGCTGAGAAGACAAACAATATATTTCTGGTGGGTCTCAAAAGAATGTAAAGAGAATCCTGCTGAATTGGACCATATTTTAGTCTAATCAAGGATCCCACATCGACCAAGAAGATGGATTCCTGTGTTGAATACCATCTCATTGGCAAGTGGTTTTGACTGGTAAAATGCCGCTAGAGGTTGGATGTCTTTATTTCATTTCCCTGCATTAATTATAAAGAAATAGTAATTTTTAAAATTTACATGGCACTTAACTGATGGCACAGTCCTAGGCAGATTCACTCCCATAGAAGCCCTTTGATTTAAGGAGGTTTAGAAGAAGATGACGATACTGGATTTATATCCCGCCCTCCACTCCGAAGAGTCTCAGAGCGGCTCACAATCTCCTTTACCTTCTTCCCCTGTGAGGTGGGTGGGGCTGGAGAGGGTTCTCACAGCAGCTGCCCTTTCAAGGACAACCTCTGCCAGAGCTACGGCTGACCCAAGGCCATGCTAGCAGGTGCAAGTGGAGGAGTGGGGAATCAAACCCCTTTCTCCCAGATAAGAGTCCACACACTTAACCACTACACCAAACTTGCTCTGAACTGGAGTAAGCATAGGATTATACTGTCAGGAAATGTCAGAAAACATTCAACAGAGACAAATGCATCAGTTCTTTGGGTAAGATCGTGTGGATCCCTTCTGCTAACTGTGATTTCTTTTCCTAGTGCAAGGTGACCTCCCCAGAAGTTCTTGCATATGGGGAAGATTTCTTGCACCAGAAGGACGGACTGCTGTTTGTAGATCGATTCAGGCCAGCCAACTGTTCACCTCGAAGAACTGAAGACAGCATTTCAGTGGGACACTTAGCAGTTTGGTGTCTTCATTCTCTATTGCGTAGAGTAAATCCAGCTAGAACCTACACAATATTCCATTTTTATGAGAAGGTCCGGCCCCTTCCCAGCCAAGCTGGCATCGCCGGCGTTTAGGCTGGGGGCCGTCTTTGCCCTCCCGGAAGGAGGGAGCGGCAGGATTGACAGCACCCGGTGCATCCGGGTGCTTCTGCTGGGCACAGTGTCGGGGCTATATAAGCCCCGACCCCACCCAGAGATACGCACTTTCTTTTGGGCTCTCTGCCCGCCCTCCCCTTTTGGCAGTACAGGTGTTCACCGGTCGCCTTATTAGGGGCCAGGTAGGCAGGTCCTCGACCATATAGGGCTTTAAAGGTAATAACCAGCACCTTGTAATGAACCCAGTAAACTGGCAGCCAGTGCAATTCCCGCAGCCCATTTTCACCCATTAGCCAACACGTTGCCCTGAAGGGTAAATGAACAGGGCATGGAGAGTGAGGCTCTTGCTGCTTCACAGCTGTTATTCTGAGGTTTGCTGTCTCTGGATATGGAGGCTCCCTTCAGACGCCATGGCTAGTAGACATTGTTGGACTTCCCCCTCCATGAATTCATCTATTCTCCTTTCGAAACTATGTGTGGCCATGATGGTCGCTACCTCTCCTGATGGGGAGTTCCACGGATGGAGTTTTCTTCTAACAGAAAACTGCTCAGTTATTGGAAAAGAGAGACTGGGTCGTCTCTGCCTGTGTAGATATAAATTACATGCCTACCGACTTCTTCTCAATTTGGCCCAGAGAGAACTCCAGTTTTCTGGGTTGCACCTCTGAGGATGCCAGTCACGATTGCTGGTGAAACGTCAGGTCCCACGATGCCAAGACCATGGCCACACAGCCTGAAAAATCTACAACAGCCAATGGACTCCAGTTGTGAAAGCCTTTGACAACATATTGCTGTCTACTAAGTTTGTGGCAAATAAAAGATGAGAACCAGAAAGTTTGCAGTTTGCAGTTTCATCATTCCTTTCCAGAAGAGGGAGAGAAATCTGTTTTCATTAATAAAGAATTAAAAAGGAGGAATATAAACCAATACTGCATGCCTTAAGTAAAGGTAAAGGTAATCATTAGGGTATGTAGAATCTTTCGGGCTCAAGTGCCGTGTTCTACTGGAGAAAGTTTTTTCTTCCAGACATTTCGTTCTCGGCTGCGGAGAACATCCTCAGTGGCGTTGCTCCAGCTGCAACGCCACTGGTTGTTGATTGTTCAATGCACAGCAGCCAAGAAGGTCAGAGCGCCTGTTCCGGCTGCAACGCCACTGAGGATGTTCTCCGCAGGCGAGAACGAAATGTCTGGAAGAAAAACTTTCTCCAGTAGAACACGGCACTTGAGCCTGAAAGATTCTACAAACCCTAATGATGTTACCAGCCGTGAAAACCTGAAATCTTTGGTAAAGGTAATCCCCTGTGCAAGCACTGAGTCATTACTGATGCGTTGGGTGACGTCACATCCCAACATTTTTTTGGCAGACTTTTTTGTTACGGGGTGGTTTGCCATTGCCTTCCCCAGTCATCTACCCTTTACCCCCAGAAAGCTGGGTTCTCATTTGAAGGCTGAGTCAACCCTGAACTGACTACCTGAACCCAGCTTCCACCAGGATCAAACTCAGGTCGTGAGCAGAGCTTGGACTGCGGTACTGCAGCTTACCACTCTGCACCATGGGGCTCTTAGCACATGCCTTACATCTTGCTGAAATGCACACAGAAAGAAAGGCAGGTGAACTGATACCACGATCAAGTTCAATGACATTGCATCAGATCAGACTTACCCGGTTCTCTGGAGAGAAGAGTTCAGAAAGCGACAGGCAGAGGACAGAAGCTGATGGAGTAGCAAGGAGCTGAAAGCCCTTTTTATACCTCCCTGCCGGTAGTAATGTGGGAGTACACACCAACCTCCCTTCTTCACTAATTAGTAACTGGGGGGGGATATGGTGATGAATCACATCTCAAATTGCTCCTGACTTTGTTTACCTCCTTTTCTTTTTTGCACCCATTAGACTATCTGAAGACCTCTTGTGTCATGCTGTTACGCCCTATGGTTTGAAGATGGACATTATTGCATCACCACACATGCACACACACAAAAGTAAGCCACTGTTCTTTCAATGCCCTGGATTGTACCTGGTTCTCAATCTGAATCATTGCAGATGATGCTAGAACTTTCTTAACTCACAGAGTCAGTGTTAGTTAGGTCAGCTAAACTGCTAGTATTAAATCAATAGATCTATTCCTCAACAGAAGCCCATCTCTGGATACTTAAATACAAAGAGTGAGGCCATTTATTTATTTATATTTATTTTATTCGATATTTTAGCCCACCCTTCCTGCAGAACAGGCTCAGGGCGGGTTGCATCATAAAAACAGTCAACAGTAAAAATAGTAAAAGACCAATTTAAAATATATAAAATCTAAAATTACAACGATTAAGATGGCAGATTCTGCTCACAGACGTGAGGTATTGTCCAGATCCAGCAGATCTTGTAGCACTGGGATGGAATGGCGGGAGGAAGGCCAGTAACAAGGGACACCCACTGCGTCAGCTGAAAGCCTGGCCAAGAACTGAGAAGAGGCACTGATCTACAAATCGAGGCTTGCGGGGGTCATGGTGGCAGCTCTGAACTCTGAGATAGATAGATGATAGATAGATAGATAGATAGATAGATAGATAGATAGATAGATAGATAGATAGATAGATAGATAGATAGATGATGATAGATAGATAGATAGATAGATAGATAGATAGATAGATAGATAGATAGATAGATAGATAGATAGATAGATGATGATAGATAGATAGATAGATAGATAGATAGATAGATAGATAGATAGATAGATAGATAGATAGACAGACAGACAGACAGACAGACAGACAGACAGACAGATAGATAGATAGATAGATAGATAGATAGATAGATGATAGATAGATAGATAGATAGATAGATAGATAGATAGATAGACAGACAGACAGACAGACAGACAGACAGACAGACAGACAGACAGACAGACAGACAGACAGATAGATAGATAGATAGATAGATAGATAGATAGATAGATAGATAGATAGATAGACAGACAGACAGACAGACAGACAGATGAAGAAAGGAAGGAAGGAAGGAAGGAAGGAAGGAAGGAAGGAAGGAAGGAAGGAAGGAAGGAAGGAAGGAAGGAAGGAAGGAAGGAAGGAAGGAAGGAAGGAAGGAAGGAAGGAAGGAAGGAAGGAAGGAAGGAAGGAAGGAAGGAAGGAAGGAAGGAAGGAAGGAAGGAGCTGGGGATGTCTAGCCTGGAGAGGAGGCAGCTGAGAGGTGATATGATCACCATCTTCAAGTACTTGAAGGGCTGTCGTATAGAGGATAGTGTTGAATTGTTTTCTGTGGTCCCAGAAGGTAGGACCAGAACCAATGGTTTGAAATTAAATCAAAAGAGTTTCCGGCTCAACATTAGGAAGAACTTCCTGACCATTAGAGCGGTTCCTCAGTGGAACAGGCTTCCTCCTCGGGAGGTGGTGGGCTCTCATTCCTTGCAGGTTTTTTAAACAGAGGCTAGATGGTCATCTGACAGCGATGAAGATCCTGTGAATTTGGGGTAGGTATTTCTGGTTTCCTGCATTGTGCAGGGGGTTGGACTAGATGACCCTGGAGGTCCCTTCCAACTCTATGATTCTATGAAAATAAACAAATAAATAAATTGGGGTTTAACCCCCTAATTGAATTTATTTTATTATTTATTTCATCAAATTTATATCCCGCCATTCCCTAACGGGCTCAGGACAGCTAACAACACATAGAATATTAAAAATAATATAAAAAAAAGTCAATTCCACACATTTTTAATCATAAAATCCAAGACACACGTTGATGTTTCTGAATAGAAACAGTGTCTCTATCGTTAAGGAACCAGTCTCCGTATCTGTGAGAAACCAAAATTATTGGAGTTGCTAGGCAGTCCTAGCAGTATTGTCAGCCTTCAAGCCTTCCTTTCTGTCATTTAAATGTAAGGGGAAGCTATTTCCATGGCTATTTTGGCTCTTGAGGGAAAACTCATTGGGGGCCAGGACTGGGAGAAACCAGTCGGCAACTTGCTACCATGTGACGTAAGGAGGCATGGTGGCTTGGTACTGTTCAACAGCAACTGCCCAATGGAAGACAGTTTGTGTAGGATGAACGTTTCAGACTAGGATCTGGGAGATCCAGGTTCAAACCTCCTGTCATGAGCCCTGACACCTCCACTCTGGATGCTCCTGAGTCAGTCTCTCATGCTAAGCCTGACCTACCTCACAGGGTTGTTGTGAGGATAAAATGGAGAAGATGAAAATGGTGCAAGACACTTTGGAGTCCCACTGGAGAGATAAGAGTGCTACGAATGAAGTAGATTTTAAAAATTCAACAATTAAAATGGTTCAAGAAGCAAACCAATAAATAAAAATCCCTTTATGCTATTTAGAATTTTCCTACTCATTCTGACCAACCGTTTTTCATACAAAATTTGGCCACTCTCCCTCCTTTTCACATGGCAGTGTGGGATTATGTATTTGCTTCATTCAAAAAAGAAAGTCAGTTTGGTGTAGTGGTTAAATGTGTGGACTCTTATCTGGGAGAACCGGGTATGATTCCCCACTCCTCCACTTGCAGCTGCTGGAATAGCCTTGGGTCAGCCGTAGCTCTGGCAGAAGTTGTCCTTGAAAGGGCAGCTGCTGTGAGAGCCCTCTTCAGCCCCACCCACCTCACAGGGTGTCTGTTATGGGGGGAGAAGATATAGGAGATTGCAAGACGCTCGGAGTCTCTGATTCTGAGAGAAGGACAGGGTATAAATCTGCAGTCTTCTTCTTCTTAATTGAGCAGGAGTTGTTGTTAGACTGATTTCGAACAGAGCTCTCCCTCTTCATTGCGAGAGCTCTATGTGGCATACCCCTATGCTTACTCCGTCTGTTCATGGAAAGAGAGAGCGTCCATGAGCACAACGGCAGTAGGGACGGGGCATAGCTTTCTGAACACAGATGATAAATGGGAGGAAGTGTACATATGCATACTTCCACCAACGCTGGAACCATGTTGATAAAGTGATGATTGTGCAGAGGCAAGACACAAGGTGGATATGCATATGTCCATTCTCCCCTATCGATGTGTTCCATCAATGTGTGTAGGTGTCATGTGGTAAGAACTACCGGAGGTGTGGGTGGAGATAGTCTGAATGACTCTGATCCTGGAAGAGACTTATTGGACCTTAATTAAAGGCTAAAAGGATCAATACAGGCATGGTCATTGAGGATGGATAGCGTAGCAAAGTATCTATGGATGAGGAGAAACATCCAAGCCAGTCACTGTGGCCATACTGGATCCAAGGTCTGGGATGGGAAGTCTTGTGGTGTGGGAGGACAATGCTTGAACCTACCTGTGGACCAGCGCCAAGTCGATGGCATCTTTTGACATATGCAGTTTATAAGTGTGGGGAAGTTACTTGAGTGATCCAAGCTTGGAGCAGGTCTGCCCAAGGTTGGTGAGCCCTTTGCACCATATGTTAAGGAAATCAGTTCATGAGGTCAGCAGGTTGGTTGGGAAATCTAAGGAAGAAGCAAGAAAACATTGGATGAAATGTTATGCCTGGCTAGATACTCAAGACTCTTAAGATTCTTTGCTGTGAACGTATATCTCCTTTTTTTCCTATACATTGTATTGCAAGATTGCCTTTATTGGATTTGGTAAAATGTAATAGATATTTTAACGAAAGGATTTATAATATAAAATATCATAATATTGATGACATATATTATAGAGACTTATAACATAAAATATTATAATGTTGATGATATATAGTCTAGAGATAATAAGAATTGATAATGTATGTATTCTAAGAAAACATTGTAGGCGCAGACTTGTATTTTTGAAAGTATTTTTTATACAGAAAAAGAATAATATGTATTTTTATTTTCTATCCCCCTTTATCCCCCTATTCCCTACTCCCAATTCTCTGAAACCAATAAAACTTTTTGAAATCATGAGGTCAGCAGGTCAACTGATACAATATAGGGGAGGGACGGTGGCTCAGTGGTTGAGCATCTGCTTGGTAAGCAAAAGGTCCCAGGTTCAATCCCTGGCATCTTCAAAAAAGGGTCCAGGCAAATAGGTGTGAAAAACCTCAGCTTGAAACCCTGGAGAACCGCTGCCAGTCTGAGAAGACAATACTGACTTTGATGGACCAAGGGTCTGATTCAGTAGAAGGCAGCTTCATATGTTCATATTTTCAAACATTTAATTAACACAAGTTTTAAGAAGAAGAAGAAGAAGATATTGGATTTATATCCCGCCCTCCACTCCGAAGAGTCTCAGAGCGGCTCACAATCTCCTTTACCTTCCTCCCTCACAACAGACACCCTGTGAGGTGGGTGGGGCTGGAGAGGGCTCTCACAGCAGCTGCCCTTTCAAGGACAACCTCTGCCAGAGCTCTGGCTGACCCAAGGCCATTCCAGCAGGTGCAAGTGGAGGAGTGGGGAATCAAACCCGGTTCTCCCAGATAAGAGTCCGCACACTTCACCACTACACCAAACTGGCTCTCATTAAATGGTATTTCTTGTCCTTTGGGGCATGGGGCAAATCACCATAAAGTGACAGAACATGAGGTCCAAATTAGGACACATGAGTTTGATACAGGCAAAGGGAGGAGGAAAAAAGGAAATAGGGGATGTAGTGTTGACACAGCATAAATGAGGCATGCAGAATCCTTACTAGGAATACCAAAACGATACTATTTCCTTTTTGCAGAAAAAAAAGGAAATCCTTATCAGGAAGAACTTTTGTTTGTTTGTTTTTGCACTTTCATATGGAAAGAGTTAGGAAAAGGTTGCTCAAAGCTCCTGCTTTTATCTCATGATTTCTCAGCTCTGATAAGCGTTGACGGTAAACAACTGACTCTTGCAGGACAGGGTGGAATATAAATTGCAAAATAAAATCGACAACTAAAAGTGTCCTCTGGTTTCGATAAAGCTTATTCTGCACTGGATCGTCAGCTTTCATTATCTTAATCATCGCCTCGTATTTTGTTTAATTTGCTTTAACTCGGTTGCTGTCTACTTGGAGTAAACAGCAACCGAGTTAAAACAAAATTAAACGTTCTTGGAGTGGGTGACCTGCTCGCCACCAGTAAGACCAAAAACAAAGGAAGACTTAATTCCAGATAGACAAAGAAAACACTTAGATCCAGGTGGGCAGTTGTGTCGGTCTGGTGCAACAGAACAAAATTGGTGTCCATTAGCACCTTTAAGACCAATAAAGGTTTTTCTTTAATGTAAGCTTTCGTGTGCCTGCACACTTCATCAGATGTGCCTCAGCGGGGAGGGCGGGGTATAAATAAAAAAAATATTATTATGAAATGGGATAGCGTGAGCAGAGTTACTGCCCATCAGCTGTATTCTAAATAAAATTTTGTCGATCAACTCCAACTTTGTTTTGAAGAAAGTACTACTTCACTGTGACCCATTTCCCACTGGCCTTATGCCACTCTCACGCTCCTCTTCTCTGCTGGGGCTTCAGTTGGATTTCAACTCATTTCACCTTTTTCGCAGGGCAAACAGAAACTGGTTTTTAGAGGATCTTGTTTGCTGTGCAAAAGAGGCAGAGTGAGTTGCAGCTCCGGGGCTGATAGTGTGAAATCGGATGGAAGCCCCGCGGAGAAGAGGAGACAGAGAGTGGCATAAGGTTAATGGGAAATTGGCCTAAGTGACTTCAGGAGCTCTCTACTGTGGGCGAAATGGGTGGCTTTTGAGGTTCACAAGAGCCAGTATATTGACTTTTCCCCAAAAACTGTCACTAGTTTTGCTGGATTTAATAGGGGATTCAGCTACTTTATTCTGTGAAGTTAGGCAGATCATGAGAAGGAGGGCACGAAGGGTTGCATCCGTGCTTAGTTCTTGTGGCCATTTCTTACATGCCCATGGATATGCTGATTGCCAGTTTGGGAATCAGGAAGCAATTTTTCTCCAGGCTGGTTTGCTGAGAGATCCTGGAGGTTTTTGCCAACTTCTGGGCATGGAACAGGGGTCACTAGGGATGTGTAAGTGTGTGTGCATGAGGTATTTGTGAAGCTCCTGCACTGTGCAAGAGGTAGGACTAGGTGGCCCTGGAGGTCCCTTCCAAACCTATGATTCTAATATTCTATTTGTTTCTAATATTCTATTACTGTAGTTCATTACCCACGGTGCCTCAATAGAACCTACATATTTAGAAGCAATAAAGCTCTGCGAGGTGATATGATCATCATCTTCGAGTACCTGAAGGGCTGTCATATAGAGGTTGCAGAATTTTTTTTTTTCTGTGGCCCCAGAAGGTGGGACCAAAACCAATGGGTTGAAATTAAATCAAGAGTTTCCAGATCAACATTAGGAAGAACTTCCTGATCGTTTGAGAGGTTCCTCAGTGGAACAGGCTTCCTCGGGAGGTGGTGGGCTCTCCTTCCTTGGAGGATTTTAAACAAAGGCTAGATAGCCATCTGACAGCAATGAGGATCCTGTGAATTTAGGGGGAGGTGTTTGTGAGTTTCCTGCATTGTGCAGGGGGTTGGACTAGATGACCCTGGAGGTCCCTTCCAATTCTATGATTCTGTGAACAGACCAACAGATGAAGGAAACTGCTCACTGTGTCCCTGCTGGCTTTCTTCTTAAGTATCATGGGGGCTTCTGTATGAAAGAGAAGGCTGGATTCAATGAACTCATGGGCCGTTTTCCCACTCACGTTTTACTGGCGCCACGACCATCCTGACGCCGGCGAATCTGCCTGGATTTCGCAACAGAAGCGCCGGCGCTCCCAGAAGCGCCGGCGCTTTCTGTCGCTAAGCCAGCGCAAACGTTTTCCTGCATCTTTGCGATTTCCGTTTGCGCTGGCTTAGCGACGGAAGTAGCCGGCGCTTCTGGGAGCGCCGGAGCTTCTGATGCGAAATCCAGGCAGATTCGCCGGCGTCAGGATGGTCGTGGCGCCAGTAAAACGTGAGTGGGAAAACGGCCATGGTCTAACTGAGAAGGGTTAGCCTAATGTTCTTATGCCCCTGTGTATTACACTTGCCAACTGAGATGGTGGTGCGTTTAAAATGAGCCACAGGTGTTCCAGCATATAGGCACAGCTGTGTCCATGTCCCCACCATTCCCCCTGGTCGTGGATCATGGCAGTTCCACTGGCAGAGGCCAATTCTCCAAAACGTCTGGCAGGTGTTGAGAACCAGTCTCGTTTCCTTTCTTTGTCCTACCACTGAAACTTGGCAGACTCTTCCACCACGTACAAATTCTCCCCTTCGTAATCACAGACATTTGGCTAGTATTGAGTAACACGCATCAGAGAGGGTTGATCATTCATTGCAGAATCTCTTTAGAGTGGACGCTTGGTTGTTTACCGGAGGGATTTGAGACATGATTCAGCAACTTATCCCCCTCCCCCGAGGTATTAATCAGGGCAAGGTCCCTGGGAGGGTGGTGCATACTCCCACAGTACCACCAGCAGAACAGGATAAAAGAGATTTCGACTCATTGCTATCCCAACAGCTTCTCTCCTCTGCCTGTCGCTTTCCAATCACTTCTCATCAGAGAGCTAGGTAAGTTGGACCTGAAGCAATCTCACTGAACTTGTTTGCCTTTGTTTTTCTTAGCGTTTTACCGAGAGAAGTGCAACGTGGTCATCTTTTTAAAAATGTATATTTCACTGCTTGCGCCATGAGAACAGATTTCTCTAAAGCTTCTGGACTGGAGTGATGGAGCAGTGAACCACAAAGGTTCCGGTTCACATCTCCCCTTTGTCCTGAACTTAGTAGAAAGCCTTAGGTTGGTCCCTCACTCTCTTTCAACCACAAGTCATCCTCCCATCTGACGTCACCTTGATTTCGTTTATGGCATTGCCAGAATTACAGCGGCATTTATGTGAAGTCTGGTTATTATTAAGATCTTGTCATTCTGTGTCGGATTATTCTAGCTAGGTTCATTTCAAATCCAACAGAGCTGAAAAATAGTCTGCGTGTACAAACTTGAATGTTTAGATCCAACCAGATTTAGATCCAACTAACTTTTTGAAAACTAAACTTTGTACAATTAGCTGGAGAGCCAGTTTGGTGTAGTGGTTAAGTGTGCGGACTCTTATCTGGGAGAACCGGGTTTGATTCCCCACTCCTCCACTTGCACCTGCTGGCATGGCCTTGGGTCAGCCAGAGCTCTGGCAGAGGTTGTCCTTGAAAGGGGCAGCTGCTATGAAAGCCCTCTCCAGCCCCACACACCTCACAGGGTGTCTGTTGTGGGGGAGGAAGGTAAAGGAGAGTGTGAGCCGCTCTGAGACTCTTCAGAGTGTAGGGCAGGATATAAATCCAATATCTTCTTCTTCTTTTTTACAGTCCAACACTCAGTGTCACAGAGGGGCCAAAAAAAACCCCATGCACCACCAGGAGGTCCACTGGGGGGCGAGGACACTAGAAGCCCTCACACTGCGGTCCCCATAAGAGAAGCCATGTTGGATCAGGCCAGAGGCCCATCCAGTCCAACACTCTGTGTCACATAAGAACATAAGAGAAGCCATGTTGGATCAGGCCAATGGCCCATCCAGTCCAACACTCTGTGTCACACAATGGCCCAAAAATATATATATATACACAGACACACTATGGCTAATAGCCACTGATGGACCTCTGCTCCATATTTTTATCTAACCCCCTCTTGAAGCTGGCTATGCTTGTAGCCGCCGCCACCTCCTGTGGCAGTGAATTCCACATGTTAATTTTGGGTGAAGAAGCACTTATATGTCACTTGCAGAAGTACTCAATGTCACTTGCAGGGTTATTCTACTGGGGGATGAATCAGCTTGGTTACTTTGGAGGTCAGGATCCTTGGTGACCTTGAACATTGCTCTGATCTAAAAAGGTTGTTTTTACATTCTTTGGAAACTCATCAGAAATATTTTGTTTGTGTTCTGAATGCATTTTTTTTAATCTCCTTCAGCATTTTTGACTGCGAGACAAGCTCCAAATTTATAAAACATTTATCTGCAGGTGAAATTAGCTAATAATTTAGGAATATATTTTAAAAATTGAGAAAGGTTTGCTCTTAAGAATTGCAATTTCCCTAAAAGATCCTGCAGTTCCCCACAGTTTCAATGAAAGAATGTTCAGGACATTCTCAAACAGAATATTCAGTCTCGAATTTGTATCAAACTGAATATTCAGTCTCTAAGTTTCAATATCTGTTTCAGTTCAACTTTTGTTCCTTCGTTCTCACATGCAATATGAGAGCCAGCTTTGTGCAGTGGTTAAGCGCAGTGTTCCCTCTAAGTTGAGTTGGCATGAGCTAGCTCACAGTTTTTTAGCCTCCAGGTCACACATTTTTGTCTTAACTCAGGGAAAATGGCCCCAGAGCAAACTAATTTATGCAGTAGCTTACAGCTTTAATGCCACGAAGCAGGATTTTTGCTCGTAAGGCTTCACAGTTTAGAACTAGAATTGGTTAAGAGTTTGAAATCTGGGAGAATCAGGTTTGATTCCCCACTCCTCTGCATGCAGCTGGTAAGAACATAAGAACATAAGAGAAGCCATGTTGGATCAGGCCAACGGCCCATCCAGTCCAACACTCTGTGTCACATAAGAACATAAGAGAAGCCACGTTGGATCAGGCCAATGGCACATCCAGTCCAACACTCTGTGTCTCATAAGAACAGAAGAGAAGCCATGTTGGATCAGACCAATGGCCCATCCAGTCCAACACTCTGTGTCACACAGTGGCCAAAAAACCCAAGTACCCTCAAGGGGTCCACCAGTGGGGCTAGAAACCCTTCCGCTGTGCCCTGTTAGGGAAACTGCTCTCAAAATAACTTGGGGGAATTAGACTGAGGGACAGCTAGCCCCAAAAAGGAATCTTTGTTATCAATTGTATACCAGGCTCAACCGTTCAGAGAGTCAATGCTCAATAAGAGACTCTAATTTAGTAAAAATCAATTGTAATTTATTTAGAATAATATTTCTTTCATACAAGGTAAAAATACAAAACACTCACACATTCACACAGGTCTAGGAAATATAGATAGATCAATAGGGGAACATATATGGATAAACAGACAGGGTAATATTTACCATCGTAGTCTTCCAGGAAGGTTTCCAATGGCGACTTAAGAGGACAGGGGAAATGGACCCAACACTGTGGCCAGAATTGGGGATGGATCTAGACAGCGGGTAATAGGGGTTGCTGAATAGAAAGCACACATGAGTGGAGTTGGGTCAGAGGTTAAATAGGCTTCCTCAGACCCTTAGGGACTGGGAGGTCCAAGGGAGGAGAGATGGGAGGTTCAAGAAGGCTGGACATTCCTTACTGACACCTAATTGGATGCCTGCTTTGGCCAATGAACTTCACCTTAGTCCAGTGAACCTGGAAATTTCCAAGCTGCAATGTTGCCTGGGTTGGCCCCAAGGTATTAGACTGGGGTAAGAATGGGAATGACTGGATACTTAAGTTTAAATGGGATTAACTAGGAGGGTGACAATAGGTAATCAAATGCTGGCCTAGGTACCACCCGAGTTAGACAAAAGACTTGATGAAGACAGGAGATGTCCTTCCTCTTATCTCATCTTCTGCTGGGCAAGATTTATTGTTCTGGTATTGCTGAGCAATTAGGATCAACAGTGGAGCTATTAATCCATTCTTAAAACAGATGGGTTGCTTGCAGGCTCAGGGTGTGTACGTGTGACTTTCCCACTAAGAAGGAATGAGTTCAGCCTGGCAGGGTAAGCTTGGGTCAGGAAAGCAAGCTGGATTTCTGCTGTTGTTAGCTTTAGGTCCATGGAGCCAGGCTGGAAACATGGTGGCTTCTTCCACTGCAGTGGCCAAGACTGGGCACACAAGGAGCAGCTGGAGCATGTCTGTATTTCTGGCTAACACTCTTCAGAGACGTAGAATGCAAAGCTGCCACATTAGCCTTACAAACTGTAAGCAAGTCCACTTCTTAGAGCAGATGTGTGAGAGTCAAATCTCCAGGCACCCTGGCAACCACGCTGGTGATCATGATGTTCACATGTATGAAAAGTAGGGGGGCTTTTCCTCACAGTTCCCCCCCTCAAGACCTATGTCACCATCTGGTGGCGAGGTCTTGCAATAACACAATGTCCATATCTGTAGTTGACAGGCAGCGAGTCCACGTAGCTTCAGGGGTCTACCGGGGTGTACCGTCTATCTAAAAAGGTTGGAGCCACTATCTAAACTATTCAAAAATCAATTTGGAAAAATATCCCAATAGGCCAAAGGTTCCTTCCTTTGAATACTACGATGCAGGGATAACAGGCATTGGCAACGTTGTAGGGCATACAGTATTAAAACACAGGGTTACAATCATTGAAATAAAAGTTGAGTTCATAAAATCATTACTGCCATTTAAACCAGATAAATAACAAGAATTGATCTATAAATCACACACAATCATGACAATAATTGATTAGGAAAACACACAGGTACATTAGAGTTCATGGTTACAAGTGAATCCATATCTTAATCTTGAGTCTTCTTTTCTTCTTCTCCCCCCCTTGATAAGCTTCTTATACTGGGGTTTGAAGAGGATCTTCTTCCATGTACCTATTGGGTATGTGAAAGTCCTAGTGGAGGGTGAACTAAAGAGTCTTCCCACCCCCCCTAGCACCCAGCGAAATCTGTCTTTATGGTTGCTAAAAGGGAATTCTTCCTGTAACCCAGCATGGACTTGGCAATGGTGCTTTTCTGCCTGTATCACTGATGGTCCATAGAGCAACGGTGGGCTTTGAGGAAAGAACCAAAAAGGAACCAAAAACATTCACACATGACAACATGGGGGATGATTCTGTACCAGAGTAGGGAGCAGTGAAAGCAGATCAAAAATGCATACATTCAACCATGAAGAAAGGAGTTTCAAAAAGCTATTAGTGAAGTGTCCTCCTGTCCAGAGTGTGGTGACCAGTGAGCTTTTACGTCACAAGCTTACATATGTCATGTTAGGGGCCTGCATTGGGCAGGTTTGCCTATTACACTAATCATTCAGGACTTTAGGAGGCTTTTTCCTTGTCAAGGAAGGGAAGTAACATACACAATTCAGAAAACACAACCCCAAATATACTTTGTTGCAACATAAAACTTAAAATAAAACATTGTGCACAATCCAGGAAAATGACCATAGTTTGGGGCGTCCCCCATATGATGAAAATAGTTCCATAAAGAAGAGACAAAAGAAAACCTTTGCTATAGCTTTGGAATATAATAAATTGTCAAAACAATATAAAAACTTCAAAAACAAAAACTGAGGCCTCAATAGAACAATGCTAGCTAGCTTTATATGAGAGGGATCATACCTAAAATGACAGGTGAACTAGAGCAGAGAAATTAAAAACCTGGACATAAGTGAGGTGATCAAGTCCCACTAAATCCAGTTTTTCTCTGGGCTAGTTCAGCTGAAATGATCTCACCTGTGAGCAGATTTCAACAAAAACTTAACAAAACCAGAACTCTGAAAAGCAACATAATGGTTACACATACATAAAACAATTCTTAACAGGACTATCAACAATTAGAACTACTGAGCATGCATTAGATTTGATTTGCAGGTCCAGATTCCCTGCACATCTATATTGAAAGAAAAGATGAGCAAACTTAACAAAACAGTTACAACATCCTAGAAATCAAATTATGGTTAATTCACCTTGACAAACACATTAAACAATTCATAAAAAGAGAAAAGATGGGGCAAGGCATCTGTGGTACCAAGAGAAAAATGCTGAGTTGTTGCAAGGACAAGTCAAAAGAAAGACTTGAAGCACGAAAGCATATCCCTTGACGAAGAAACCTTTTATGGAGTAAAAGGCAAAACTAAGATGATGGCACAATGCTCCAGGTTTAAGGCTTGTGCCAGAGAACGATTTTCCTCTGTGCATACACAGAGTGCAAAGAAGGTGTTGCTGGAAGGCAACATGCTGTCAGAAATACCAAGTAGACCAACATTTGAACATGATACAACAAGACTTGAATTGGGGAGCCTTGATAGGCTCAGCCAACTGGTTATAGATGCAAAAATAACACAAAAGGACATTTAGTAGCAAGAAGAAAATCATGATCAGAAATGAACCCTGAGGAATCTACATTAAGAATCTAACAGGTTATTGCTCATTTCCTTGAGAACATGGGAAAATAGAAAAGGGTTTTAACTCAGAAAAAGTCTAGTTCTAACAAGATATAGGTGGAGGCAGAACCATTCAGTGGTCATTATATTGCTTAAGACCAAACAAAGATACTGAGCCCACAAGTTGGGGCCTTTTTAAGAACATGTGGATACCTCTTTCCACAGGCAGACTGGATTAAACTAAAATTAAAACTCAAGCTTCACCAAATAGCTAAAAGGGAAGATTGATCATAGATGGAACATAGCTATAAATGACATTCAGAGAGCAAATGAAGATACCAATAGTTGAAGCACATTTGAGGAATCCAGATTTCTAATGGAGACCAAGAACTTTCAGGAATTCTGCCAAAACAAGAGTATTAGTTCTTGAGGCTTAAGAGAGAAAAAGCACAGGGAGAGGGTAATTTTACCCCAAGGAAGTGTACAGATGTCCTATACTTCTTGTAGGAACCAAAATTTGTGAGATAAAATTTTCTTAGCTCTAATGTTAGCAAAGGGCCTATAGATTGCAAAGCATTTTCCTTTTACTACAAAGCACTGGGAATGCCCAATAGACTTTGAGGAGCAATTTCCTAAAAGTGTTTCCCTTAAAATCAAAGCTACAAAATCTAAGTATAGGAGAGATTGGTACCAGTCACTAGAAAAATATTTTAAGACTTAAAAGGTGCAGCAAAAATAAATAACAGAAAGAAAGCTGTTAATCTAGGAGAACTCTTAGTATTAGGGCAGTTTACAGGTAGAGGATTTCCTCTAGCAGAGAAGGATTGGCTGTAAGTAGAGCTTTGGGATGCCAGCTCCAGGCTGGAGATTCCTGAAACTTTGAATCAAATTTGAAAATCACAAGGCATGCAGTCCATTTCCTTGGACACTTATTTCCTCCAGAGGCTTAGCCTCAATGTACTGGGGGAAAGGCTATGATTTTGGGAGAGACCTCCAGGTCCCACCTGGAGCCTGGCAACCTTACAAAAACACAGTAGTATGCACATCTTCCATCCAGGTATTTCTCTGGCTGGGAAGAGGCTGTCTCTGTGAGAGACTGCAATATTAAAAAAAAAAATTTGGTAATGAAAAACTTTTGAAATTATATCTTTTTAGACCCAAAATCAGAAGATGAGAATTCAAAATAGCACAAAAAAAAAATACCTCAACTGTATTTCCACCCCCCCTAGATGAAGAAGGCGGGGAGGGTTTTAACAGACAAACCAAAATTCCTTCCCTCTTGGGTAAAGTGAATGCTTAGCTTTAACAAAAGGCTAAAACAGACACAATGGATTTGGCCAGTACTCTCTTATCTGACCCTGATAAGTTTTTACAAAGAAAGGTGGAGGAGGAGAATAATGAGCTTTCTGCCTGGGTGGGGCTCAAAATTGTAACTCTTTCCAGTTTCTTTAGCTCAAGCTGAATTTGGCTGAGTTTATTTCAAGAGGGTCTGCAAGAAAACTTTTCTAGCCAGCCATCCACTGGAAGATACTGGGACAAAAAGTTCTTTACAAGAATGGTGGCAAACAAAAACTGTGGTTCCTCTTGCCACTGGCTAGTTATAGGTCTATAAGAAAATGAGGCTTTCTCTCAAAGACACTGAGTTGCTTGTACCTTAAGGAGGCCTGAGATAAACAAAAATTTAATTTCTCAGGGCAATGCATTTAAAATTCTATTCCTTTGCCTTAGTTACTTATCAGATCTTTACTGCTACAGATTTCCATTGAGCAAGAGGGAGAACAATTAGCATTTCTTCCTGGTGGCAAGAGTGCTAAGCGTTTGCAATACTTTAGCCAGTTCTATTTGGGCCAATCTGCAGGCACTCTGTACAAGCTCAGAGGCTATACCATTTAAAATTCATAGAACTGAGGCAATAAATATTTTCTGACTTTATAAGCGAGAGAGAGAAAGATGAACTTGGGAGTTTCACAGATTTTCATTCAGCCAATTTGAAAGTTAAAACAGTTTCTTACATTTTGCTCTGAAAGCTTTGAATTAACAAAAACTAGTTCAGTCTCTCTTTCTCAGGTGCTTGATGCTGGCATCTCTAAAGGGTTAAACTAAATATATATTACATCAAGCTCCCATTACCCTGCAGAGAAAAACTAACTCTGCAGGCTGGAACCCTTGCTGGGATTCCAGGAGATCTCCAGGCCTTACCTGGAGAAATGGCCTGGTCTAATTGTAGTCCAAGTCATTGCTTGTATGTTTTCTTATTTAGTCAAGGGAAAAGGCGCCCTTGTTACCTTTAAACCTAATAAAGCCAGATCTCTCTGTTTTAAGAGACATTCAAGTCTAGATGTTAGATTTTCCTTTGGGTGGGGGAAGGTTCAGAGACAAAGGAACCTTGCCTGCCCATGTGGGACTACCATTCTCTGAAGTTCCACAGAATTCTGGCTTTCAAATTCCCCAAATGGGATGAGGTAAAGACAGTAAATTTCTAGCCAGAAGGGCTGAGACTTGCTCATGTAGGAGTGTCTGGAGCAAGTCCTTGCTAAAGTGAATACCTTGTGCCATGATTGTGGAACTCTGCATAGGCTCAGAGACCACATTTCCTTCATGATTCTGGGGTAAGAGAACTGAAACAGGGATTGTTTTCTCATTTTCATGGGGGAAAGAAGTCTGGGGCTGCACAGCTGGGTTTGCCCCGCCATATTTCCTTTTATCCAGCACTTCCAGAATTTCCAGTCTCCTCTCTGTGGCCCTGCAAGACTCCAGGACATGTTGCAGGAGACTGGCAGTTTCCTTTTCTTTACTAGCTTCTAACTTTTGCTGAAGTTCCTGATTTTTCTCAGCAAGCTGTTGGATTTCTAAATCCTTTTCATGAGTAGGATTTGTAAGTTTCCCTACCCTTTCCTTATTAGGGAAATCTTCCAAAGCAGTAGCTTTGGGGAGGCTATCTCCATTTTCTGCAAACCCTGTGGCTCTGGGAGCCATGTGCCCTGGTGGCTTCATGGCTTCTGAAAGTGCAGCAAGTAGCACATGTGTGGGCTGCTTATCAAACTGCCTCATGTCTGCTCCAGTGGCTCTAAGCTGGGACCAAGCTGCCATTCTGACTTTGTCTCGAGGGGTCCGCTGAGGCCAGGGTTGCCCAGAGGCTGACTGCGTCTGCCTAGGAGCATAAGCCTGCTTGTGAAGGGGAACCTTTGGGGCAAGCTGGGGATGGCAAGAAGAGCTGGAACCAAGGCCATTGTTTTGGAACTTCCAGTTCTGGCTCTCTTTTCCATGCCCACCCTGCTCTTGATTATATTGTGCCTGAGTGAGCTGTGTTTCTAAAACAGCAACTCTTTGTTCAGAGACTTGGGCATGCTTTAAAGCATTCTCCAGTCTCCATTTGACCTCTGCAGAAGTACTCAATGTCACTTGCAGGGTTATTCTACTGGGGGATGAATCAGCTTGGTTACTTTGGAGGTCAGGATCCTTGGTGACCTTGAACATTGCTCTGATCTAAAAAGGTTGTTTTTACATTCTTTGGAAACTCATCAGAAATATTTTGTTTGTGTTCTGAATGCATTTTTTTTAATCTCCTTCAGCATTTTTGACTGCGAGACAAGCTCCAAATTTATAAAACATTTATCTGCAGGTGAAATTAGCTAATAATTTAGGAATATATTTTAAAAATTGAGAAAGGTTTGCTCTTAAGAATTGCAATTTCCCTAAAAGATCCTGCAGTTCCCCACAGTTTCAATGAAAGAATGTTCAGGACATTCTCAAACAGAATATTCAGTCTCGAATTTGTATCAAACTGAATATTCAGTCTCTAAGTTTCAATATCTGTTTCAGTTCAACTTTTGTTCCTTCGTTCTCACATGCAATATGAGAGCCAGCTTTGTGCAGTGGTTAAGCGCAGTGTTCCCTCTAAGTTGAGTTGGCATGAGCTAGCTCACAGTTTTTTAGCCTCCAGGTCACACATTTTTGTCTTAACTCAGGGAAAATGGCCCCAGAGCAAACTAATTTATGCAGTAGCTTACAGCTTTAATGCCACGAAGCAGGATTTTTGCTCGTAAGGCTTCACAGTTTAGAACTAGAATTGGTTAAGAGTTTGAAATCTGGGAGAATCAGGTTTGATTCCCCACTCCTCTGCATGCAGCTGGTAAGAACATAAGAACATAAGAGAAGCCATGTTGGATCAGGCCAACGGCCCATCCAGTCCAACACTCTGTGTCACATAAGAACATAAGAGAAGCCACGTTGGATCAGGCCAATGGCCCATCCAGTCCAACACTCTGTGTCTCATAAGAACAGAAGAGAAGCCATGTTGGATCAGACCAATGGCCCATCCAGTCCAACACTCTGTGTCACACAGTGGCCAAAAAACCCAAGTACCCTCAAGGGGTCCACCAGTGGGGCTAGAAACCCTTCCGCTGTGCCCCTCCTCAAGCACAATTCTAATTCGACATTCTGGTAAGAACATAAGAACATAAGAGAAGCCATGTTGGATCAGGCCAACGGCCCATCCAGTCCAACACTCTGTGTCACACAGTGGCCAAAAATTTTATATACACACATACACTGTGGCTAATAGCCATTGATGGACCTCTGCTCCATATTTTTATCTAAACCCCTCTTGAAGGTGGCTATACTTGTGGCCGCCACCACCTCCTGCGGCAGTGAATTCCACATGTTAATCACCCTTTGGGTGAAAATTCCACATGTTAATCACCCTTTGGGTGAAATTCCACATGTTAATCACCCTTTGGTAGATGATCATGGGCCAGTCTCTCAAAGCTGTTCTCTCAAGAGCAGTTCTCTAAGAGCTCTCTCAGCCCCACCGACCCCACAGGGTGTCTGTTGCGGGGAAAGGAAGGGAAAGGAGATTGTAAGCTGCTCTGAGACTCCAAGTGAAGGAAAGAGTATAAATCCAATATTTTCCTCCTCCACCACCCCTTCCTCCTCCTCCTCTTTTAAAGGAGGAACATCAAAATATTGGTTTTAGGCATGTCACCTAAAAGTGATCAAACATACTAGTTTTCTAAAATGAAAGGTTTCCCAAGGTGAATATATGAAGCTGTTGAATTAGAATGTCGAATTAGAATTGTGCTTGAGGAGGGGCACAGCGGAAGGGTTTCTAGCCCCACTGGTGGACCCCTTGAGGGTACTTGGGTTTTTTGGCCACTGTGTGACACAGAGTGTTGGACTGGATGGGCCATTGGTCTGATCCAACATGGCTTCTCTTCTGTTCTTATGAGACACAGAGTGTTGGACTGGATGGGCCATTGGCCTGATCCAACGTGGCTTCTCTTATGTTCTTATGTGACACAGAGTGTTGGACTGGAGGGGCCATTGGCTTGATCCAACGTGGCTTCTCTTATGTTCTTATGTGACACAGAGTGTTGGACTGGATGGGCCATTGGCCTGATCCAACATGGCTTCTCTTCTGTTCTTATGAGACACAGAGTGTTGGACTGGATGGGCCATTGGTCTGATCCAACATGGCTTCTCTTCTGTTCTTATGTGACACAGAGTGTTGGACTGGATGGGCCATTGGCCTGATCCAACATGGCTTCTCTTATGTTCTTATGAGACACAGAGTGTTGGACTGGATGGGCCATTGGCCTGATCCAACATGGCTTCTCTTATGTTCTTATGTGACACAGAGTGTTGGACTGGATGGGCCACTGGCCTGATCCAACATGGCTTCTCTTATGTTCTTATGAGACACAGAGTGTTGGACTGGAGGGGCCATTAGTTTGATCCATCCAACTAGATCTATATAGACAATAACTAGGATTTAACAAGAACCACAAGGTGCTTCTCTTATGTTCATATGTTCTGTCCATTCAACCCAGTACAGCAAACTCCAACTGGGAGCACCCCTCCAGGCTCTCAGTCTTTGTAAAAATCTACTACCTTGAGTACTTCCACAGGAGATTTCAAAAACCTGAACTGGAGCTTCTGACTTGGGACTGTACAGAATCCTTTTTAGGAAGGCAGGCTGGCTAAGCATTGTGTTAAACAAAGAAGTAGTCCTGTGCTACCGAGAAACCGACTTTAGCTAACATTTCAGTGTCAAATCTGCAAAAAGAAGTATTTTAGCTCATTTCTCTGGGGATTGTATTGCACCTTGTTCACTTACTTATCTGAATCTCATCTTTTTTTTTTTTCCTTCAGATTTTACCCTAACACATCAAGATGTCTTACTGTGGACCTGTCTGCAATGTCCCCTTCGGTCTTGGATCCTGCTATGGAGGCCTCACATCTGGCCGACTGTGGCCATCCTACGGTCTTGGCTCCCTCTCTGGGATGGGTACTTGGTCTGGTCTTGGGACCCTGCCTGGTGCCAACATCGCCTGCACGGATCAACTTGCAGGGTCTGAAGTGGTGATCCAGCCTCCTCCCTCGGTGGTGACCATCCCAGGGCCCATTCTGTCTGCAACTTCTGAGCCCGCCGCAGTTGCTCAAACAACACCTTTTTCAGGACTGGGTTCCCCTCTATATTCTAGTGGCGCTTTGGGGGGATATGGAAGGTTAGGTGGTGGCTTATATGGGAGCGGTTTGTATGGCGGGGGTTTATATGGTGGATTGAGAAGGTACGGCCAGAGGTGCCTGCCCTTCAGTGGTTGGGGTTATGGTGCCTGTGTACCTTGTGCACCTTGTGGTCCTTGTTAAATCCTAGTTATTGTCTATATAGATCTGGAAAATCTGGAAATGAAAGCAAGATGACAATCTTGGACTCCAAGTGGACTTCACATGCCGAGTGTTGGGAATTCTCCTGTTTTACCTAATGGGAACTGTCGGGTGGTTAGGACCTCTGAAATCAAGGCTTGGTTTTCATCTGTTACTCTCTGCTTTTTTACTATTTCATACAATATTTCTTACAATGTTTCCCATTGACCGTCTTGTCTTCTACGCTGCTTGTGATGCTGCTGTGAAATACGTTCTTTGAGTGGAAAAAGTCTCTCTGCCCTGCTGTCTATCGACAGGGGATATTTTGTCTGAGTCCCTCTCTTTCCGTTTCTCACAATAAAGTTTGACAATGCTTCATCAGTCCTGCCTGATCTTTTCCCCACATTCAGTGTTCAGCATTCTCCTTGGTCTTTATTATCAATGTAGATGCAAGTGAATATCTAAAGTTTTACTCTGCTGTAGAAAGACACAAAAGCAGGAGACAGGGACTGGCCCTATTTTTCGGGGATGGGGGGCAGAGTGTGAGTACGCCATGACCTAGTGTGCAGTTGAAAGGGGGCACAACAATATTAGATTGAGAGGTGGAGTTTTGGTTTCGTTTCCAAAACCAAGAATGTTCCCTGCTACTTTTTTTTTTCTCTCCATAGAACCAGCTACCAATCACTACAGTGAAAAACAAAGTTAATAACTGTAGATGGGACAATGGTGAAATGGTAGCCAAACCCGACCTCTAGGATGGATGTCTTAGTCTTAAGAATAGCCCTGCCAGATCAGATCAGTGGTCCATCTCATCCAACAACCAGTTACCCTGGACAGCCATCATAAGAACATAAGAGAAGCCATGTTGGATCAGGCCAATGGCCCATCCAGTCCAACACTCTGTGTCACAGAAGAACGTAAGAGAAGCCATGTTGGATCAGGCCAATGGCCCCTCCAGTCCAACACTCTGTGTCACAGAAGAACGTAAGAGAAGCCATGTTGGATCAGGCCAATGGCCCCTCCAGTCCAACACTCTGTGTCACAGAAGAACATAAGAGAAGCCATGTTGGATCAGGCCAATGGCCCCTCCAGTCCAACACTCTGTGTCACAGAAGAACGTAAGAGAAGCCATGTTGGATCAGGCCAATGGCCCATCCAGTCCAACACTCTGTGTCACACAGTGGCCAAAAAAAAATTATATATATATACACACACACTGTGGCTAATAGCCACTGATGGACCTCTGCTCCATATTTTTATCTAAACCCCTCTTGAAGGTGGCTATGCTTGTGGCCGCCACCACCTCCTGTGGCAGTGAATTCCACATGTTAATCACCCTTTGGGTGAAGAAGTACTTCCTTTTATCCGTTTTGACCCGACTGCTCAGCAATTTCATCGAATGCCCACAAGTTCTTGTATTGTGAGAAAGGGAGAAAAGTACTTCTTTCTCTACCTTCTCCATCCCATGCATTATCTTGTAAACCTCTATCATGTCACCCCGCAGTCGACGTTTCTCCAAGCTAAAGAGTCCCAAGCGTTTCAACCTTTCTTCATAGGGAAAGTGCTCCAGCCGTTTAATCATTCTATTTGCCCTTTTCTGGACTTTCTCCAATGCTATAATACCCTTTTTGAGGTGCGGTGACCAGAACTGCACACAGTACTCCAAATGAGACTGCACCATCGATTTATACATCAGGCAGGGAACAGAAGCCAAGGCCATGACTTGTAGGTATTTTATTACTGAACTATTCCCCCCCCCCTGCAGTGTGTATTAAGCCGCACAAGAGATACAGAAATACTTGTGGTAGGCAATGTCACATCATTCTACAGATAGGACTATATGCAACTGTCAATAAGCCCATTTCAAGAAACTGACACATTTCATAAACAGGTTCTAGGATAATAAAAGCGTAAGAAATACCTGCTCTGCTTAAGACCAATGATTCATCCACTCTAGAATACTTTCTCACTCAATGCCCAACTGCATGCCATTAGAAGGTCAAAGTCTCCGTATGGGTTTGCCCTAAGTACTCATAATCAGTGGTTTACTGCCTCTAAACATGGACTTCCCATTTAGTCATCAATGATGAACCCACCCTTTGCAGATAAGTCTAATCAACATAAGAACAGAAGAGAAGCCATGTTGGATCAGGCCAATGGCCCATCCAGTCCAACACTCTGTGTCACATAAGAACATAAGAGAAGCCATGCTGGATCAGGCCAATGGCCCATCCAGTCCAACACTCTATGTCACACAGTGGCCAAAAATATATATACAAACTGTGGCTAATAGCCACTGATGGACCTCTGCTCCATATTTTTATCCAATCCCCTCTTGAAGCTGGCTATGCTTGTAGCCACCACCACCTCCTGTGGCAGTCAATTCCACATGTTAATCACCCTTTGGGTGAAGAAGTACTTCCTTTTATCCGTTTTAACCCGACTGCTCAACAATTTCATTGAATGCCCATGAGTTCTTGTATTGTGAGAAAGGGAGAAAAGTACTTCTCTCTCTACTTTCTCCATCCCATGCATAATCTTGTAAACCTCTATTATGTCACCCCACAGTCGACGTTTCTCCAAGCTAAAGAGCCCCAAGCGTTTTAACCTTTCTTCATAGGGAAAGTGTTCCAAACCTTTAATCATTCTATTTGCCCTTTTCTGGACTTTTTCCAGTAATATAATACCCTTTTAGAGGTGCGGTGACCAGAACTTTTAAAGCCATCTGAACTAGATGCCTTCACTGGATCCTATGACAGTGTATTCCACAAGTTCATGACTCTTGGGGTGACACAAAATATTTTCCCTTTGTGTCCTGCGCACCAACTTCATTGGGTGCCTATGAACTAGTATTATGAGAAGTGCTTTCTTCAACTTTCTCTACCACGAGCAAAATTCAATAAAGTTACTGGTATTCCAAGCCACTGTTGATCTGAGCCGGAATATCATTATGACCAGCCAGACGTTGAATTCAGCAGGAGCTCACGGGGGTGGAGCTCCTGAACCTTTCTGAGGGTTCCCCTTTCTCCTCCCCACCTGCCTTGTCCATTGGATAGTAGGTGCAATTGCATAACACTCCCTGGATTAGGAGAGCGGGCAGCCAGCCAGCCACCAGGAGCTTTGCCACACACCCAGCAGCCCCCATTAACCACTGGAGAAGCCCACACCACCCTTTCTCCACTTCTTATATGATTTTGGGTGGCAGGTGGCTTGCTGGCCTTTTGACTGGGGGTGGTGGCCAAGGAGAGCCCTAGGTGAGCGAGGCCTGCTTGGACTGGCTGGATCTCTAGCCAGTCCATGAAGGCCTTGCTCTCCTTTCTTGCGTTGGGTTGGCTTTGGTTGGTAGGGATGGCACATATTTATGAGCAATGCTAATGAGCTCCACCCCCTATTTTTTCTATAAAATTACTGCTGTGACCAGCACTAGTATGAAAGCTTCAAATAGAAATGGGGCTGTAGGTCCATGGCAAAACCCACTCTTTAGGGGAGGGATGGTGGCTCAGTGGTAGAGCATCTGCTTGGAAGCAGAAGGTCCCAGGTTCAATCCCCGGCATCTCCAAAAAAGGGTCCAGGCAAATAGGTGTGAAAAACCTCAGCTTGAGACCCTGGAGAGCCGCTGCCAGTCTGAGTAGACAATACTGACTTTGATGGACCAAAGGTCTGATTCAGTATAAGGCAGCTTCATATGTTCATATGTTCTTTGCATGCCAACAGTTGTGATGGAAAGAGACTTCACCCTAATCTGGGTATGAATATTCTACTTTGTTTTGTGAATGTTGGGTTTACAAGGTGTGAATGCTCAGGGGTTAAGCTCAGACTTCCCTGACAGTCCGAATTGGCATCCAACGAGATCTGAATTGGATCAAGAGGTCCAGTTCTATGGGCCACTAAGGAAGGTGCCCTAAGCATTTTCCATTGCCCACTATGAGGGGAGGGATTCTAACCTTTCTCCAGTCAAAGAATAACCAGAGACACAACAATGAGCAAAACACCAAAAGCCTCTCAAAAGCAGGTGGATCTAACAAGCCCAAAGAACCAGGGCAGAACCAGCAAAAAAACATGGACCATGTGGCAAGCCTAACTCAACCAATGTCATTGTGGAAAATCCAAGTCATACAGATTTGGGGAGGGATGGGGGCTCAGTGGTAGAGCATCCGCATGGCAAGCAGAAGGTCCCAGGTTCAATCCCCGGCATCTCCAACTAAAAAGGGTCCAGGCAAATAGGCGTGAAAAACCTCAGCTTGAGACCCTGGAGAGCTGCTGCCAGTCTAAGTAGACAATATTGACTTTGATGGACCCAGCATCTGATTCAGTAGAAGGCAGTTTCATATGTCTAAGGGGAGGGACGGTGGCTCAGTGGTAGAGCATCTGCTTTGTAAGCAGAAGGTCCCAGTACCCAGGTTCAATCCCCGGTATCTCCAGCTAAAAGGGGTTCAGGCAAATAGGTATGAAAAGCCTTAGCTTGAGACCCTGGAGAGCCGTTGCCAGTCTGAGTAGACAATACTGACTTCGATGGACCGAGGGTCTGAAGGCAGCTTCATATGTTCATATGTCTAAGGCAAGGGATGGTGGCTCAGTGGTCGAACATCTGCTTTGCAAACAGAAGGTCCCAGTACCCAGATTCAATCCCTGGCATCTCCAACTAAAAAGGGTCCAGGCAAATAGGCATGAAAAACCTCAGCTTGAGACCCCAGAGAGCTGCTGCCGGTCTGAGTAGACAAGACTGACTTTGATGGACCGAGGGTCTGATTCAGTAGAAGGCAGCTTCATATGTTCCTATTTTTATTTAGCAAGGAGGGATGTAGTGAAACAATCAAAAGAATTGTCCTTTAAGAACAATGTGAGTGATCAAGGCGTCTCCCCTGCCAGGTAATAGTGTTCATTTTTCACAATTTTGTAGTTTAACCGAAGGGGAATGTGTTGATGATTCTCAATTGTAATATGGAATTTTGCTACTTTGCTATTATTATAAACTATTTTACATGACTATGTAATTATTTCAGATTTACATAAAACTCTGACATAAATGGGAGTTTGTTGGGCTGGGCCATGTGTGTCATATCATGTAGACGACATTGGATTTATATTCCGCCCTCCACTCAGAGCCGCTCACAATCTCCTTTATCTTCCTCCCCCACAACAGATGATGAAGAAGAAGAAGATATTGCATTTATATCCCGCCCTCCACTCCGAAGAGTCTCAGAGCAGCTCACAATCTCCTTTACCTTCTTCCCCCACAACAGACACCCTGTGAGGTAGATGAAGATATTGGATTTATATTCTGCCCTCCACTCCGAAGAGTCTCAGAGCGGCTCACAATCTCCTTTCCCTTCCTCCCCCACAACAGACACCCTGTGGGTAGATGAAGATATTGGATTTATATCCCACCCTCCACTCCGAAGAGTCTCAGAGCGGCTCACAATCTCCTTTCCCTTCCTCCCCCACAACAGACACCCGGTGAGGTAGATGAAGATATTGGATTTATATCCCGCCCTCCACTCCGAAGAGTCTCAGAGCGGCTCACAAACTCCTTTCCCTTCCTCCTCCACAACAGACACCCTGCGAGGTGGGTGGGGCTGGAGAGGGCTCTCACAGCAGCTGCCCTTTCAAGAGCTATGGCTGACTCAAGGCCATTCTAGCAGGTGCAAGTGGACGAGTGGGGAATCAAACCCGGTTCTCCCAGATAAGAGACCACACTCTTAACCACTACACCAAACTGGCTCTGCTACCTGGCATGTAATGCCAGGTAGCAGAGATAAAACCTTTATAAAGGACACAAATACAATTAAAGATATTATTTTTTTTAACTTAAAATGGAAACATGCTTAAAACAGTAGCACCCTTGCAATATTGTGTTTATTTAATAGTGTTTTAGGTCTGACACCTTCTCACCTTAAAAGATGGCTGCCTAAAAGGAGAGGTGGGGGAATAGGGGGGTTTGACAATACAATTTTTAAAATTAAAACATCAAGAGAAAGCACATATGAAATGCTCTGAACTTAGGAAAAAATATGAATTGACTGGGCATTGCAAGCTTTCTCTCCCCCATCAACTCACAGTAGCACTGGTTCTCATAGCAGGATCTCAGTTTTTTTTTTTTTAATGGGGTAGTTTGATATAGGAGAGGCCTGAAGGCTCTTTGGAGGTAATGGGAGTCATGAATGCCAATTAACTTGCATGAGCTCCATTGAAATGCATTGCAAAAACCAAACAAAAAAGTTTCAAAGAAAATGCAGAATAGATTTTCCATTAAGGTATCTAGGGCCCTCCTGAGAAACCTGTATAAGTGTCAAGAAGCAACTGTCAGAATGGGATATGGAGCAACTCATTGGTTTAGAATAGGAAAAGGAGTTCGACAAGGATGTATATGGTCGTCCTGCTTATTTAATTTATATGCAGACTACATCATGCGGAACGCTGGCCTGGATGAGGCACAAGCCAGAATTAAGATTTCCAAGGAAAACATCAACAGCCTCAGATATGCAGATAACACCACTCTAATGGCAGAAAGTGAGGAGGACCGAAAGAACCTCTTGTTGAGGGTGAAAGAGGAGAGCACAAAAGTAGGCTTGAAACTCAACATGAAAAAACAAAAAAACAAAACTAAGATCATGGCATCCGGCCCCATCACACCTTGGCAAATAGAAGGGGAAGACATGGAAGTAGTGACAGACTTCACATTTCTGGGATCCAAGATCACTGCAGATGGTGACTGTAGCCATGAAATGCTCCTTGGGAGGACAGCTATGGTGAACCTAGGCAGTATAATAAAAAGTAGAGACATCACCTTGCCAACAAAAGTCCATATAGTCAAAACTATGGTATTCCCAGTAGTAATGTATGGCTGTGAGAATTGGACCATAAGGAAGGCCGAGCGCAGAAGCATAGATGCTCTTGAGCTGTGGTGCTGGAGAAGAATCTTGAGAGTCCCTTGGACTGCAAGAAGATCCAGTCAGTCAGTCCTAAGGGAAATCAATCCAGACTGTTTCCTGGAAGGTCAAATGCTGAAGCTGAAGCTCCAATACTTTGGCCACCCAATGAGAAGGGAGGCCTCCCTGGAGAAGACTCTTGAGAGTCCCTTGGACTGCAAGAAGATCCAATTAGCCAGTCCTAAGAGAAATCAACCCTGACTGTTCCCTGGAAGGTCAGATGCTGAAGCTGAAGCTCAAATACTTTGGCCACCCAATGAGAAGGGAGCCCTCCCTGGAGAAGACTCTTGAGAGTCCCTTGGACTGCAAGAAGATCCAGTCAGCCAGTCCTAAGGGAAATCAACCCTGACTGTTCCCTGGAAGGTCAGATGCTGAAGCTGAAGCTCAAATACTTTGGCCACCCAATGAGAAGGGAGCCCTCCCTGGAGAAGACTCTTGAGAGTCCCTTGGACTGCAAGAAGATCCAATCAGCCAGTCCTGAGGGAAATCAACCCAGACTGTTCCCTGGAAGGTCAGATGCTGAAGCTGAAGCTCAAATACTTTGGCCACCAAATGAGAAGGGACCACTCCGTGGAAAAGACCCTGATGCTGGGAAAGACAGAAGGCAAAAGAAGAAGGGGACGGCAAAAAGTGAGATGGCTGGATAGCGTTACTGATGTAATGAATTTGAGCAGACTTTGGAGGATGGAGGAAGACAGGAGGGCCTGGCGTGACTTGGTCCATAAGGTCGCAAAGAGTTGGACTCGACTGTGCAGCTGAACCACAACAACATCTAGGGCCAGATGGACTAGTCTGGAAACGGAAGATCCATTCTGCATTATCTTTGCAACTTTTTTTTTGCATTTCAATGCACTTCAAAGGAAACGAGAGGAGCTTCTGCTGGTAAAGAAGAAGAAGATATTGGATTTCTATCCCACCCTCCACTCCGAAGAGTCTCAGAGTGGCTCAAAATCTCCTTGACCTTCCTCCCCCACAACAGACACCCTGTGAGGTAGATGAAGATATTGGATTTATATCCCGCCCTCCACTCCGAAAAGTCTCAGAGTGGCTCACAATCTCCTTTCCCTTCCTCCCCCACAACAGACACCCTGCGAGGTGGGTGGGGCTGGAGAGGGCTCTCCCAGCAGCTGCCCTTTCAACAACAACCTCTGCCAGAGCTATGGCTGACCCAAGACCATCTCAGCAGGTGCTGAGAACTGGGAAGTTTGGCAGCCTTACCCTTTGCTTCCTGGGCTCAGCGGCAGCTCCAGCTTCAGCTTGAAAGGGTAACGACAGGCAAGGAGAAGAGAGCCATGGGCTGGTTTAAACCACTGGGATGGGCCAGTTCTGTCCCATGGGCTGTAGGTTTGATACCCCATCCCAGACTTTTCAGCCTTTCCTCATAGAGAAGGTTCTCCAGCCCCCTAATAATTTGGTTGCCCTTCTCTGTACTTTTTCCAGCTGTGAAGAAGACTGCAGATTTATACCCTGCCCTTCTCTCTGAATCAGAGACTTAGAGCAGCTTGCAAATCTCCTATATCTTCTCCCCCCACAACAGACGCAACACTGTCAAGACAGTGTCCGATTGCAATTAAAAAAAAAGCCAATGCCATGCTGGGTATTATTAGGAAGGGAATTGAAAACAAATCAGCCAGTATCGTAATGCCCCTGTATAAATCGATGGTGCGGTCTCATTTGGAACACCGTGTGCAATTCAGGTCACCGCACCTCCAAAAGGATATTATAGCATTGGGAAAAGTGCAGAAAAGGGCAACTAGAATGAATAAAGGTGTGGAACGCTTTCCCTATGAAGAAATGTTAAAACGCTTGGGGCTCTTTAGCTTGGAGAAACGTCGACTGCAGGGTGACATGATAGAGGATTACAAGATTATGCATGGGATGGAGAAAGTAGAGAAAGAAGTCCTTTTCTCCCTTTCTCACAATACAAGAACTCATGGACAATCGATGAAATTGCTGAGCAGTTGGGTTAGAACGGATAAAAGGAAGTAATTCTTTACCCAAAGGGTGATTAACATGTGGAACTCATTGCCACAGGAGGTGCTGGCGGCTACAAGCATAGCCAACTTCAAGAGGGGATTGGATAACAATATGGAGTAGAAGTCCATCTGTAGCTATTAGCCACAGTATATATATATATGTGTGTGTGTGTGTACACACACACATATATTGGCCACTGTGTGACACAGAGTGTTGGACTGGATGGTCCATTGGCCTGATCCAACATGGCTTCTCTTATGTTCTTATGTGACACAGAGTGTTGGACTGGATGGGCCATTGGCCTGATCCAACATGGCTTCTCTTATGTTCTTATGACACCCTGTGAGATGGGTGGCGCTGAGAGGGCTCTCCCAGAAGCTGCCCTTTCAAGGACAACCTCTGCCAGAGCGATGGCTGACCCAAGGCCATTCCAGCAGGTGCAAATGGAGGAGTGGGGAATCCAACCCGGTTCTCCCAGATAAGAGTCCGCACACTTAACCACTACACCAAACTGGATCTCTGGAAATGTCCTTTTAGAGGGACAGGGACCAGACCTGTACACAGTATTCCCAAATGAGGCCACATCATAGATCTATACAGGGATATTACAATATTGGTGGTTTATTCTAAGTTTCTTTCTTAAGAATCCCTAAATTGAGTTTGCCTGTTTTTTTTCCCACTTCTGCAGAACACTGGGTTGACATTTTCACTGAGGTATCCACTATGACCCCCCAAGGTCTTTTTTCCCCTCTGTCTCAGCAAATTCATACCCTCTCGGCTTGGCTTCGCGAACGAAGATTTAAGAAGGGTGCAATAGTCCACGTTTGCTGCAGGCTCGCTGGTGGCTGACACGACCAATGCGGGACAGGCAGGTCCGGCCACAGTGGCTGCAGGGAAAAGTCTGATTTGGGGTTGGTGCTGTAGCAGTGCGATTCTTCCTCAATCTCCTTTTGTCCTCAAGACCAGCTATGCGTGCGTTCTCAAAGGAAGAGACAGCCTGGTGGATGGTGTGCCTCCATGCTTTGCGATCTGAGGCTAGGTCAGACCACTGGTGATGGTTGATGTGACAGGTGCTAAGGGATTTCTTCAAGGAGTCCTTGTACCTCTTCTTTGGTGCCCCTCTATTTCGATGGCCGGTGGAGAGTTCGCCATACAGGGCAATCTTGGGAAGGCGGTGGTTTTCCATCCTAGAAATATGCCCTGCCCAGCGCAGCTGCGTCTTCAACAGCAGTGCCTCGATGCTGGTAACCTCTGCCCGCTTGAGGACTTCAGTGTTGGTCACAAAGTCACTCCAGTGGATGTTGAGGATGGTGCGAAGGCAGCGCTGATGAAAGCGCTCAAGGAGTCGCATGTGATGACGGTATAAAACCCACGATTCGGAGCCATAGATGAGGGTTGTCATCACAACCGCTTTGTAAACATTGATCTTTGTGCCTTTTTTCAGATGCTTGTTGCTCCACACTCTTTTGTGCAGTCGGCCAAATGCACGGTTTGCCTTTGCCAGCCTGTTGTCAATCTCCTTGTCGATCTTGGCATCTGAGGAGATGATGCACCCCAGGTAGCTGAACTGCTGGACTGTCTTCAGAACTGATTCACCCACAGTGATGCAGGGAGGGTGATAATCTTCCTGGGGTGCAGGCTGGTGGAGAACTTCTGTCTTCTTCAGACTAACTTCTAGGCCGAATAGCTTGGCAGCCTCTGCAAAGCAGGACGTCATATGCTGCAGAGCTGATACCGAGTGGGAGACGAGTGCAGCATCATCAGCAAACAGTAGCTCTCGGATGAGTTTTTCCATTGTCTTGGAGTGTGCCTTTAGTCGCCTCAGGTTGAACAGGCTGCCATCGGTGCGATAGCGGATGTAGACACCATCGTCCTCATCTAGATCTACTGCGGCTCTTTGAAGCATCATGCTAAAGAAGATCGTAAAGAGAGTTGGCGCAAGAACGCAGCCTTGCTTTACACCTGTGCCTATTGGGAACGGCTCCGAGAGGTCGTTGCAGTGTCTGACTTGGCCTCGCTGGTCTTCGTGTAGCTGGATGATCATGCTGAGGAACCTTGGGGGACATCCTAAACGTTCCAAGATTTGCCACAGGCCTTTCCTGCTAACGGTATCGAAAGCTTTGGTAAGGTCGACAAAAGTCACATACAGACCCTTGTTCTGTTCCCTGCATTTCTCTTGGAGCTGCCTGAGAACAAATACCATGTCGGTGGTGCTCCTGTTAGCTCTGAAGCCGCACTGGCTCTCTGGGAGGAGTTCTTCTGCAATGGTGGGCACCAGTCTGTTCAGGAGTATTCTGGCAAGGATTTTGCCTGCGATGGAGAGCAGGGTTATCCCCCGGTAGTTGGAGCAGTCTGACTTTTCCCCTTTGTTCTTGTATAGGGTGATGATGATTGCATCGCGAAAGTCCTGTGGTAATTTGCCTTGTTCCCAGCAGGTGACAAGTACTTTGTGAAGTGAGCTATGTAGTACTGTGCCCCCATGCTTCCAGATCTCTGGTGGAATTCCATCAACTCCTGCTGCCTTGCCACTTTTCAGTTGCTTGATGGCTTTAACAGTCTCTTCTAGGGTGGGGATCTCATCCAACTCTGTTTTCACCGGTTGAAGTGGGGTGAGGTGGATTGCTGAATCTTGAACTACGCGGTTGGCACTGAAGAGAACCTGAAAATACTCCGACCACCGGTTCAGTATGGATGCCTTGTCTGTGAGGAGCACTTGGCCGTCTGCACTATGCAAGGGACTCTGAGCCTGATAAGATGGACCATATACTGCCTTCAGGGCTTCGTAGAACCCTCTTAAATCACCAGTGTCTGCACACAGCTGGGTTCTCTCTGCAAGCTTGGTCCACCACTCGTTCTGAATGTCTCGAAGCTTGCGCTGGAGGTTGCTACATGCAGCGCGAAAGGTTGCTTTTTTCCCAGGACAGGAGGGCTGAGCAAGATGTGCTTGGTAGGCAGATCTCTTTTTTGCCAGTAATTCTTGGATCTCTTGATTGTTCTCATCAAACCAGTCCTTGTTCTTCCTTGTGGAGAACCCGAGGACTTCTTCAGAGATCTGCAGGACGGTAGTTTTTAGGTGTTCCCAGAGTGCTTCTGGAGAAGGGTCTGTGGGGCAACTGAGGTCCTCAATTCTTGACTGGAGTTTTGCCTGGAAGGCAGCTTTAACTTCGGCTGACTGGAGGCTGCCAACCTGAAACTTCCTCCGAGGGATACCTCCTCTCCTGGGTGTGGGTTTAAAGTGAAGACGGAGATTGCAGCGTCAGCAAATTCATACCACATTAGCCTATACTTGAAGTTGTGATTGTTGTCCCAATGTGCATCGTCTTATGCTTACATTTGCGCTTCATTTGCCACGTTGTCACCTATTGACCCATTTTTGTGGAGGTCTTCCACAAAATGCTTCTCTCAACGCCTACCATCCATTAAAATGCTTGCTTAAAATATGGAGAGCCTCTTTTATTGAAGAACTTGGGGACTTGACATATCAGCCTTGTTTTTCACCATCCTGAATAATTTTGTGCCATCTGCAGATCTCCACCACACTACTCAACCCTAGTTCCAGATCATTTATGAATAAATTAAATACTACCGGACCCAATGCCAATCTTTCAGCAACCCCACCGCTTTCTTCCCCCCATTGATTCCTAGTCTTTGCTTCCTGCCATTTAACCAATTTTTAATCCATAAGAGAACCCATCCTCTTATCCCATGACTGTTATGTTTACTCATAAGCCTTTGGTGAGGTAACCCGTAATATATCTTTCAAAAGTCAAAGTACATAATATCTACAGAGTCACTATTGTCCAAATGCTTGTTTACTTTCTCAAAGCAGTCCGAAAGGTTGGTGAGGCAGGACCTTCCTTGGCAGAAACCATGCTGATTTTCCCTCAGCAAGCTTTGTCCTTCTATGGGCCTAACAATTCTATATTTGATTTCAGTTTCAATTAATTTGCCTGGGACAGATGTTAGGCTGACTGGCTGTAATTTCCTGGTTCTTCTCTGGATCCTTATTAAAAATTGTCACATTTGCTTCAGGTACAGCTGCCTCTAACAAGATATTTCATACTTACAGTTTATTTTTAATTGAATAATTGAATGGGTAATTCTTGTACTAAAATTGAAGAGTTGTCTTAAAATTAATATGCTATAGGAAGTAGGATGTCAGATTTTTGAGTTACAGAAAGCGTGGTGTCTATCAATTAGTTTCAGAAAGTCCAAAACGTATAAAAGGAATTATGGAACATATGAACATATGAAGCAGCCTTCTACTGAATCAGACCCTGGGTCCATCAAAGTCAGTATTGTCTTCTCAGACTGGCAGTGGCTCTACAGGGTCTCCAGCTGAGGTTTTTCACACCTATTTGCCTGGACCCTTTTTAGTTGGAGATGCCGGGGATTGAACGTGGGACCTTCTGCTTACCAAGCAGATGCTCTACCACTTAGCCACAGTCCCTCCGCTTTGCTTTGGGACTACAAAGGGTTTTGCTTTGGGACTACAAAATAACTACTTTCAAGGTGGGATGTAATTATGAAAAACACTCAGCGTGTGCAAAACAGATCATCTCCTGTTATGAATCATTATAATGTGTAGTAGTCAAGGAAGGGCACATACATTTCTGTGGCTCCTGGGTGGAGTTGGTTTAATACCCTCTGCAGGGAGAAATGACACAGTGGTGGAATCCTTACAAGTTGACGCCTTGGCCTCTATTCTCTGTTTCTTAGCCCTCCGGGTGAAACAGGTTGCTGGACCAGAAGGACTACTGGTCTAATCCAGTAGGGCTGTTCTTAAGGGTAAGACGCCCACAATCAGAGGTAGTGCTCGGTTTCTGTGCCAGTTCACCCTTGTCACAGCTAAAGTGATTGGCAGATACTGACATATAAAAAAAGAAACATGGAATATGGCTTTGGAAGATTGACCTTATCCCAGTCACTAAGTCTAATATTGGGGATTGTCTAAACATATGGAGCAGAAGTCCATCAGTGGCTATCAGCCACAACGTATTGATGGAACTCTCTATCTGAGGCAGTGATGCTCTGTATTCTTGGTGCTTGGGGGGGCACGCAACAGTGTGATGGCTTCTAGTGTCCTGGCCCCACTGATGGACCTCCTGATGGCCCCTGGATTTTTTGGCCACTATGTGACATAGAATGTTGGACTGGAGGGGCCATTGGCCTGATCCAACATGGCTTCTCTTATGTTCTTATGTGACACAGAGTGTTGAACTGGATGGGCTATTGGCCTGATCCAACATGGCTTCTCTTATGTTCTTAATATTGTTGTGTCCACATTCAACTACACTGCAGGTTGTGATACACTCACTCTCTGTCCCCCAAGAACTGAACAACTGGGCCAGAACTGGTCTCTATAGGGTAATACTCATTAAATTATTATTATTATTATTATTATTATTATTATTATTATTATTATTATTATTATTATTATTATTATTATTATTAACCATGATAAGTGCAAGGAGACCTGAACACTGAACAAATAAATGGGGGGGGAAGATTAGACAAGAATGATGGTGGAGTTTTTAGCTTTATTGAGAAAAGGAGACTGAAAGCATCGAGGCAATCTGCATCTATGAAATTGCTGAGCAGTCAGGTTAAAACGGATAAAAGGAAGTCCTTATTCATCCAAAGGGTGATTCACATGTGGAGTTCACAGCCACAGGAGGTGGTGGCGGCTACAAGCATAGCCAGCTTTAAGAGGGGATTGGATAAAAATATGGAGCAGAGGTCCATCAGTGGCTATTAGCCACAGTGTGTGTGTGTGTGCATCTGCAATTCATCTCCAGGCCCCATCTGCATGGGATGGAGAAAGTAGAGAAAGAAGTCCTTTTCTCCCTTTCTCACAATACGAGAACTCGTGGGCATTCCATGAAACTGCTGAACAGTCGAGTTAGAATGGATAAAAGGAAGTCCTTCTTCACCCAAAGGGTGATTAACATGTGGAATTCACTGCCACAGGAGGTGGCGGCGGCTACAAGCATAGCCAGCTTTAAGAGGTGATTGGATAAAAATATGGAGCAGAGGTCCATCAGTGGCTATTAGCCACAGTATGTGTGTATATATATATATATATATATATATATATATATCAGGGGCGTAGCTAGGGCTTTGGGGGCCCGGGGCCCAAGATTAATGTGGGCCCCCCTACGTGTGTGCACGCCACCGGAAACAGGAAGTGATGTCACTTCCAGCGATGTCACTTCCGGTGACATCATGCCACCGCCGGAAACAGGAAGTGACATCACTTCCTGTGACATCATTTCCCCCGTGCCACCTGCCGGAAACGGGAAGTGATTCCTGAAAACTTATACTCTGGAACTTTTGTTGATCTCTGAGGAGCCGGTGGACTTTGACCTAGGAGTAATCCAAGTAAAGTTAAGCCATTTTTCAAAAAAAAACGGGGCCCAGAAGTATTTAACAGCACTGTGCCAACAGCAGCCATGCCAGCACATTACCTATCATTTCCCCAGGTGATCCAGGTTACTTTTTAAAATCTTCTTGGGGACTTCTCCGTGGCTGCAGAAGTTCTGTACCGATGTTACCTGGAACGCTTTGAAAGGAAGGCCAGGATCACGCACAATCGCTATTGCGGGGGTGGCCGAACTTGCTTAATGTAAGAGCCACACAGAATAAATGTCAGATGTTTGAAAGCCACAAGGAAGGAAGGAAGACAGACAGACAGATGATTTATATTCTGCCCTCCACTCTGAGTCTCAGAATGGCTCACAATCTCCTTTATCTTCCTCCCCCACAACAAACACCCTGTGAGATAGGTGGCACTGAGAGAGCTCTCCCAGAAGCTGCCCTTTCAAGGACAATTGCTACGAGAGCTGTGGCTGACCCAAGGCCATTCCAGCAGATGCAAGTGGAGGCGTGAGGAATCAAACCTGGTTCTCCCAGATAAGAGTCTGCACACTTAACCACTACAATGGGAGGGAGGAAGGAAATGGATGGGGAGGGAGGGAGAAGTGGAAAGAAATATACTTTAACTTTAAATGCACTCTCCAAGTCACCAGCTAGCTTGGCAAAGTGATTTAAAGAGACAAATGCCTTCTCCAAGCCAGCTACAGGGCAGTGGGGATTTCAAGAAACCTGGACTGGCCACAAAAACAAAAGCTCTGTGTTAGAAACTGCGTTCTCATGGGGAATTTGCAACCTCGAGTGACAGACATGTCCATTCACAACCAATTTTAGATCCAAAACCTTCAGGAGTAACTCAAGAGAGTTTTGAGAGCCACACGATATGTGTGAAAGAGGCACATGTGGCTCCGGAGCAGCAGTTTGGCCACCCCTGTGCTACTGGTAACCCCCAGGTCCTTGAACTCAAACTGCACTCCCCAACAGGCTGTGGCACAGTGGAGCAGTCCCCTCTACTCCAAAGCAATTTGGGGCCAGTCTCCATCAGCCTGACCTACCTCAAAGGGTTGCTGTGAGGACACAACACAGCTCCTTAGCTGAGATCAAAGTGCACTGGACAGAGGAGCAGATCAACACAGCAGGCAGGGGACCCCTCCACCCCCAGCCCCCGGGGCTGTGGCGGCACGGAGGCCATTGGGCGTGGGGAGAGCCAAACTCACTTAATGAAAGAGCCACATAAAGTAAACATCCGATGTTTGAGAGTTGCAAGACATGCGCATCAGGGGAAGGAAGGAAGGAATCACAGAATCCTAGAGTTGGAAGGGACCTCTAGGGTCATCTAGTCCAACCCCCTGCACAATGCAGGAAACTCACAAACACCTCCCCCTAAATTCACAGGATCTTCATTGCTGTCAGATGGCCATCTAGACTCTGTTTAAAAACCTCCAAGGAAGGAGAGCCCACCACCTCCCGAGGAAGATGGGGAAGGAGAGGTGGGAAGAAAGCAACTTTAACTTTAAATGCATTCTCCAATCTGCCAGCTGACTTGGCTTGGAGAAGCGATTTAAAGAGAGAAATGCCTTCTCCACAGATCAATTTTCCATTGTACCCTATGAACTCAGCAAAGAGAAGCCGAGATAGGACAAGGGGGGGAAGTATTCTGCCATATATAGAAGGAAAAAGGCAACAGAGAGATGGTGCAGATGTACCTGTGGGATCAGGGAGTAGAAAAAGGGGGAGGGTTTTGAGAAGCACAGGAACAGAAACACCTGCATGGCTAGGAGGAGTATCTGTATTTCTCATTAGCTTTGTATTACCTTTCTGAGGCTTGTGACACTGGAGTACAACCTCTGAGTGGAGACAGGGTAAATGAAAGAAGCAAATTTATATACATAATTATGTTAGAATTTTTGCGCCGAGCAAGGATACAGCGACTGGGCCAGACTTTTGATCTGAGCCATGAAACTGTCCATGTTGCCCTCAACGGCGGTAAAGTCCAGCGGGAAGCTCTCCACCGGCAGCCCTGCCGCCTCGCTCCGCTCGCGGGCCGCCGCCCGCCTGCTGCTGCCCCCGCCGCCTCCAGCTTTTCCTGCCCTCCCTGCCGCCGGGCCCCCAGTGCAGCAGCCCCAAGAGCAGCAGCAGCGGCAGCCTCTGCACCGTCCCTCTGCCCATCACGTCGCGGAGCCACCGGCCGGGAAGGAGGGGGAGAGGAAGGAGCTGCGGCGGCTCGAGGGCGCCTCGGGGACGCTGCGCTCTGCCCCTGGCGGCGAGCGGCGCTTCGCGGACTCTGCGTCGGGGGGGGGGCTCCCACCGGCGGCCTGCGCCCGCCCGCCCAGGGTCTAGCCGCGGGGAGGGAAGCGGGAGCCAGTGCCTGACGGTGCCCGAGCGGCCAGGGCTCAAGAGCAGCAGCAGCGGCAGCCTCTGCACCGCCACCGTCCCTCTGCCCATCGCGCCACAGAGCCACTGGCCGGGAAGGAGGGAGAGGAAGGAGCTGCAGCGGCTCGAGGGCGCCTCGGGGACGCCGCGCTCTGCCCCTGGCGACGAGCAGCGCTTCGCGGACTCTGCGTCGGGGGCTCCCACCGGCGGCCTGCGCCTGCCCGCCTGCCCAGGGTCTCGCCGCGGGGAGGGAAGCGGGAGGCTGGAGCCAGTGCCTGACGGTGCCCGAGCGGCCGGGGCTCTGCGAGGGGCCCCCCAGACCTGCAGGGGCCCCCGAGACCCGGGGCGGCCCGCCCTCCCCGCCCCCCCCCTCTCGACGCCACTGATATATATATATATATATATATATGTGTGTGTGTGTGTGTGTGTGTGTGTGTGTGTGCGCGTGTGTGTGAGTAAATGTGTGTATATGTATGTATGTGTGTGTGTGTATGTATACACACACACACACACACACATTGGCCACTGTGTGACACAGAGTGTTGGACTGGATTGGCCTGATCCAACATGGCTTCTCTGATGTTCTTCTCAGTTTGACAATAGAAAACAGAGCAGAGAGATTTTCCCAACTCGCTCAGTGCATTTGATTGTAGCACCGCAATTAGTGGTTAGGTGCAGATGGTCGCATAACACGGGAAACATTGTGAGGATATGTTCTCTTATGTTCTTATGTGACACAGAGTGTTGGACTGGAGGGGCCACTGGCCTGATCCAACATGGCTTCTCTTATGTTCTTAATATTATTGTGTTCACATTCAACTACACTGCAGGTTGTGATACACTCATTCTCTGTCCCCCAAGAACTGAACAACTGGGCCAGAACTGGTCTCTATAGGGTAATACTTATTATTATTATTATTATTATTATTATTATTATTATTATTATTATTATTATTATTATTATTATTATTATTATTATTAACCATGATAAGTGCAAAGAACAAAAATGCAAAGAAGAAAAACACCTATAACCCAGCCCTGATTTCAGAGGCACTGAGAACCCAGCAGCTTCTTGTAGTGAAAGCAGGAGATGGTGGGTGCTCAGCGTTTCCAAAGCTCAGTGTGCAATATCCTCTTTGTGTAATGGACTGCAATCCTGTTTTCGTTTCCAGAATGCAAATGTTCGTGTAAACAGAAGCCACGATTTAACGAGGTCCACATGGTGTGCAAAGCGCACAGGCACCATAACCCCAACCACTGAAGGGCAGGATCCTCCGTCCCTACCTTCTCAAACCACCATATGAACCTAGCCTTCCATGGCCCTCCAAAACTCCCCTAGAATACAGAGGGGAGAGCGCTTGGGAACCCAGTCCTGACATCCCAGTTGCACGTGGTGTGTTTTGAGTAGGGTTGCCAACCCCCAGGTGGGGGCAGGGGATCCCCCGGTTTGGAGGCCCTCCCCCCGCTTCGGGGTCGTCAGAAAGCGGGGGGAGGGGAGGGAAATGTCTGCTGGGAACTCTGGGCGGTTTTTGGCGGTTTCCATTTGCGCCGCAAAAGCCGCGGGACTTTGCGGCTCTTCCGGGTGCTCCGCAGCAATTGGTGCGAAATCCGCGCAGATCCTGCGCGGTGAAGAGGGACGTCACTGCCGATTTAGGTCTGTGCAAAAACGCCCTCTATTATTTCCTATGGAGATTTATTCCCATCGAAAATCATGGAGAATTGATCTGCCGGTATCTGGGGCTCTGGGGTGGCTGTTTTTTGGGGTAGAGGCACCAAATTTTCAGTATAGTATCTAGTGCCTCTCCCCAAAATACCCCCCAAGTTTCAAAAGGATTGGACCAGGGGGTCCAATTCTATGAGCCCCAAAAGAAGGTGCCCCTATCCATTATTTCCTGTGGAAGGAAGGCGTTGAAAAGGTGTGCCGTCCCTTGAAATGTGATGGCCAGAACTCCCTTTGGAGTTCAATGGTGCTTGTCACAGCCTTGATCTTGGCTCCACCCCTAATGTCTCCTGGCTCCACCCCCAAAGTCTTCTGGCTCCACCCCCAAAGTCCCCAGATATTTCTTGAATTGGACTTGGCAACCCTAGTTTTGAGCGATTGCAGCAGGCTCAGTAGATGAAGACAGAACCGGTCCTGGGGTGGTCACCACAGAGGGAGGTGGCTGGATCACCACTTCAGACCCTGGAAGCTGATCGATGTAGGTGACATTGGCACTGGTTGGGTTCCAAGACCAAGCAGGGTTCCAAGGCACCTATCCCAGACAGGGACCCAAGGCCTTAGGATGGCCGCTGTCTGCCAGATGTAAGTCCTCTGTAGCATGATCCAACACTGAAAGGGCCATTGCAGACAGAGCCACGGTATGGCATCTTGATGTGGTAGGGCAAAATCTGAAATAAAAGTAGATACGTAAATAAGTGACCAAGGCTGTTGTGTATATGACCTGGATTGCGTATGCTTAATGGTGTTCCTGCCTGGCTCATTGGAGCCTGTAGGGCTGAGCTTGGGGACTCGGGAACAATGGACAGTAGGCTCCAAATCCCTGCTGCCCTGCTCCAATCACGGGCCCCCTGCTGGTTTGAACGGTCCAATAGCGTGCTTGCGTGGGAACCGGGAGCACATATAAGTTGGCCGTGTTGGCCCAGTTCTCCAGTCTTAGAGTACAGCCCTATATTAGCTATATATATATATATTAGCTATATAAAGAGCTGTGATCACTACCACCTCGCCTCCTCCTTGCGTTGAACCTGCTATATTATAAAGGCGCAATGGAATCCCTAGAGAAATGAGGTAAAATACTATTTCTTGAGGAACAGGAAGTGAGCTATGCAGAAAACCTTCGGCCGAGGTCTGTGTTTCGGTAGCACAGGACTCTGTTTTTGTTTAAGGAATGTTTATTTTATTTTTTTATTTATTTTTATTTTATTTTTTGATTTATATCCCGCCCTTCCCAACAAGTGGCTCAGGGCGGCTCACAACACACAAAGTTTCACATAAATAGAATTTAAGCATAAAAACAGTTAAAATAATTGATACATTTAAAATTTTAAGACATGTAAACCATTTAAAACATTAGGGACAGCAGACATCTAGTATAACTACACTTGGTTTCTTGTACCAGCCAGTCATAAGCCAGCCGGAAGAGGGTGGTCTTACAGGCCCTGCGGAACTGGGCAAGGTCCCGCAGGGCCCTCACCTCTTCCGGCAGCTGGTTCCACCAGGAGGGGGCCGTAACAGAAAAGGCCCGGTAGGAAGTTTAGACTTCCCTTCTCACTGAAAAGACTCAAGATGGTCTCCAGGCAGAAGCTTGAGGTCCCTGGCATCGTCAGGGAAGGTAGGTGGTTGGTGGCCCTGCAAACTATGTCAACAGGTCCTACAGTTTCTTTAAATGAAGTTTGCAGACAGACCCCCCCCCCCCAAAAAAAAAGAGAGAGAAGAAGCTGAGCAATGGGAAGTGGCCAGCTCTCTGCCAGTTAGCTGTTTCAGGCTGTCTTGCACAGTCTGTTTAAAGCAGTGGCCCCAAACCTTTTTGATCCCAGGGACCGGATTCAGGGCCAGCTCGCCCACCATGGCCCCAGGACCAGCAGGGTGGGGGCACCCATTCAGCCCCCACCCCCCTGTGGCATCCCTCCTCTGCCCCCCTCCCATGCAGCCTCGCCTCGTTGCCCCTCCCACACATACACACACACACACACACACACATATATATATACTGTGGCTAATAGCTAGTAGCCGCCGCCACTTCCTGTGGCAGTGAATTCCACATGTTAATCACCCTTTGGGTGAAGAAGTACTTCCTTTTATCCGTTTTGAATTGCTCAGCAATTTCATTGATTGCCCACGAGTTCTCGTATTGTGAGAAAGGGAGAAAAGGACTTCTTTCTCTATCTCCTCTATCCCATGCATCATCTTGTAAACCTCTATCATGTCACCCCTCACCTGACGTTTCTCCAAGCTAAAGAGCCCCAAGCGTTTTAACCTTTCTTCAAAGGGAAAGTGTTCCAACCCTTTAATCATTCTAGTTGCCCTTTTCTGGATTTTTTCCAATGCTATAATATCCTTTTTGAGGTGCGGTGACCAGAATTGCACACAGTACTCCAAATGAGACCGCACCATCGATTTATACAGGGGCATTATGATACTGGCTGATTTGTTTTCAATTCCCTTCCTAATAATTCCCAGCATGGCGTTGGCCTTTTTTATTGCAATCGCACAGTGTCTTGACATTTTCAGTGAGTTATCTACAGGGGCTGTGAAGCATCTCTCTGGCTGACCACCCCCCACACACACACACACCGATCAGCTGATTGGTGGAGAAACCCACGGCAGCAGTGGTCAGCGACCTGCTGAAATAGCAGTGCTGCCCTTGCCTCCTCCCCACTTATTTCCCATGCTTCACAGCCCCTTCCCTGGCCTTAAAATGGTGAAAACAAGGGGGGGGAGGAGGCACCACAGGGAGTGGCAAGGCTGTGGGGGGCAGAGCGGTGAGGCTGTGCGGTCTGGTTGGAAACAGGCCATGGACCGGTACTGGGGTTGGGGCCCCTGGTTTAAAGGGACTGCACAAGACAACCCACCATAGCTGAGTGAGACTGGTTCCATCCCACTGTAAACTGTTTTTTTTTTGTTCCTTGCTATTGCCATATTCTATAGGTTGGATCCAACCAGCATTTCTGCTGATGAAAAAGGAAGATAGAAACACTGGGGTTGGAGACCCCTGGTTTAAAGGGACTGCGCAAGACAACCCACCATAGCTGAGTGAGTCTGGTTCCATCCCACTGTAAACTGGGTTTTTTTTGTTCTTGCTATTGCCATAGTCTATAGGTTGGATCCAACCAGCATTTCTGCTGATGAAAAAGGAAGATAGAAACACTGGGGTTGGAGACCCCTGGTTTAAAGGGACTGCGCAAGACAACCCACCATAGCTGAGTGAGACTGGTTCCATCCCACTGTAAACTGGGTTTTTTTTGTTCTTGCTATTGCCATAGTCTATAGGTTGGATCCAACCAGCATTTCTGCTGATGAAAAAGGAAGATAGAAACACTGGGGTTGGGGACCCCTGGTTTAAAGGGACTGCACAAGACAACCCACCATAGCTGAGTGAGTCTGGTTCCATCCCACTGTAAACTGGAGTTTTTTTGTTCCTTGCTATTGCCATATTCTATAGGTTGGATCCAACCAGCATTTCTGCTGATGAAAAAGGAAGATAGAAACACTGGGGTTGGAGACCCCTGGTTTAAAGGGACTGCGCAAGACAACCCACCATAGCTGAGTGAGTCTGGTTCCATCCCACTGTAAACTGGGTTTTTTTTGTTCCTTGCTATTGCCATATTCTATAGGTTTGATCCAACCAGCATTTCTGCTGATGAAAAAGGAAGATAGAAACACTGGGGTTGGGGACCCCTGGTTTAAAGGGACTGCACAAGACAACCCACCATAGCTGAGTGAGTCTGGTTCCATCCCACTGTAAACTGGGGTTTTTTTGTTCCTTGCTATTGCCATGGTCTATAGGTTGGATCCAACCAGCATTTCTGCTGATGAAAAAGGAAGATAGAAACACTGGGGTTGGGGACCCCTGGTTTAAAGGGACTGCACAAGACAACCCACCATAGCTGAGTGAGTCTGGTTCCATCCCACTGTAAACTGGGGTTTTTTTGTTCCTTGCTATTGCCATGGTCTATAGGTTGGATCCAACCAGCATTTCTGCTGATGAAAAAGGAAGATAGAAACACTGGGGTTGGGGACCCCTGGTTTAAAGGGACTGCACAAGACAACCCACCATAGCTGAGTGAGTCTGGTTCCATCCCACTGTAAACTGGGTTTTTTTTGTTCCTTGCTATCGCCATGGTCTGTAGGTTGGATCCAATCAGGACTTCTGCTGATGAAAAAGGAAGACAGAAACACTTAAAAATGGTATGCTCAGAATCACGAGACCTTCATTGATTGTTGGAAGCAGCAGGGAGCAAAATGGACAAGGTTTAGTAAAGTTTTAATTTAAAAAATAGTGGGCTGGATCCACTATTTGGATGGTAGACTCATATTTGAAGATGCAAACATATTTTCCGCTCTGTGGAAATTCAAACGAACCTAGATGGAGTAATTTGACAAAGGATGACAAGATCTTAATAATAAGACTTCACTAGTTGTCACAGTAATTCTTGTAATACCGTAAAGTAAGCCAAGATCATTATCATTGCATTTCAGATGGGAGGACGGTTTGGGTTGATTGAGAAAGAGAGACACCAATCTAAGGCTTTCTGGTAAGTTCATGGCACAGAAAAGATGTGAACCAGAAAGCTTGTGGTTGACTGCTCCATCACTCCATTCCAGAAGGTTGACATAAATCAGTTCTCATGGTGAAAGAATTAAAATTAATAGGAAACATAAATGTATGACACATATATTGCTAGGGTTGCAAAGTCCAACTCGAGAAATATCTGGGGACTTTGAGGGTGGAGCCAGGAGAGTTTGGGGGTGGAGCCTGGAGCAAGGGTGCACAACTGAAATCCAAAGGATGTTGGATCAGGCCAATGGCCCATACAGAGAGCCAGTTTGGTGTAGTGGTTAAGTGTGCGGACTCTTATCTGGGAGAACCGGGTTTGATTCCCCATTCCTCCACTTGCACCTGCAAGCATGGCCTTGGGTCAGCCATAGCTCTGGCAGAGGTTGAAAGGGCAGCTGCTGTGAGAGCTCTCTCCAGCCCCACCCACCTCACAGGGTGTCTGTTGTGGGGGAGGAAGGTAAAGGAGAGTGTGAGCCGCTCTGAGACTCTTCAGAGTGTAGGGCAGGACACGGGACTCCCATGTCTATTATTGTTTAATGTGAATCATGAGACTCCCGTGTCTGTTAGCCGCCCTGAGCCCGCCTAGCGGGGAGGGCGGGATATAAAAATAAAATATTATTATTATTATTATTATTATTATTATTATTATTATTATTATTATTATTATTATTATTATTATTATATTATTATTAAATCCAATATCTTCTCCTTTTTTTTTTACAGTCCAACACTCAGTGTCACACAGGGGCCAAAAAAAACCCCATGCACCACCAGGAGGTCCACTGGGGGGGCTAGGACACTAGAAGCCCTCACACTGTGGTCCCCAAAGCACCAAGAATACAGAGCATCACTGCCCCAGACAGAGAGTTCCAACAATACGCTGTGGCTAATAGCCACTGATGGACCTCTGCTCCATATGTTTATCCAGTCCCCTCTTGAAGCTGTTTATACTGGCAGCCATCACTACCCCTTGTGACAGTGAAGGGAGCACACTCATTTTAAATGCCTCCCCTCCATTTGGAATAATGAAGGATAGGGGCAACTTCTTTTGGGGCTCCTAGAATTCGACCCCCGTCCGATATTTTTTAAACTTGGAGGGTCTTTTGAGAAGAGACAAAAGATGCTATGCTGAAAATTTGATTTTTTATATTTTTTTATTAATTTTAACTACAAAAAGAAAAAGCATAAGCTCGAGTACGGAAGCATCAAGGGGGGGGGAGAGATACAAAGTGGGAGATGAGACGCAAAGAAAGCTGCAAATATATCAGTTACATTTTTTTACCTCAAAACAAAATACCTAATTCTTTCTACCTGCAGGTATTGAGTTTTCCCCTTATATTCTCTCTCTTTCTCTCTCTCTCTCGGCTTGGCTTCGCGAACAAAGATTTAAGAAGGGTGCAGTAGTCCACGTCTGCTGCAGGCTTGCTGGTGGCTGACAAGACCAATGCGGGACAGGCAGGTCCGGCCACAGTGGCTGCAGGGAAAAGTCTGATTTGGGGTTGGTGCTGTAGCAGTGCGATTCTTCCTCGATCTCCTTTTCTACCGTCTTCATTTTCCATTATGCACTTTTTACTAAACTATTACTTAAAATACAAGTCTGAACTATTCTTCCATATATTCTTCCATATATATATGGAATAATGGAGTGCCTAGCAGAAGTTTCCTCCCCACTCCCGCTTTCTGATGACCCTGAAGAGGGGGGAAGAGGGGGGAAGGGCCTCCAAACCGGGAGGATTCCCCTGCCCCCACCTAGGGATGGACAACCCTATTTATTGCTTAAACACAATGCTCATGAAATGGCACTTCAATCAAGTTTGATGAGATTGCTTTAAGTCAATGGACCTGGCTCTCTAAGGAGAAGTGTTAAAGAATGTGTTAAGTAGAGTACAGTAGCTGTTGGAGTAGGAAGGAGATGAAAGCTGTTTTACACCATTCTTCTGGCAGTATTGATGGGCAAGGTCACTTCTTTGGTTTACATTACCAACCCAGAGGCACACCAAGGAATCACAAGTGTGGGAGTTGCGTACCATCTTCCCCTGTACGGTGCTCTAATTAGTACTGAGGGGGGATCTATTGATGAATCATGTATCAAATTGCTTCCAAATTTGTTTACCTCCTTTTCTTTTTGCTCCCATTAGACAATCGCCATGCCCATTAAGCCATCCCATTACACCCTACTGTTTGAAGACGGGCCATTATTGCATCAGCAAAAAGAGTAGCAAATCACTGTTCTTCCACACCCCTGGATTGTACGTGGTTCTTGGGGGTGAAACATTGCAGGTGATTCTAAAACCTTCTTAGGTACTGAGTCAGCATTAGAAAGATTAGGTAAATTGCTAGTAGATATAACTAATTCCAAACAAATCCCCAGCTGTGGAGGCTATGAACAGACAAGATGGAACTTTCTACACAGCTGATAACCTATCAGAAACATCTGAAGTCTTACCTAAATTAATAAATAACTGGGGGTTTGACTCCCCGATAATGGAAACTATCCCTGTACCTTTAAGAAGCCCATGCCCTCAAGTGAAGGAGTTGGGGTAGCTTGACAACCACAGCAACATTGCCAGACTTCAAGCCTTTGTTTCTGTCAATAAAAGTGAAAGGGAGTAGACCTGTCCCTTTCCAGGGCTGTTTTGGCCTTTGAGGAGAACTAATTGGTGTCTGGACTGGCAGAAATCACTGGGTGATTTGCTATTATATGACTTCATGACTGAATGTTCTTGTTCACAGCCATACTATAGAAGCTAGTGTTGCACAGTAGTTAGCATTTCAGACTAGGAGACCCACACTTAAACCTCCATTGCGTTGTGGATATGATCTGGTTCAACTTATGCTAGTCTCTCTCTCTCTGTGTGTGTGTGTGTGTTTCAGTCAAAAAACACCTTACAGATTTGTTGTGGAATAAAGTGGAGGAGAAGAGAATGGTCCTTATTAAGGAGAAAGGGATATAAACAAAGTCAATAAATAATAAAGATGTAAGGAAAAGTGAGGTGTCATCCAGAGTTCTCGAGAACTCTTCCTCACTTAGCTTGGTCTTAAACTGTGGTTGACCACTTTTCCCCTGGGCCAGAGTTTTCCTGGAGAGCAACTGCCAGAGCGTGGGAAGGAAGAAAAACTGAAGATGGGGTGGGGGGGGGGGTGATCAAGATAGGTTGGTGGGTGGGAAGGAAGGAAGGAAGGAAGGAAGGAAGGAAGGAAGGAAGGAAGGAAGGAAGGAAGGAAGGAAGGAAGGAAGGAAGGAAGCATAAGAACATAAGAGAAGCCATATTGGATTAGACCAATGGCCCATCCAGTCCAACACTCTGTCACACAGTAGCCAAAAAAGCAGGTGCCATCAAGAGGTTCACCAGTGGGACCAGGACACTAGAAGTCCACACACTGTTGCCCCCCAAGCCCCAAGAATACAGAGCATCATTGCCCCAGACAGAGAGTTCCATCTATACTCTGCGGCTAATAGCCACTGATGGACCTCTGCTCCAGATGTTTATCCAATCCCCTCTTGAAGCTGGCTATGCTTGTAGCTGCCACCACCTCCTGTGGCAGTGAATTCCATGTGTTAATCAGTCTTTGGGTGAAGAAGGACTTCCTTTTATCCATTCTAACCGGACTGCTCAGCAATTTCATTGAGTATCCACGAGTTCCTGTATTGTGAGAAAGAGAAAAGTACTTCTTTCTCTACCTTCTCTATCCCATGCTTAATCTTGTAACCCTATCCTGCCACCCCTCAGTTGACGTATCTCTAAGTTAAAGAGGTAATGATGGCATGAGTACAGATAGCTTTAACCTGATTGGTCAGCAATTTCATGGTGTGCCCATGGGTTCTTGTATTGTGAGAAAGGAAGAAAAGCACTTCTTTCTCTACCTTCTCTATCTGAAGCATAATTTTGTAAACCTCTATCATGTCATCCATCAAGAAAAAAAGAAGGAAAGAGAAAACAGGAGAAAAAAAATGAAGGAGGGGAAAATGAGATGCCTCTTAAGAGACCTTGTGGGTCCCTGGATTGGATTGTCCAAAAATAAACGGCAGGACAGTTTGCATAGTCTACTTCACAATATATATTCTTAAAGATAACTAGATAATTTTCTACAGTGCGCTTAGTACCTATTCAGTAATGAATCTGAACTGCTCAGGAGAATCTTCTGGAGAGATTTAGGTGGAACCAAAAAACAAGATTACAAAATTAGATTAGCAAAATGAGTCAAGGCAGGAGATTATGATCTCTAATGCTGATATGGATAGATAGATAGATAGATAGATAGATAGATAGATAGATAGATAGATAGATAGATAGATAGATAGATAGATAGATAGATAGATAGATAGATAGATAGATAGATAGATAGATAGATAGGTAGATAGGTAGGTAGGTAGGTAGGTAGGTAGGTAGGTAGGTAGATAGATAGATAGATAGATAGATAGATAGATAGATAGATAGATAGATAGATAGATAGATAGATAGATAGATAGATAGATAGATAGATAGATAGATAGATAGATAGATAGATAGATAGATAGATAGATAGATAGATAGATAGATAGATAGGTAGGTAGGTAGGTAGGTAGGTAGGTAGGTAGGTAGGTAGGTAGGTAGGTAGATGATAGATAGATAGATAGATAGATAGATAGGTAGGTAGATAGGTAGGTAGATAGGTAGGTAGATAGGTAGGTAGATAGATAGATAGATAGATAGATAGATAGATAGATAGATAGATAGATAGATAGATAGATAGATAGATAGATAGATAGATAGATAGATAGATAGATAGATAGATAGATAGATAGATAAAAAGCTGCAATGGCTTCTGTGTCACCATGTAAATGGAACAACAAAATGGATCAAAGATATTATCTGTGTAATGATGGACGAAAACCAGGCAACAAGTTTGATCAGCGTGCTACTGCACTGTTCTTGATTTGGAAATTATCCCCCCCACACACACACACACACACGCACAAGCCTCAGAGACCACTACGACCAAGTTCCCAAAATCTTTTAATGATCCCCAGCCTGAATGATGTTCAGCTGTCCACCACTAGGTCAATGGCCTTTTCGGTGGTGGCCCCTACCCTCTGGAATGCTCTCCCTGAAAACATCAGGGCCCTGCAGGACTTGCCACGATTCTGCAGGGCCTGCAGGACGGTTCTGTTTAAACAGGCTTTCAACAACTATTGGAGGCATCCAGTACTTCACCTCCCCTCAGCCTCAATATCTATCCCATCCCTTGACAGAAACATAAATTGCTTAATAACATCTAAAGACACTACAGCAAACAGTGCCAATTCAGAATTAACAACAGTGCCATCTAGAGATTAAAATCATATATGTTATGAAGTGTTTGCGATTTTTATGATTTTATTGTAATACTAGAAATAAGGCCCATTGTGAAGAAAAATACAACGGGCTCTGGAAGGAGGCTCTAGGCGAGTGCCTGCCACCCTTGCTGTTTTCCCACTCACCCAAGTGAAGGCATTAAGAACATAAGAGAAGCCCTGTTGGATCAGGCCAATGGCCCCTCCAGTCCAATACTCTGTGTCACATAAAGACATAAGAGAAGCCATGTTGGATCAGGCCAATGGCCCATCCAGTCCAACACTCTGTGTCACATAAGAACATAAGAGAAGCCCTGTTGGATCAGGCCAATGGCCCCTCCAGTCCAACACTCTGTGTCACATAAGAACATAAGAGAAGCCATGTTGGATCAGGCCAGTGGCCCATCCAGTCCAACACTCTGTGTCTCATAAGAACATAAGAGAAGCCATGTTGGATCAGGCCAATGGCCCATCCAGTCCAACACTCTGTGTCTCATAAGAACATAAGAGAAGCCATGTTGGATCAGGCCAGTGGTCCATCCAGTCCAACACTCTGTGTCTCATAAGAACATAAGAGAAGCCATGTTGGATCAGGCCAATGGCCCATCCAGTCCAACACTCTGTGTCACATAAGAACATAAGAGAAGCCATGTTGGATCAGGCCAATGGCCCATCCAGTCCAACACTCTGTGTCACATAAGAACAGAAGAGAAGCCATGTTAGATCAGGCCAATGGTCCATCCAGTCCAACACTCTGTGTCTCATAAGAACATAAGAGAAGCCATGTTGGATCAGGCCAATGGCCCATCCAGTCCAACACTCTGTGTCACATAAGGACATAAGAGAAGCCATGTTGGATCAGGCCAGTGGCCCCTCCAGTCCAACACTCTGTGTCACAGAAGAACATAAGAGAAGCCATGTTGGATCAGGCCAATGGCCCATCCAGTCCAACACTCTGTGTCACATAAGGACATAAGAGAAGCCATGTTGGATCAGGCCAGTGGCCCATCCAGTCCAACACTCTGTGTCACATAAGAACAGAAGAGAAGAGGGTGGAAAGAGAGAGGGTGCATTAGCACAGGAGAAGTTTGAACTGGGACATGGCTTTCTGACCATGGATTATAACAGGGAGGAAGTTTACATGTGCATACTTCCTCCGTAATGGTGATGATTGCGCAGAGACAAGAGATGAGGTCACCATCCTCCCTCTTTGTGGATTTCGTTGACAGGAGGAGGTGTCGTGCAGTCATGGACAGTGTAACCACAGATGGAAGTTTTCATAACCCTAGCCCAAGAAGACATTGATTAGTCCTTAATTAAAGGCTAGAAGGATTAAGGCAGGCTTCGTTGTTGAGGCTGGATATCTTAGCAAGGTATTTGTGGATGAGGAGATAATCAAATCAGTCCTCCAGAGCCTGTGGTGTCAGAAAACAATAAGAACATAATAGAAGCCATGTTGAATCAGGCCAATGGCCCATCCAGTCCAACACTCTGCACACACAGTGGTCAAAAAACCAGGTGCCATCAGGAGGTCCATCAGTGGGGCCAGGACACCAGAAGTCCTCACACTGTTGCCCCTCCCAAGCACCAAGAATACAGAGCATCACTTGCCCCAGACAGAGAGTTCCAACAGTATGCTGTGGCTAATAGCTGCTGATAGACCTCTGCTACAGATGTTTATCCAGTTCCCTCTTGAAGCTGGCAATGCTTGTAGCCACCAACACCTCCTGTGGCAGTGAATTGGCTGACGTCTCATGCTGACCAGAACTGGGATAAAGTTGGCATCTCTGGGCAGATTTTGGTGTGCAGTTTACAAGTATGGAGAAGCCAATTGACTGATTCAAACTCTGATTAACATTGCTCAAAGGCTGGTGGGCCCCTTAGATACTATCCAGGAGAATCAGTTCATGAGTTCAGCTTAATGGTTTAGCAGGTTGGATGAAATAAACACTTAATACATTTAATTAAAGATCACTCTCTCTTTTTTTGTCCATTTTAGGACACATTTATTTATGTATTTATGTTAATTTCTAGTCCACCCTATCCCACGAGCGGACTCAGGCAGATTACAACAAACTTTAGCAATACAATAAATCACAAAAAAATTAAAAGTAAATTCAGACAGTTAAAACAATAAAACAATAAAATTACTCCATTTCAGGAGGAAGACAACTGATCAGGTAGGGTTGCCAAGTCCAATTCAAGAAATATCTGGGGACTTTGGGGTGGAGCCAGGAGACTTTGGGGGTGGAGCCAAAACCAAGGGTGTGGCAAGCATAATTGAACTCCAAAGGGAGTTCTGACCATCACATTTCAAGGGACCACACACCTTTTAAATGCCTTCCTTCCATAGGATATAATGAAACATATGGGCACCTTCTTTGGGGGCTCATAGAATTGGAGCCCCTGGTCCAGTCTTTTTGAAACTTAGGGAGTATTTTGGGGAGAGCCACTGGATGCTATACTGAAAATGTGGTGCCTCTACCTCAAAAAACGGCCCTCAGAGCCCCAGATACCCACAGATCAATTCTTCATTATTTTCTATGGGAATAAGTCTCCATAGGGAATCATGAGTACCCAGCAGACGTTTCCCTCCCCTCCCCCAGCTTTCTGATTACTCTGAAGCGAGGGGAGGGCCTCCAAACCGGGGGATCCCCTGCCCCCACCTGGGGATTGGCAACCCTATGATCAGGCCATAGTGCAAACAGAGCTGGAACCGATGGTATCTCAGTAGGCCCGACAGACAGTGGAATATGTGACATGGGAGACCAGGCTCAATGTACTTTGGGTGTCCGCTGCCTCACTCAAAGGCCTGGAAGAACAGCTCTGCTTTACAGGTCCTATGAAAGGCAGTAAATCAGGTAGCACCCTAATCTCTAATGGAATCATGTTCCACCAGGCCGGAGCCAGGGCAGAAAAGGCCCTGGCTCTAGTCGAGGCAAGATGGACGCCCTTCAGGCCGGGGACAACCAGTGTGGGTTTGACACAGGCAAAGGAAAAGCACAAAAAAAGAAATGGGGAATTTTGTGTTGAAGCAATATCCCAGGAATACCAAAATGATAGTATTTCCTTTTTTGTAGAAAATACTTGTCACAAAGAACTTGTCTGCTTTAGCACTTTCCTATGCAAAGAGTAAGAGGGGAAAATGTCCAAAGCTCTGCTTGTATGTCATGCTTTACTTGCTCTGAGACCCAGTTTGGTGTAGGCTTCCCAAACCTCCCGCCCTGGCGGGGGACCCCAGGATTAGCCCCCTTTTCTCCCGCTTTCCAAAAATCTGGAAGCCAGCTGGGGGTATGGCGTCTGGGAGCGATTCCGTTGTGAGCAGTTGCTTAAGGTGGAGAGCTCAGTTCCTCTGCACGAGAAGAGCCAAGCCAAGTCCAGGAACACCTTAAGAGACCACCAAGATTTTTAGGGTTATAAACAGCTTTCAAGATTCAAAGCCCCTTTCATCTGATCTTCTGAAGGGAACTTTGGTTGCAGTCACGCACACAAAGGTAGGAGGGCCTCCTGGAGTGGGGCGGGGGGGGAGTGGTAAGTTAACTGCATACTGCCTAGCCCTTGAAGGATTGCCGCCCCCCCCCTCCTTTCTGACTCCTCTCCTTCACTTCCCAATCCTGGCGTTTACACAGAGAACCTGTTGGGATCAATTTGCAGCTGCTTTGCATTCCACAGGCTTCCGTCATCCCACTTCTTCATAATCTTCTTCTTTTTGCACATTTACTTGGAAGCAAATCCCAGTGTTTCAGCTGAGCTTACTCCCTACTAGGCACAAGAAAGATTGCAGTAACTCTGTTTCCTGCTGAAGAGAGCTGCCCCAGCCTTGTGCACGCTGATTTGGGAGCACTGTTTGAAGTAACTGGGTGAACTTGCCTTCTGAGCTTAGGGTTGCCAATCCCCAGGTAGGGACAGGTGATCCCCTGATTTGGAGGCCCTTCCCCCACTTCAGGGTCATCAGAAAGCAGAGGGGGGGGGAATGTCTGCTGGCCACTCTATTATTCCCTATGAAGATCGATTCTCATAGAATAATGGATAATTGATCTGTGGGTATCAGGACTCTGGGGGGCTGTTTTTTGAGATAGAGGCACCAAATTTGTATCATAGCATCCAGTGCCTCTTCCCAAAATACCCTCCAAGTTTCAAAATAATTGGACCAGGGGGTCCAATTCTACGACCCCAAAAGAAGGTGCCCCTATCTTTCATTATTTCCAAAGGAGGGAAGGCATTTAAAAGGTGTGCAGTTGCTTTAAATATGATGGCAAGAACTTCCTTTGGAGTTCAAATATGCTTATCATGCCCTTGTTGCTGGCTCCACCCCAATGTCTCCTGGCTCCATCCGCAAAGTCCCCAGATATTTCTTGAATTGGACTTGGCAACCCTAGTTTGGTGTAATGGTTAAGTGTCCAGACTCTAATCTGGAGGAAACAGGTTTGATTCCCCACTTCTCCACATGCACCTGGGTCAGTCACAGTTCTTGAAAGAGCTGCTCTCTGAAGAGCAGTTCTTGAAAGAGCTCTCTCAGCCCCCCACCTCAAAAGATATCCATTGTGGGAAGGGAAAGGGAAAGGAGATTGTAAACCACTCTGAGTGAAGGGTGGGGTACAAAACCACCTTCTTCTTCTTCTTCTTCTTCTTTTTCTTCTTCTTCTTCTTCCACTTCACCCAGAAGGTAGAACCAAAACCAATGGGTTGAAATTAAATCAAAAGAGATTTCCGGCTCAACATTAGGAAGAACTTCCTGACAGTTAGAGTGATTCCTCAGTGGAACAGGTTTCCTTGGGAGGTGGTAGGCTCTCCTTCACTTGGAGGTCTTTAAACAGAGGCTAAATGGCCATCTGACAGCAATGAGGATCCTGTGAATTTAGGGGGAGGTGTTTGTGAGTTTCCTGCATTGTGCAGGGGGTTGGACTAGATGACCTTGGAGGTCCCTTCCAACTCTATGATTCTAATTTCAATAAAGCTTATTCTGCACTGGATTCACAACCTTCTTTGTCTTAGTTTCTAGCTTGTATTTTGTTTAAATTATTTTAACATGGTTGCTGTTCACTAGGGACATTCTTGCAATGTGTGACCTTCCCCCCACCAATAAGACCAAAAGCGAAGGAACATTTAATTTCAGATGGACAAAGAAAGTATTTCTTCACTAAAATATAATTGACTTGTAGAACTCCCTGATGTGGTGTAAATAAGGGGATTACAGAGCTTATGAGAGACAGTATGTTGCCATTTCCCCACAAACTGCTCTAGTTTGGTTGTCTCTCTCTCTCGGCTTGGCTTCGCGAACGAAGATTTAAGAAGGGTGCAATAGTCCACGTTTGCTGCAGGCTCGCTGGTGGCTGACAAGACCAATGTGGGACAGGCAGGTCCGGCCACAGCGGCTGCAGGGAAAAGTCTGATTTAGGGTTGGTCCTGTAGCAGTGCGATTCTTCCTCAATCTCCTTTTGTCCTCAAGACCAGCTATGCGCGTGTTCTCAAAGGAAGAGACAGCCTGGTGGATGGTGTGCCTCCATGCTTTGCGATCTGAGGCTAGGTCAGACCACTGGTGATGGTTGATGTGACAGGTGCTAAGGGATTTCTTCAAGGAGTCCTTGTACCTCTTCTTTGGTGCCCCTCTATTTCGATGGCCGGTGGAGAGTTCGCCATACAGGGCAATCTTGGGAAGGCGGTGGTTTTCCATCCTAGAAATATGCCCTGCCCAGCGCAGCTGCGTCTTCAACAGCAGTGCCTCGATGCTGGTAACCTCTGCCCGCTTGAGGACTTCAGTGTTGGTCACAAAGTCACTCCAGTGGATGTTGAGGATGGTGCGAAGGCAGCGCTGATGAAAGCGCTCAAGGAGTCGCAGGTGATGACGGTATAAAACCCACGATTCGGAGCCATAGATGAGGGTTGTCATCACAACCGCTTTGTAAACATTGATCTTTGTGCCTTTTTTCAGATGCTTGTTGCTCCACACTCTTTTGTGCAGTCGGCCAAATGCACGGTTTGCCTTTGCCAGCCTGTTGTCAATCTCCTTGTCGATCTTGGCATCTGAGGAGATGATGCACCCCAGGTAGCTGAACTGCTGGACTGTCTTCAGAACTGATTCACCCACAGTGATGCAGGGAGGGTGATAATCTTCCTGGGGTGCAGGCTGGTGGAGAACTTCTGTCTTCTTCAGACTAACTTCTAGGCCGAATAGCTTGGCAGCCTCTGCAAAGCAGGACGTCATATGCTGCAGAGCTGATACTGAGTGGGAGACGAGTGCAGCATCATCAGCAAACAGTAGCTCTCGGATGAGTTTTTCCATTGTCTTGGAGTGTGCCTTTAGTCGCCTCAGGTTGAACAGGCTGCCATCGGTGCGATAGCGGATGTAGACACCATCGTCCTCATCTAGATCTACTGCGGCTCTTTGAAGCATCATGCTAAAGAAGATCGTAAAGAGAGTTGGCGCGAGAACGCAGCCTTGCTTTACACCTGTGCCTATTGGGAAGGGCTCCGAGAGGTCGTTGCAGTGTCTGACTTGGCCTCGCTGGTCTTCGTGTAGCTGGATGATCATGCTGAGGAACCTTGGGGGACATCCTAAACGTTCCAAGATTTGCCACAGGCCTTTCCTGCTAACGGTATCGAAAGCTTTGGTAAGGTCGACAAAAGTCACATACAGACCCTTGTTCTGTTCCCTGCATTTCTCTTGGAGCTGCCTGAGAACAAATACCATGTCGGTGGTGCTCCTGTTAGCTCTGAAGCCGCACTTGGTTGTACTGAATACCAGATTAGACAAATTCATGAAGATTCCGTTTATTACCCACAGTGGCTCACAAAAATTCAAAAGCGGAATACCTATGGAACAAATTAACAGGTGAAATCAGCTTTGTGTTCTGTCTCTCTCCTGTCTTTCTCCTTCCCCCTTCCCAAACTTTCATGGCTCAGTACCTCTCAAATTTAATAAACCCACATCAACACCGAGCTTTTATGTTGGCCAGACTCAACATATTTCCATTGCCCATAGTCTCTGGTAGATATAAGAACAGAGACAGTGCAGATGTAGTAGAGACTCTATATGGCACATTCTATTAGAATGCCCATTACGTACCCATAAGAACATAAGAGAAGCCATGTTGGATCAGGCCAATGGCCCATCCAGTCCAACACTCTGTGTCACACAGTGGCCAAAAAGAATTACCCATCAAGACCCCCGTGGCGCAGAGTGTTAAAGCTGCACTACTGAAGTCCTAAGCTCTGCTCGCAGCCTGAGTTCGATCCCCGGCGGAAGCTGGGTTTTCAGGTAGCCAGCTCCTGGTTGACTCAGCATTCCATCCTTCTGAGGTCAGTAAAATGAGTACCCATCTTGCTGGGGGGAAAGCGTAGATGGCTGGGGAAGGCAATGACAAACCACCCTGTAAAAAGTCTGCCGTGAAAACGTTGTGAAAGCGATGTCACCCCAGAGTCGGAAATGACTGGTGCTTGCACAAGGGACTTTTCCTTTCCTTTTCCTACTTACCCATCACCAACGCCACCTGATCAAACCTCTCCTCTTAACCCCCAACTTGGTGACAAACAAACGGATAGAGTTTTTGTTGGCTCCCAAAGGTCCCTCAATTACTGAGCAGGTTGCAGAATTTCTGGCCCTAGCAGTGAATGAGAAAGAAATTAAAAATGGAGTCAAGTAGGGGAATACCTCGCTCCACTTTTCTTAGTTAAGTCTCACTTGTAACCTTGTATTCCCATGCTGGTTGGGCTTGCAAATAACTGCATGTCCCATTTTGAAGTTCCTTTGGATCTTGTATTCCTTTTCAGTTATACTAATAAAGGTTATGTCTGTCTGTCTGTCCTATCTTCAAGTATTAGGTTGGTTTCCCTGAGGAAGAGCGGTATTCAATGAACCCTTAGTCTGACGAAACAGTAGAAGAGAGCGAGAGCCCAGCAGCACCTTAACTCCTGAAATTTGTGGCAGAGTATGAGCTTTCGTGAGTCACTACTCCCTTCTTCTTCATCATCTTCATCTTCTTCTTCTTCTGATACCTGCCACAAATTTTGTTAGTCTTTAAGGTGCTACTGGTCTCTCGCTCTTTTAGAATCATAGAACCATAGAGTTGGAAGGGGGTGATACAGACCATCTAGTCCAACCCCCTGCTCCATGCAGCATCAGCCTAAAGCATCTCCGACAAATAATCACCCACCCATGTTTTGAAGGCTGCCAACGAAGGGGAACTCACTACCTGCCTAGGCAGCTGGTTCCACCTCTAAACTACTCTGACCGTAAATTACCCCCTCCCCAATATCCAGCCGGTACTTGTCTGCTTGTCATTTGAACCCGTTGCTTTGGGTCCTGTCCTCGGCTGCCAAATGGAACAGCTCCTTGCCCTCCTCTAAACGACGGACTTTCAAATATTGAAAGAGAGCAATTCTGTCCCCCCTCCATCTCCTCTTCTCCAGACTGAACCTCCCCAAGGCCATCAGCCTTTCCTCACAGGGCTTCTAAGCGACAGCCCCTCAGTTACTTATAGGGAGCAATCCTGTCCCCAATCAGTCTCATCTTCTCCAGACTGAACCTTCCCAAGGCCGTCAGCTTTTCCTCACAGGGCTTCTAAGTGACAGCCCCTCAGATACTTCTGGAGAGCAATTCTGTCCCCCCTCCACCTCCTCTTCGCCAGACCGAACCTTCCCAAGTCCCTCAGCCTTTCATCAAAGGGCTTCTAAGCAACAGCCCCTCAGATACTTCTAGAGAGCAATTATGTCCCCCCTCCACCTCCTCTTCGCCAGACCGAACCTTCCCAAGTCCCTCAGCTTTTCCTCACAGGGCTTCTAAGCGACAGCCCCTCAGATACTTCTAGAGAGCAATTCTGTCCCACCTCAATCTCCTCTTCTCCAGACTGAACCTCCCCAAAGCCATCAGCCTTTCCTCCTAAGGTTCTTCCTCCAGGCCCTTGGTCATCCTCGTTGCTCTCCTCTGCATGCACTCGATTTTGTCCACATCTTTCACAGTCATCTCATAAATATCTTTTAATACATAAATATCTATTTCTCTGTTATTACTATTATTAATTAATGCAAAGGAATGAAGGCTGATGATCTACCATTACTGAAACTGGACTGGACACTCGGTTGTTTACAAGAGGACTTTGATACGTGATTCATCAACATATCCCACTCCCCTAAGGAACTAATTAGGGCACGGTACACAGGAGGGTGGCACATACGCCCACAATACTGTCACTAAAACAGTATAAAAGAGCTTTGGAATTCTTGCTACTCCATCATCTTCTGTCCTCTGCCTGTCGTATTCTGATCTTGTCTCCACCGAGAACCAGGTAAGTCTGATCTGATGCAACCTCACTGAACTCAATTGCTGTGTCATTTCACCTGCCTCTCTTTTTCTTAGTGTTTTACCAAAAGAAGTGTCATGCATTTTTTTAAAAATAAATCTTTTTTAAAATTATTATTTCTTGCACCGTAAGAACAGATTTCTCTAAAGCTTTTGGAATGGAAAAATGGAACGGGGAGCCACAAACTATCGGGAGAGCCAGTTTAGTATAGCGGTGAAGTGTGCGGACTCTTATCTGGGAGAACTGGGTTTGATTCCCCCACTCCTCCGCTTGCAGCTTCTGGAATGGCCTTGGGTCAGCCATAGCTCTCGTAGGAGTTGTCCTTGAAAGGGCAGATGCTGTGAAAGCCCTCTGAGCCCCACCCACCTCACAGGGTGTCTGTTGTGGGGGGAGAAGAGATAGGAGATTGTAACTGTAGTGTTTGGTGTAGACCAACCGAGTTTTATTCAAAGTCAGTTTGGTGTAGTGGTTAAGAGTGCGGACTCTTATCTGGGAGAACCGGGTTTGAAATTCCCCACTCCTCCACTTGCAGCTGCTGGAATGGCCTTGGGTTAGCCATAGCTCTCACAGAGCTGTCCTTGAAAGGGCAGGCTCTCGGAGAGCTCTCTCAGCCCCATCCACCTCACAGGGTGTCTGTGTCTGCGAGGTGGGTGGGCTTGCACAGCAGCTGCCCTTTCAAGGACAACCTCTGCCAGAGCTATGGCTAACCCAAGGCCATTCCAGCAGCTGCAAGTGGAGGAGTGGAGAATCAAACCCTGTTGTCCCAGATAAGAGTCCATGCACTTAACCACTACACCAAACTGGCTCTGGGAAAGTGTTCCAACCCTTTAACCATTCTAGTTGCCCTTTTCTGGACTTTTTTGTGTGTATAGAGAATAGATTTCAGCAGGGTAAAATGCCATAAAGTCCACCTTCCAAAACAGCCATTTTCTCCAGCGGAACTGATCTCTGTAATCTGTAGATCGATTGTAATTCTGGGAGATCTGCAGGTTCCACCTGGAGGTTGGCAACTTTTAGCTGGACTTTTGCTGTATCTGAAGAAGTGAGCAGCGAATCACAAAAGTGGAGAGCCAGTTTGGTGTAGTGGTTAAGTGTGCGGACTCTTATCTGGGACAACCGAGATTCCCCACTCCTCCACTTGTACCTGCTGGAATGAGCTCGGGTCAGCCATAGCTCTGGCAGAGGTTGTCCTTGAAAGGGCAGCTGCTGTGAGAGCCCTCTTCAGCTCCACCCACCTCACAGGGTGTCTGTTGTGGGGGAGGAAGGTAAAGGAGATTGTGAGCTGCTCTGAGAATCTTTGGAGTGGAAGGTGGGATATAAATCCAATATCTTCTTCTTCTGAACACCAAACTACTCCAAACTAGCTACACCAAACTAGCTACACCAAACTACACCCAAACTGGCTATCATGCAAAAGGAAGCAAGAGAGAGGGACTAGGAAGCAGATGGCAGCCAGCTGCAGATAGGAGCCCTCGCGGGGCCTGGTTCGGCCTCTGAACGGCATGTTTGACACCCCTGGTTTAGTCTATGGACACACCTCCACATTTATAACATACATCAGTGCTGCTGAAATCAGTCAATAAATCTGACATACATCAATGATTATATTGCTTTGAGCATCACCCTTAATATTGACCAAAATACTAAATATTTAGTTACCTTTTTTAACCCGAAGATTTTTAACTACAATTTTTGAATGTAAAATTTTGTACTGTAATTTTATATTGTAATGGCCAATGGCCACACACAACAAAACTATTACCTTAGTTATCTAATGATGGGTTTCCCCCCCCCCCCAAAGGGAACATATAAAGCTGAAGAATTAGGATGGCTCATTCAGTCCTCTACCATGAACTTCAACTGGGATCATCTTTGCAAGGTTCCTAGCCACCTTGAGTCCTTTTTGGGAGAAAGGCAGGATAAACATTCCTGAAACAAATGACAATCCCAGAGCTACTTGAGCATCGGACCTGGGCTCACGTTTTACGGTTTAATCTGCAAAAAAAAAAAAACAAAAAAAAAAAACAGCTCATTGATCTAGGGATTGTATTGTGCCTTGTTCACTTACTTGGGTTATTTTCCTCCCCCAGATTTTATCCTACCACATCAAGATGTATTACTGTGAACCTGTCTGCAATGTTCCTTTTGGTTTTGGCTCATGCTATGGAGGCCTAACATCTGGCCAACTGTGGCCATTCTATGGTCTTGGCTCCCTCTCTGGGATGGGTGCCTGGTCTGGTCTGGGAACCCTCGCTGGTGCCAATGTCGCCTGCACTAATCAACTTCCAGGGTCAGAAGTTGTGATCCAGCCTCCTCCCTCTGTGGTGACCATCCCAGGACCCATTCTATCTTCAACATCTGAGCCTGCTGCCATTGCTCAAACTACACCTTTTGCAGCCGGTTATTCAGGACTGGGTTTCCAAGGACTCTCCCCTTTGTATTCAGGTGGTGTTCTGGGAGGATGGGGAAGGCTTGGTTTATATGGCGGTGGTTTATATGGTGGTTTGAGAAGGTACGGCCCAGGGTTCCTGCCCTTCAGTGGTTGGTGTTATGGTGCTTGTGTACCTTGTGTACCATGTGGTCCTTGCTAAATAGTGATTGCTGTTTACATGGACAGTAACAATCTGGAAAGGAAAACACGATGACAATCTAGGACTCCGAGTGGACATGACATGCTGAGCTTTGGAAATGCTGAGCAACCGCCATCTCCTGTTTTCACTAAACCGACCTGTCGGGTGCTTATTCCCTCTGAAAGCAGGGCTCAGTTACATTTTTTTCCCCTTCTGTTATTTCCGTTCTGTTATTGCTCTCAATATGTCTTACACTGTTTCTTATGTATCCAACCATGTTCTCCTGAACACTGCTTATGATGCGGGAAAATCGCTCTGCCCTGTTTTCCATTATCAAACTGATAGGTTTATTTTGTCTTGCTGTCCTTCAGTCCCCTTTTCACAATAAAGCTTTAAACATGCATCGTCATTTTTGTCTATTCCTTTTTCCATCTGATTTATGCAATGTTCAGAATTTTCCTTGGTCTTAGCCAATTTCGTTTAGCGGTTAAGTGTGTGGACTCTTATCTGGGAGAACCAGGTTTGATTCCCCACTCCTCCACTTGCAGCTGCTGGAATTGCCTTGGGTCAGCCATAGCTATCACAGGAGTTGTCCTTGAAAAGGCAGATTCTGAGAGAGCCTCTCAGCCCCACCTAGCTCACAGGGTATCTGTTGTGGGGGAGGAAGATAAAGGAGATTGTGAGCCACTCTGAGCGGAGGGCAGAATATAAATCCAGTGTCTTCTTCTTCATCTCCCCCTCCTCCTCCTATCCTTCTATGTGAGTAGAATAATATTAAATTCAGGGTCTGAGGAAAGACTGAGCTTCCAAACCCAGGAATTTCCCCCGTTATTGTGTTTTCATAGAAACATCTTCCACTCACTATCGGGGAAAACAAGGTAAAGCACCATAGATGAGACAACGGTGAATTAGCAGCCAAAACTCATTGCCAGACCTGACTATGGATGCCTTAGTTTTAAGAATATCTCTGCTGGATCCAATCAGTCTTCCATCTAGTCCACTAACCTGTTTCACACAGGAGCCAACTAGCTATCAGGAAAAATAACGTAAAGCACCATAGATGAGACAACGGTGAATTAGCAGCCAAAACTCATTGCCAGACCTGACTATGGATGCCTTAGCTTTAAGAATATCTCTGCTGGATCCAATCAGTCTTCCATCTAGTCCACTAACCTGTTTCACACAGGAGCCAACTAGCTGACTCTGAGAACCAACAAAGAGGGCATGACGTCTTGACAGAATCATAGAGTTGGAAGCGGACACACAAGGCATCTACTCCAAGCCCCCTGCCCGATGCAGGATCTATCAAAGGCATCCCTGACATGTTTTCATCCAGCCATTGTTGGAAGACTGCCAGTGCCTCGACGTGTAGACATCCAGCACGGTATGGCTTTCCCCCATTGTGTGTATTAAACCACCCACATGCAGGAGCTACAGAAGTATGTATGCCTTCCCTAGCCACATGTACTACACATTATAATTATTAACAGGAAATGGTCTGTGTTTTGCATGATCTGACTCTTCTCCATGATCATCACTTCCCAGTTTGAAAGTAGTGGTTTTGCAGTCCCGAAGCAAAATCCATAACTCCCCCCCCCCAACTATTTGCTATTCTTGGGGAGGAGGAGGAGAATAAGAAGAAGAAGAGGAGGAGGAGGAAATGGAATTTATACCCCACTCTTCACTATCTGAAGGAGTCTCACGGAAGCTTACAATCTTCTTTCCCTCCCCTTCCCCACAACAGACACCCTGTGAGGTAGGTGGGGTTGAGAGAGTTATCCTATGACTGGTTTGAGCAGAACAGCTCTGACAGAACTTGTGGCTGACCCCAAGTCATATCAGCAGGTGCATGTGGAGGAGTGGGGAATCAAACCCAGTTCTCCTGGATAAGAGTCCACACACTTAACACCAAACTGGCTTTATTCCTAACCTTTCTGGTTTTGCTGCTGGACATAATTCCATTTCAAAATTATTCCAGCGACTCAGGAATCTCATAATGCATGCAACGAAACACCTGTGTTTAGAGAATACCACTCCACTCCCACATTCTGCTATACAGACTGTCTAATAACATGCCTTTAGAAAGAAGAAGAAGAAGATATTGGATTTATATCCCGCCCTCCACTCCGAAGAGTCTCAGAGCGGCTCACAATCTCCTTTACCTTCCTCCCCCACAACAGACACCCTGTGAGGTGGGTGGGGCTGGAGAGGGCTCTCACAGCAGCTGCCCTTTCAAGGACAACCTCTGCCAGAGGCTGACCCAAGGCCATGCTAGCAGGTGCAAATGGAGGAGTGGGGAATCAAACCCGGTTCTCCCAGATAAGAGTCCGCACACTTAACCACTACACCAAACTGGCTCTCCATCTGGTTTTGTCCTCAGCACTCATATTCAGTGGGTTACTGAACATGGGCTTTCCATTTAGTCATCATGGTTGATGGCCGCTGATGAACTTCACTTTGGAAATTAGTCTAATCTGCATTTAAAGCCAACTAAGCTAGAGGCCATCATTGCAATCTTCTGGCAGGGAATTTCATAAACTGATGACTCCTTGGGTGATGCAAAACACTTTCTCTATGTGTCCTGAATCTGTTAACCTCATTCATTGGCCTTGAAGTAGTGTAATGAACAATAAATGGTTAATGCGTCCACCCAGACTGAGAACCTTATTTGACAGGGGATCCAAATGGAATTCTACAGTTAAGAGTGACAGTAGATTAGCATAGATTAAGTCAATGAAGATTAAGAAGAGTGAAGGATCGAGAGGATCCTGGAGCAAGGAAGTGTGACCGGTAGCCCCTTCCTCAGAGAAATAACTCCTAGTAAAAAGGAGTGATCCCAACCAAGAGTTTTAAAAGGGGGAACTGGAACTTGTGTGCTTATCTTTGCGGACTGAAGTAATTTTGTGACAAAGAAGTTTATGCACATTCATTAAAGCAGTGACTGTCAAGCCCTGACCTGGATAGCCCAGGTAAGACTGATCACATTAGATCTCATGAAGCTAAGCAGGATCAATTCTGTGGTTAGTACTTGGATGGGAGACCTCCTTGAAATATGAAGTTACCTCATTCCTGTTGCCTGTTCACCAGTAACGTTCCAAACCTGATACTTTCCTGGCCATTTTCCCATAGAAGTGTGTATGTGTGTGTGTGTGGGGGGGGGGAATCAGTTGGTTTGTTTTGAATTACTATTATCCTTTTTTGTGCCATAATCTGACACATACAGTTTTACTGTTCCTCATCATCCATTCTGAGTCAGTGTATATCTGTACTCATTTAAATAACTGAGTGGGGCAGACAAAAAAACTCCTGGATTTGTTCAGCAAAGGGAAAGGGAAACAAGAGTGGGGGCGAAGGTTGTACTACCTAGTATTATGGAAGAGAGGAAGTCAACATGCTCTCCTCATCATCTTCACCCCTTGTATTAAGCTTTCCTTTTCTTTATTGCAAAAACCCTGAAACCCACCTTTCATCATAGGGAAGGTGACAAGGGACCAGTGGTTTCTGCTAAAGACATTCAACATGAACCAGAGTGGTCATTTTTTTTTCCAATAAAAAACAAATGCCAAAGTCCAGCTGATGAACATGTGTCAGCTGTCAAAGAAAACCACAAATCTGCTAGATGGCTGAATCACCATGGGGATCATCAAAACTTTTTTTTTTAACTGTTCTCACTAGAAGTTCAAGGCATGTTTGCTTCATGGCAACAGACATAAATGGCTCTATCTAACCATGGCTGAGAAATATTCATGGTAGCTTGATGTAATATCTTCATTGAAAACTTGATGGGGTGATGCTCCTTGGTCCACTAAAAAGAAAACATTGGATTTATATCCCGACCTCCACTCCGAAGAGTCTCAGAGCGGCTCACAATCTCCTTTCCCTTCCTCCCCCACAACAGACACTCTGTGAGGTAGATGAAGATATTGGATTTATATCCCACCCTCCACTCCGAAGAATCTCAGAGCAGCTCACAATCTCCTTTACCTTCCTCCCCCACAACAGACACTCTGTGAGGTAAATGAAGATATTGGATTTATATCCCGCCCTCCACTCTGAAGAGTCTCAGATTGGCTTACAATCTCCTTTCCCTTCCCCCCTCCCACAACAGACACCCTGTGAGGTAGATGAAGACATTGGATTTATATCCCACCCTCCACTCCGAAGAGTCTCAGAGCGGCTCACAATCTCCTTTCCCTTCCTCCCCCACAACAGACACCCTGTGAGGTGGGTGGGGCTGGAGAGGGCTCTCACGGCAGCTGCCCTTTCAAGGACAACCTCTGCCAGAGTTATGGCTGACCCAAGGCCATGCTAGCAGGTGCAAGTGGAGGAGTGGGGAATCAAACCCGGTTGTCCCAGATAAGAGTCCGCACACTTGACCACTACACCAAACTGGCTCTCCTAATGCAGAGTGCCTTCCACAACTAGAGGTCGCACTCACTTAGAGGCATGGCTATCTCACACCACAGGTCCTCTCTCTAACTTCCAGCGATATCTACATACAGGGTAGCCTGTAATTATCAGGTACCCCTTTAATTATCAACCCTCAGTCCAGGCCCGTAGCCAGAAAATTTTAGGTGGGGAGGGCACAGGGGCCAAAATATGTCTGACTTTGAGGACTACAAGCAGGACTTCATGGTGCTCACTGCCTAGATCATGAAACACATCGGGAATGTGCCCAAGTTGTGGGTGGGGGTGGGGACTTACAAAAGAAATGGCAAAGCTCGTTTTCTTCTCCAGTGACACTGTGCTTGTTCAGAATGGCAGTGAGTGGTGGTGAGCAAAAGGGGCAGATTGGAGGCCCTCCAAAGGAAGGGTCATACAGATGGAAGGGGGGGGGGTTGAATGGAGTGGCCTGCCCCCCCAAGGCCTCACTGTAGCAACGGGCCTGCCTCAGTCATACAGAGCTATTGGGGAAGGGGCTCATTCATTTGAGGTATTAAATAACGTGTGTTCTTGAATCCCTCAGACACGCAGCCCACAGGGTTTCCAGCGGCTCACCTCAGCGCGCATAGCTGCACTGTGTTGGCTATTCAGGGACCGAAATGCAATACGCAACACATTTCGAGCTATTGCTAAGAGTTAAATAAAGTGGTTCATTAGTTAACCCAATACTCGTGCCCGTCTCTTTCATCTAACCGGGGGGGTGGAGGGCAATATTGTTGTGTCTGCATTAAACTTCCCAAGAGGTCATGGTACACTCACTCACTGCTCCCCCCGAATTAAGAACATAAGAGAAGCCATGTTGGATCAGGCCAACGGCCCATCCAATCCAACACTCCACACACACATGCACACACTGTGGCTAATAGCCACTGATGGACCTCTGCTCCATATTTTTATCTAACCCCCTCTTGAAGCTGGCTATGCTTGTGGCTGCCACCACCTCCTATGGCAGTGAATTCCACATGTTAATCATCCTTCATGGAGAGCTCCTTCATGGAGAGTGATTCGGCCAGCAATAAAATGAAAATGAGTTCGACGCCTCTGCTCCAATATGTCAGGGGTGGCCAACGGTAGCTCTCCAGATGTTTTTTTTGCCTACAACTCCCATCAGCCCCAGTCATCGGCCATGCTGGCTGGGGCTGATGGGAGTTGTAGGCAAAAAACAACTGGAGAGCTATCGTTGGCCACCCCTGCTCTACTGTATTTCTCATCCCCAGGTGGGGGTCAGGGGATCCCCCAGTTTGGAGGCCCTCCCCCCACTTTAGGGTCATCAGAAAGCATGGGGGGGGGAGGGACATGTCTGCTGGGCACTCATTATTCCCTATAGAGACCGATTCCCATAGAGAATATTGGACAATTGATCTGCGGGTATCTGGGGCTCTGGGGAAGCTGTTGTTTTAAGATAGAGGCACCAGATTTTCAGCACAGCATTCAGTGCCTCTCCTCAAAGCACTCTCTAAGCTTCAAGAAGATTGGACCAGGGAATCCAATTCTATGAGCCTCAAAAGAAGGTTCCCCTATCCATCATTATTTCCAATGGAAGGGAGGCAATTAAAAGGTGTGCAGTCCTTTTAAATATGATGACCAGAACTCCCTTTGGAGTTCAGCTGTTCTTGTCACAAGCTTGCTCCTGGCTCCATCCCTGATGTCTTCTGGCTCCACTCCCAAAGTCTCCTGTGGTCAAGTGCAAAATAATGCACATTGGGGCCAAGAATCCCAGCTACAAATACAAGTTGATGGGGTGTGAACTGGCAGAGACTGACCAAGAGAGAGATCTTGAGGTCGTGGTAGATAACTCACTGAAAATGTCAAAACAGTGTGCGTTTGCAATAAAGAAAGCCAACGCCATGCTGGGAATTATTAGGAAGGGAATTGAAAACAAATCAGCCAGTATCATAATGCCCCTGTATAAATCGATGGTGTGGTCTCATTTGGAGTACTGTGTGCAGTTCTGGTCGCCGCACTTCAAAAAGGATATTATAGCGGTGGAGAAAGTCCAGAAAAGGGCAACTAGGATGATTAAAGGGCTGGAACACTTTCCCTATGAAGAAAGGTTGAAACGCTTGGGTCTCTTTTCTCCCTTTCTCACAATACAAGAACTCGTGAGCATTCGATGAAATTGCTGAGCAGACAGGTTAAAACGGATAAAAGGAAGTACTTCTTCACCCAAAGGGTGATTAACATGTGGAATTCACTGCCACAGGAGGTGGTGGCGGCCACAAGCATAGCCACATTCAAGAGGGGTTTAGATAAAAATACGGAGCAGAGGTCCATCAGTGGCTATTAGCCACAGTGGCTATTAGCCACAGAGGTCCATCAGTGGCTATTAGCCACAGCCATCAGTGGCTATTAGCCACAGAGGTCCACAGTGGCTATTAGCCAATTTTTTGCCACTGTGTGACACAGAGTGTTGGACTGGATGGGCCATTGGCCTGATCTAACATGGCTTCTCTTATGTTCTTAGGTTCCTGGTTCCACCCCCAAGTCCCCAGATATTTCTTGAATTGAACTTGGCAACCCTACTTTAGGGGCCCCGGGCCAGCTTTCCCCCCTGGTTTTCCCCCTGCTTGCAGCCCTCTCAGCCTGCATGTGCAACCAGCAACTGAGCTGTTCTTTGCTCAACTTGCCTTCTGCTTGGTCGTTGCCAGATTTGTCTCTCTCTGCCTCTCCCCCACAGGTTTGTCAAAGGGTCTTTTGAGAAGGTGCCTGTAGCAGGGGCTGTGGGTAGAGGAGCAGGTGCTCGGACTCTGAGATAATTTGCAGGCCCCCCCAAAAAAGATTTTGACTGCCTAGGGGCCTTCACAGGTTTAATCTGGCACTGCCACCATGTACTTCTGCGTCTCTCTAGACTAGCTCAACCTTTTTGAGCTTGCTGGCACCTTTGGAATTCTGACACAGCATAGGGGACCCTGCCAGAAAATGGCCACCACAAAAGAGCTGCCACAAGAGGCAGAGCAAGTCACCAAATGGCAGCCGCCGCTTACGTAGTGAACATTCTTGTGCTGTGCTAGTAGATACTGCCAAGGGAGGCTTTTAAAAAAATCTGCACAGCCAATCAAAACTCCAGCTGCCAATCAGAAGTCTTGCCACCTGGCCCCGCCCACTTGGTCACCAGGGAAGGTGTTGGTGGGTGCCATGATCCCCACAGGGACTCTGTTGGAGACCCCTGCTCTGGAAAGCAAAAAACTTTAGATACTTACATCTACATTGATAAGGAAGTCCAAGGAGAATTATGAACTCTGAACGATCCAGGGAAAAGAAAAATGATCATGCACGAGTTTTGATGTAGCTTTAACGTTTATTGCAAAAAAAAAAAAAAGGCAAAGAGAGGGACTCAGACAATGTACCCTCTATCAGTTTGAGAACAGTGAGCAGGACAGAGAGATTTCCCCTCCCCCCTCACTCACTGTATGTATTTTACAACAGCATCATAAGCAGCATTTAGGATAAGATGGTTGCATACATGGGAAACATGGAGAACAATATTTTAAGAAAGAGCCAGTAGTTCTGAGTGGAGGGTGGGGAAAATGTAACCATGCCTTAATATCAGAGGGATTGAGCACCCAGTATCTCCCATTATTGAGAACAGGAGATGGTGGATGGTCAGCATTTCCAAAGCTCAACATGTAATGCACACTTGAGGTCTTACATTGTCATCTTGTTTTCAATCTCAGATTGTTCAGCTCCATGTAGACTATGGCCAGGATTTAACAAGGCCTAGATGGTGTACAAGGTACGCAGGTGCCATAACCCCAACCACTGGAGGGAAGGAACCTCCGGCCGTACCTTCTCAAGCCACCATATCCTAGCCTTCCATATCCTCCCAGTGCACCCCCAGAATACAGAGGAGAGAAACTTAATCCCGAATACCCAGTTGAAAAGGGTGTCATTTGAGTGACTACAGCAGGCTCAGTAGATGCAGACAGAATGGGTCCTGGGATGGTCACCACTGAGGGAGATGGCTGGATCATCACTTCAGACCCTGGAAGTTGATCAGTGCAGGCGACGTGGGCACCGGACAGGGTTCCAAGACCAGACCAGGCACTGGTCCCTGAGAGGGAGCCAAGGCCATAAGATGGCAGCAGTGCGCTAGATGGAACGCCTCCATAGCATGCTCCAAGATCAAAAGGGACACTGCAGACAGATCCACTGTAAGACATCTTGATGATGTAGGGTGAAAACTGGAAGAAATGGCAGCAAAAGTAAGTAAACCAGGCACAGTGCAATCCTCAGAGAAATGAGCTAAAATAACATAAGAACATAACAGAAGCCATGTTGGATCAACCCAATGGCCCATCCAGTCCAACACTCTGTGTCACAGAGGTGTAACCCAGAAAAATGGAGTTCTCTTGGAGTTCTCTGGGGTTCAATTTGACCCAGAGAGAATTTCAGTTTTCTAGGTTACACCTTTGAGGATGCCAGTCACAGTTGCTGGTGAAACATCAAGCCTCACAAAGCCAAGAGCACAGTCATACCGCCTGGAAAATCTACAGCTGATGGACTCCGGTTGTGAAAGTGTTTGACACCGGCACACAGCCCAGAAAATCTACAACAACCAATAAACATTAAGTATTTTTGATTATTATTAAATTGCATGCCCAAAGCCAGAGTTCTCACTATCCCTTGTAAATACCAACATCCCCACTTTTTTGAATGATGCAAAAGTGAACTAAAATAGATATTGAAAGTTTTCAGACACCAGTAGTGGATATAATTGTGCATATCTGAATATAGCTCTCTCCTGTGTTCTATTGCTTAGGGTCTTAGAATCAGAGAGTTGGAAGGGACCTCCAGGGTCATCTAGTCCAAACCCCTGCACAATGCAGGAAACTCACAAATACCTCCCCCTAAATTTACAGGATCTTCATTGCTGTCAGATGGCTATTTAGCCTCTCTTTAAAAACCTCCAAGGAAGGAGAGCCCACCACCTCCCAAGGAAGCCTGTTTCACTGAGGAACCGCTCTAACGGTCAGGAAGTTTTTCCTAATGTTGAGCCGGAATCTCTTCTGATTTAATTTCAACCCATACCTTCTGGGACCACAGAAAACAATTCCATACCATCCTCTCTAGGACAGCCCTTCAAGTACTTGAAGATGATGATCCTATCACCTCTCAGCCACCTCCTTTCCAGGCTAAACATCTCCAGCTCCTTCAACCTTTCCTCATAGGACTTGGTCTCCATCCCCTTCACCATCTTCATCACCCTCCTCTGGACCCGTTTCAGCTTGTCTATGTCCTTCTTAAAATGTGGTGCCCAAGACTGAACACAAGACTCCCGGTGAGGTCTTACCAGAGCAGGTCTTTGATTGATCCTTCATTTTGTGCAGTTATAGTTGGTAAACGTAGTAAATGAATAAACAAAAATCCTAAGCGTTGCAGCTCCATCTCTCCATTCCAGGATCTTGAAAGAAAGCTACTCTCGTGGTGAAAAGAATTAAGAGGGAGGGCCATAATGGCACTTACCTTGGTAGAACACAAAGGGGAAAAGGCAAGTGTAATGATACTGCCATCAAGTTGCACGAGATTGCTTCAGATCAAACTTACCCGGTTCTCTGAGAAGAGTTCAATAAAATGACGGTCCAAGGAGAAAATCTGCTGAAATACGAATGAGATGAAAGCCTTCTTATATAATTCTTCTGGAAGTATTGTGAAATTTCTGCCCCACCCTTCCATGTACCTTGCTCTAATTAGTATGGGGGGGGGTCCAATATGTGGATGAATCACGTATCGATTTGCTCCTGGTTTTGTTTACCTCCTTTGCTTTTTGATCCGATTAGACTATCTCCATCCCCGTTGAGCCATCTCCATTACACCCTCCTGTTTGAAGATGGGCCGTTGTTGCATCAGCAACAAGAGAAATAAACCACAGTTATTCCGCTGCCCTGGACTGTGCCCAGTTCTCAATCTGATTCATTGCGTGTGATTCTAGAACCATCTTAGGCATGGAGCCAACGTTAGAACCATCAACTGAGCTGCCAGTATTGGTGTTATCTAATTCTCAACGGGTTCCCATCAGTGGACGCCAATGAGCAAAGAGGACAGATCTTCCTACACACCTGAGAAAAGCCATCCGTTTTCAGAAACATCTGAAGCCCAACATAAATTAATAAAGAAATGGGGGGGGGGGGGTTAATCCCATGATTAAAACAGTTCCCTGTATCTTGATTAAACCAGTGCACTTCCAGTAGTAGTGCGGGTAGGTGGGAATTGCTGGGATTTCGGTAGGGGTGCCAGTCTCCAGGTGCAACCTAGGGATACCCCACCAGCTCATCTCCAGACTACAGAGATCAGTTCCCCTGGAGAAAATGGATGGCTTGGAGGGTGGAGTCTATGGCATTGTACCCCACTGAGGTCCCTGCCCTCCTCAGGATCCACCCCCAAATCTCCAGGAATTTCCCAATCTGGATCTGGCAAACCTCTTTCCCCCCCCGCCCCCCCCCCCAAATACCTTTTAAAAAGGTAAAGGTGCAAGCACCAGTCGTTTTCGACTGCGGCAACGTTGCTTTAACAATGTTTTCACGGCAGACTTTTGACGGGGTTGTTTGCCATTGCCTTCCCCAGCCATCTAAGCTTTGCCCCCATCAAGCTGGGGACTCATTTCACCGACCACGGAAGGATGGAAGGCTGAGTCAACCTCGAGCCAGCTACCTGAAAACCCAGCTTCCACCGGGGATCGAACTCAGGTTGTGAGCAGAGTTTAGGACTGCAGGACTGCAGCTTTAACACTCTGTGCCACGGGGCTCTTCCAGTGCCTATTAGCCACAACCTATTGTGGCACAGAATGCTAAAGCTGCAGTACTGCAGTCAGAGCCCTCTGCTCACATCCTGAGTTCGATCCCAGTGGAAGCTGGTTCAGGTAGCCAGCTCCAGGTTGACTCAGCCTTCCATCATTCCGAGGTAGATAAAATGAGTACCCAGCTTGCTGGGGTGGGGGAGGAAGTGTAGATGACTGGGGAAGGCAATGGTAAAAAAAAGGTAAAGATAGTCCCCTGTGCAAGCACCAGTCGCTTCCAACTCCGGGGTGACATTGCTTTCACAACGTTTTCACGGCAGACTTTTTACGGGGTGGTTTGCCATTGCCTTCTCCAATCACCTACGCTTCCCCCCCCCCCCCAGCAAGCTGGGTACTCATTTGACCGACCTCGGAAGGACGGAAGGCTGAGTCAACCTGGAGCCGTCTACCCGAACCAGCTTTCGCTGGGATCGAACTCAGGTCGTGAGCAGAGGGCTCCGACTGCAGCACTGCAGCTTTACCACTCTGTGCCACGGGGCTCTTTACATACCTTGCAGGGTTGTTAAATTAAAGCAGTGGAAAGAAAAATGACGTAAGCTGCTTTGGGTCCTTATCATGGAGAAATGTGGGGTATAAACGAAGTCTAACAATAATAAATAGACAAGAGAAAGTGAGGTGTTTACCAACAAGTCATTAGGTGTCCTTCCTCAACAAACAAGGCCCTGATGGGGGGTTGCTCACTACCAGAGTTTTCCTGGAGAGCAGATGCCCTAGGGAGGGAAAAGGAGAAAATAGGGGACCGGTTAAGGTAGTTTAAAGAGCCCCGTGGCACAGAGTGTTAAAGCTGCAGTACTGCAGTCGTAAGCTCTGCTCCCAACCTGAGTTTTATCCCCGGCGGAAGCTGGGTTTTAAAGTAGCCAGCTTGAGGTTGACTCAGCCTTCCATCCTTCCGAGGTCAGTAAAATGAGTACTCAGCTTGCTGGGGGGAAAGTGTAGATGACTGGGGAAGGCAGTGGCAAACCACCCCGTAAAAAGTCTGCCATGAAAATGCTGTGAAAGCAACATCACCCCAGAGTTGGAAACGACTGGTGCTTGCACAGGGGACCTTTCTTTTCCTTTCCTAAGGTAGTTTGGCTAGTGGGTGGGGAGGAAGCGGAAAATGAGGTTTCAGAGGAGGGGAAAGTGGAAATGATGGAGGAGGAAACGAGATTCCCTTGCAAGACCTTGGCTGGGTCCAGAAAAGCAGCTTGGGGTACACGGGAGGTGTCCCAAATCGGGCCAGCTCGCAATGGAGCAGCAGAAGCCTGTTCACGTGCTCCCCCTCAAAGGGCCCATATCCCACACAGGAGGTGTTCTGGCATGGTCAGATGGCGGTAGTGCACCATCCCCCAGCTTGGTTTCTTTTTCTCCCCCCCCCCATTCACTCCAGTGGCCACGCACATACGCACCCATGAGCCTATGCGCTTGGAAACAATGTGTTTTTTAAAAAAAGCTGGAAGAGTCTTGTGGTGACCTGGCGGGTACACGCCGCCAATCCACCTTGCTTGCATGCTCTGGCATTCAGATGCCGGAAAGGCAGATGGTGTGTGGCGCCAAAATTTGCTACCACTTTGGAAGTGGTAGTTTTTTGAGCCATCTCAGGGACACCTAAGGACGGGGTGAGTATGGGAGTGGGATGTGAGGCAGGTGTGCTTGTCTGGACATGATTTTTTGACCCATCAAGGAGTCGTCCCTGTGCCAGCTTAAAATGCCTAAAGACCAGCCCTTGTGAGTCCCCCAGCTGGACTGTCGAAAACTAAATGTTAGGACAATTTGCACAATCTACACAGGTTAAAAAAAAAGTGTGTGTGTGCATGTGTGCGTGTGTGTATGCACACTTGCATGCCTGGAAGTCACGGTGACTTCTGGCAACCCCTGGTGGAGCTAGGACATTTTTCAGATTGGCGGCTTGTATTACCTGCCTCTGCCTCCCGACTCCGGTATTCCAAAGAGGTCTCCCTTCCAAGAACTTGCCAGGGTTGGCCTTACTTAGCTTCCAAGATCTGACGAGGTCGGGCTTGCCCGGGCTATCCAGGGGAGGGCACTTATTTCTTTTTTATTGACTGTTTTCCCCCCAGGTAATTTTTATACCTTCCCTCCGCTGAGGGACTCCACCCCATCCATTTGATCCGAGCAGCAACCCTGTGAAGAGAAAACCACAACCCCAAGGTTACCAAATAAGATTTTCGGCTGAGGAGGGATTTGAAGCCGACTCCGACTCTCTGATTGCTACAACACGCTGGCTATTGAGAAAGACAATGTTACGCCAAGTGCCCCTCCTCATTCCAAAGATATCAACCTGGAAAAGGAGCCAGAGATGCACCCCACCCACCCCGGATCAAGAAGGTCAACAAGTAATCGTGAAGTTTCAACGGACAAACGGAGAATAGCAGCAAGAGCCAGCAGCGACGTAAAGACTAACAAAATTTGTAGACCGAACTTTGAGCCCACGTGAAACCGTTTACCTTGAATAAAGCGTTATTGGGTTTCAAGGTGCCACTGGACTCAAACTTGGTTCTGCTGCTTCTGACCAACATGGCTAGTCCAACTGAATCTAAGAAAATTTGTGGCAGGGTATGAAGAAGAAGATATTGGATTTATATCCCGCCCTCCACTCCGAAGAGTCTCAGAGTGGCTCACAATCTCCTTTACCTTCCTCCCCCGCAACAGACACCCTTGAGGTAGATGAAGATATTGGATTTATATCTCGCCCTCCACTCCAAAGAGCCTCAGAGCGGCTCACAATCTCCTTTCCCTTCCTCCCCCACAACAGACACCCTGTGAGGTAGATGAAAATATTGGATTTATATCCCACCCTCCACTCCGAAGAGTCTCAGAGAGGCTCACAATCTCTTTTGCCTTCCTCCCCCACAACAGACACCCTGTGAGGTACATGAAGATATTGGATTTATATCCTGCCCTCCACTCCGAAGAGTCTCAGAGCGGCTCACAATCTCCTTTACCTTCCTCCCCCACAACAGACACCCTGTGAGGTAGATGAAGATATTGGATTTATATCCCACCCTCCACTCCAAAGATTCTCAGAGAGGCTCACAATCTCCTTTACCTTCCTCCCCCACAACAGACACCCTGTGAGGTGGGTGGGGCTGGAGAGGGCTCTCACAGCAGCTGCCTTTCAAGGACAACCTCAGCCAGAGCTATGGCTGACCCAAGGCCATTCCAGCAGGTGCAAGTGGAGGAGTGAGGAATCAAACTCAGTTCTCCCGGATAAGAGTCTGCACACTTAACCACTACACCAAACTGGCTCTCCACTTTTGTGATTTGCTGCTCACTTCTTCAGATACAACAAGAATAAGATATTCAGTTTTTCTCTTTCTTTGTTGGAATGATATTTTTGACAGAGCTAATTTTGGCTTTGCTAATCAATGGTTTTCTTTATTTGTGAGGATATTTTCTGTTTGATGTTTTTTTTCTGAGTTGAGTCCAGCAAGTCCCCCCCCCCCCCCCCTGAATTTCATACTTTCCCCCTTCCTACTAAAGACCCTTGGGCTTTTGTCAATACTTGCCAGCTCCTAGATTCTCAAGGTAGTTTTGTTGATATTCAAAGGGAAGCCTTCTTTACTTTCTTTTCATTGGAAAAAAGAGGAAGATATTGGATTTATATCCCGCCCTCCACTCCGAAGAGTCTCAGAGCGGCTCACAATCTCCTTTCCCTTCCTCCCCCACAACAGACACCCTGTGAGGTGGGTGGGGCTGGAGAGGGCTCTCACAGCAGCTGCCCTTTCAACAACAACCTCTGCCAGAGCTATGGCTGACCCAAGGCCATGCTAGCAGTTGCAAGTGGAGGAGTGGGGAATCAAACCCGGTTCTCCCAGATAAGAGTCTGCACACTTAACCACTACACCAAACTGTCTCTCCAGAAAAGATGGCTGGATCCATCTGAATGTAATTTCACACAGGTTAATACAATTGAAATATTGTATGAAGGTAGGACCAGAACCAATGGGTTGAAATTAAATCAAAAGAGTTTCCGGCTCAACATTAAGAAGAACTTCCTGACCGTTAGAGCGATTCCTCAGTGAAACAGGCTTCCTCGGGAGGTGGTGGGCTCTCCTTCCTTGGAGGTTTTTAAACAAAGGCTAGATGGCCACCTGACAGCAATGAAGATCCTGTGAATTTAGGGGGAGGTGTTTGTAAGTTTAGAGCAGTTTCTCAGTGGAACAGGCTTTCTCGGGAGGTGGTGGGCTCTCCTTCCTTGGAGGTTTTCAACAGAGGCTAGATTGCCATCTGACATCTATGAAGATCCTGTGAATTTAGGGGGAGGTATTTGTGAGTTTAGAGCGATTCCTCAGTGGAACAGGCTTCCTAGGGAGGTGGTGGGCTCTCCTTCCTCGGAGGTTTTGAAACAGAGGCTAGATGGCCATCTGACAGCAATAAGGATCCTGTGAATTTAGGGGTAGGTCTTTGTGAGTTTACTGCATTGTGCAGGGGGTCGGACTAGATGACCCTAGAGGTCCCTTCCAACTCTATGATTCTGTGATATGGTCCAACTCTAACAGCCATACATGACTACAATACAAACCATTGCTTTGACTATACAGACTTTTGTCGGCAGAGCAATGTCTCTACTTCTTATTATGCTGCCTTGGTTTGCCATAGCTTTCCTCCCAAGGAGCAGGCACGTCTGTTAATTTCATGGCTGCAGTCACCATCTGCAGTGATCTTGGATCCCCAGAACATGAAGTCTGTCCCTACTTCCATGTCTTCCCCTTGCTTCAAGGTGCTGGTTGAAACCTTTAAAGCCCTATATGGCCAGGGTCCTTCATACTTTAGGGACCGCCTTTCCCCACATATGCCCCAATGAGCACTTTGGTCTGTTGAAAGTCCCCAGCATCAGAGAAGCTAGGCTCAAGTCAACTTGAGTCAGGGCCTTTTCCATTGCTTCACCTTGTCAGGCATTGAACGTTGGAAGAAGCCCGAATCATTCTGTTGCAAAACGAATTCGTTTATTCAAGAACTAGTGGTCTGGGATACAAGCAGATTGAGTTTGATACATTCCAAGGTTACTCTTGGACTTTTGTAGAAGAGGATAACATAACAAGGAATTCATTCTCACACCCTGAGAGACAGTTGTCTGTTCCCACATTCCCTTATCCCATTCCCAGGAAGGCTCCCCGCTGGTTACCTTGAAGCTTGCCATCTTCAAAGGCCTGGATAGCCCATGGATGCCAAGTGAGAAATTCCTCCCATGGGTTTTACAACCTTTCCTCCCCGTTTGAAATGCACAGTCGCAGGCTCATGGTTAGTAATAGCAAACAAGATGGCGTTAGTCAAGTCAATAGGCTAAAAGTGAGTCAGAGCAGGTACAATGTCTGACACACCTAGCTGGTGGAATGTAGGGTTGCCAATCCCCAGGTGGGGGCAGGGGATAACCTGGTTTGGAGGCCCTCCCCCCGCTTCAGGGTCATCAGAAAGCGGGGGGGGGGAGGGGAGGGAAACGTCTGCTGGGTACTCATGATTTCCTATGTAGACTTATTCCCATAGAAAATAATGAAGAATTGATTGGTGGGTATCTGGGGCTCTGAGGGCCGTTTTTTGAGGTAGAGGCACCAGATTTTCAGTATAGCATCCAGTGGCTCTCCCCAAAACATTCCCTAAGTTTCAAAAAGACTGGACCAGGGGGTCTAATTCTATGAGCCCCCCAAAGAAGGTGCCCCTATCCTTCATTATATCCTATGGAAGGAAGGCATTTCAAAGATGTGCGGTCCCTTGAAATGTGATGGTGAGAACTCCCTTTGGAGTTCAATTATGCTTGCCACACCCTTGCTCTTGGCTCCACCCCAATGTCTCCTGGCTCCACCCCCAAAGTCCCCAGATATTTCTTGAATTGGACTTGGCAACCCTAGTGGAATGAGTTGCTGGAGGAGGTGAGGACCCTGCGAGAACTTCTACAGTTCCCCAGAGCCTGTAAAATGGCACTCTTTCACCATGCTTTCTTATAACGGTAATTATCTATAACGATGGATTAGGCCCATAAACCCTGGGTCCTCCTTGGAACATTTAATACTGACCAACCTGCCGTTTGCTATCATTGAAATTCTGTCTGTATGAATTATTGCGCTAGCACCTATTGATATTAAGAACATAAGAGAAGCCATGTTAGATCAGGCCAATGGCCCATCCAGTCCAACACTCTGTATCACACAGTGGCAAAAAAAAAATGTTATATATACACACACACTGTGGCTAATAGCCACTGATGGCCCTCTGCTCCATATTTTTATCTAAACCCCTCTTGAAGCTGGCAGTGAATTCCACATGTTAATCACCCTTTGGGTGAGGAAGTACTTCCTTTTATCCATTTTAACCTGTCTGCTCAGCAATTTTATTGAAAGCCCACGAGTTCTTGTATTGTGAGAAAGGGAGAAAAGGACTTCTTTCTCTACTTTCTCCATCCCATGCATTATCTTGTAAACCTCTATCATGTCACCCCGCAGTCGACGTTTCTCCAAGCTAAAGAGTCCCAAGCGTTTCAACCTTTCTTCATAGGGAAAGTGCTCCAGCCCTTTAATCATTCTAGTTGCCCTTCTCTGGACTTTCTCCAATGCTATAATATCCTTTTTGAGGTGCAGCGACCAGAACTGCACACAGTACTCCAAATGAGATCACACCATCAATTTATACAGGGGCATTATGATACTGGCTGATTTGTTTTCAATTCCCTTCCTAATAATTCCCAGCATGGCGTTGGCCTTTTTTATTGCAAACGCACACTGTCTTGACATTTTCAGTGAGTTATCTACCACGACCCCGAGATCTCTCTCTTGGTCAGTCTCTGCCAGTTCACACCCCATCAACTTGTATTTGTAGCTGGGATTCTTGGCCCCAATGTGCATTACTTTGCACTTGGCCACATTGAACCACATCTGCCACGTTGACGCCCACTCAGCCAGCCTCAACAGATCCCTTTGGAGTTCCTCACAATCCTCTCTGGTTCTCACCACCCTGAACAATTTAGTGTCATCCGCAAACTTGGCCACTTCACTGCTCACTCATTACTTTCTCAGGAGGTGGTGGGCTCTCCTTCCTTGGAGATTTTTAAAGAGGCTAAATGGCCATCTGGCAGCAATGAAGGTCCTGTGAATTTAGGGGGAGTTATGGACTAGATGACTCTGGAGGTCCCTTCCACCTCTATGATTCTATGACACTTTCAGTCAATCAGTAAAAAAATGAAGCTGGACTGAAGGATCACTAGTTCAATGAGGCGTGATGCATCAGAGAGAGAAGACACAATGTTTTCCCTCGTTCTTCCTACCTTTTCTGCTCCCCATCTAAACGGGACCAGTCTGCTGATGAAATGATCCTTTGCAGGTGAATAGTTCCCTGCCCATTTTTGTGTGCTTTGATGCCCTCTTCTGGCACACTTGTGAGATTACTGATTAATAACTGGGTGATATACAAGAGTCGAGCTGCTCCTTTAAGACCAACCAAGTTAGGGAGCACACGAAAGCTTACGTTCTCAATAAAACTTGGTCTTAAAGGTGCACCTCAACTGTTGCTTTGTTCAACTGCTTCAGACCAACACGGCTGCCCTCTTGGATCTATCTGGGTGCTATAGAGAGAATAGAGCCCCGTGGGGCAGAGTGGTAAAGCTGCAGTACTGCAGTCCACGCTTTCTGCTCACGACCTGAGTTTGATCCCAGCGGAAACTGGGTTCAAATAGACGGCTCAAGGTTGACTCAGCCTTCCATGGTCAGTAAAATGAGTTACCAGCTTGCTGGGGGGGGGGGGCAGGAAGTGTAGATGACTGGGGAAGGTAAATGCAAACCACCCCATTAAAAATCTGCCGTGAAAACGCTGTGAAAGCAACGTCACCCCAGAGTCGGAAACGATTGGTGCTTCCACAGGGGACCACCTTTACCTTTTGATAGCCACTGATGGACCTCTGCTCCTTATGTTTATCCAAACTTTGTTGGTCTTAAAGGTGCATATGGTGACTGTAGCCATGAAATTAAAAGGTGTTTGCTCCTTGGGAGGACAACTATGGCGAACCTGGGCAGTATAATAAAAAGTAGAGACATCACCCTGCCAGCAAAAGTCCATATAGTCAAAGCTATGGTATTCCTGGTAGTAATGTATGACTGTGAGAGCTGGACCATAAGGAAGGCCAAGGGCAGAAGAATAGATGCTTTTGAGGTGTGGTGCTGGAGAAGAATCTTGAGAGTCGCTTGGACTTCAAGGAGATCAAATCAGTCGGTCCTGAGGGAATTCAACCCTGACTGTTCCCTAAAAGGTCAGATGATGAAGCTGAAGCTCAAATACTTTGGCCACCCAATGAGAAGGGAGCACCCACTGGAGAAGACCCTGGGAAAGACAGAAGGCGAAAGAAGAAGGGGATGGCAAAAGATGAGATGGCTGGACAGCATTACTGATATAACCAACATGAATTTGAGCAGACTTCGGAGGATGGTGGAAGACAGGAGGGCCTGGCGTGACTTGGTCCATGGGGTCGCAAAGAGTCGGACTCAACTGTGCAACTGAACAACAACAAACAAACAGATGGAACACCAGGACTTTTTTTTTTTGCTTTTTTTTGTAGCAGGAGCTTCTTTGCATATTAGCCCATGCACTCCTGAGCCTTGTAAGAGTGTTAAAGCTGCAGTAATGCAGTCCTAAGTTCTGCTCACGACCTGAGTTCGATCCCGGCGGAAGCTGGTTTCAGGTAGCCAGCTGGAGGTTGACTCAGCCTTCCATCCTTCTGAGGTCGGTCAAATGTGTCCCCAGCTTGCTGGGGGAAAAGTGTAGATGACCGGGGAAGGCAATGGCAAACCACCCCATTAAAAAAAAGTCTGCGGTGAAAACGTCATGATGCTACATCACCTCGGAGTCGGAAATGACTGGTGCTTGCACAGGGGACTACCTTCACCTTTTAAGCTCTCGGAGGATTGGCTACATCAGGAATGTGTGGTCTAGTATCCAAAGCAGTTCCTGCTACAAAAAAAGCACTGCCCACCTCCCACTAACCATTACAGTATCATGTTTTCTTCCAAGTTAAGTTGCTGAGTGTATATCAGAAATTAGGGAAAAAAATAATAATAGAATTATTGCAAAGAGGGATGGTGGCTCAGTGGTAGAGCATCTCCTTGGTAAACAGAAGGTCCCAGGTTCAATCCCCAGCATCTCCAACTAAGAAGGGTCCAGGTAAGTAGGCGTGAAAAACCTTAGCTTGAGACCCTGGAGAGCAACTGCCAGACTGAGTAGACAATACTGACTTTGATGGACCGACGGTCTGATTCAGTATAAGGCAGCTTCATATGTTTATAAGCTTTGGGGAGGGACAGTGGATCAGTGGTAGAGCATCTGCAGGTAAGCAGAAGGTCCCAGGTTCAATCCCCAGCATCTCCAACTAAGAAGGGTTCAGGTAAGTAGGCATGAAAAACCTCAGCTTGAGACTCTGGAGAGCCACTGCCAGTCTGAGTAGACAAGACTGACTTTGATGGACCGAGGGTCTGATTCAGTATAAGGCAGCTTCATATGTTCATAAGAGACCATAATTGCAGGGCTTCCATGGGGGGAAAAAGTACTGACTTTTAGCATGCCTACAAGTGCAACAAATACACACACAAATGTCATATGTTTTGTGTGGCTGAGGATAGGGTTACCAACTCCAGTATGTGAAATCCCTGGAGTGGACCCCGGGGAAGGAAGGGTTAAGAACATAAGAGAAGCCATGTTGGATTAGGCCAATAGTCCATCCAGTCCAACACTGTCACACAGTGGCAAAAAAAAAACCCTACCCAGATGCCATCGGGAGGTCCAGCAGTGTGGCCAGGACACTAGAAGTCCTCCCACTGTTGCCCCTTCCCAAGTACCAAGAATACAGAGCATCACTTGCCTCAGAGAGTTCCGACAGTACGCTGTCGTACTGAGGCTAATAGTCACTGATAGAGCTCTGCTCCATATCCAATTCCCTCTTGAAGCCATCTATGCATGTAGCTGCTACTATCTCCCGTGGCAGTGATTTCCATGTATTAATCACCCTTTGGGTGAAGAAGTACTTCCTTTTATCCGTTCTAACCCAACTGCTCAGCAATTTCATGGAGTGCCCACGAGTTCTTGCATTGTGAGAAAGGGAGAAAAGTCCTTCTTTCTCTACCTTCTCTATCCCATGCATAATCTTGTAAACCTCTATCATGTCACCCTGCAGTTAACGTTTCTCCAAGCTAAAGAGCCCCAAGCATTTTAACCTTTCTTCATAGAAGAAGAAGAATTGCAGATTTATACCCCACCCTTCTCTCTGAATCAGAGTCTCAGAGCATTTTGCAATCTCCCATATCTTCTCTCCCCACAACAGACACCCTGTGAGGTGTGCGGCTGAGAGGGCTCTCACAGCAGCTGCCCTTTCAAGGACAACCTCTGCCAGAGCTATGGCTAACCCAAGGCCATTCCAGCAGCTGCAAGTGGAGGAGTGGAGAATCAAACCCTGTTCTCCCAGATAAGAGTCCATGCACTTAACCACTACACCAAACTGGCTCTGGGAAAGTGTTCCAACCCTTTAACCATTCTAGTTGCCCTTTTCTGGACTTTTTTGTGTGTATAGAAAATAGATTTCAGCAGGGTAAAATGCCATAAAGTCCACCTTCCAAAACAGCCATTTTCTCCAGCGGAACTGATCTCTGTAATCTGTAGATCGATTGTAATTCTGGGAGATCTGCAGGTTCCACCTGGAGGTTGGCAACTTTAGCTGGACAGCATATGTGATCCGCATAGATAGAAAGGTAAAAGTAGTCCCCTGTGCAAGCACAGAGTCATTACTGACCCATGGGGTGCTGCCACATCACAACATTTTCTCGGCAGACATTTTATGGGGTGGTTTGCCGTTGCCTTCCCCAGTCATCTACACTTTTCCCCCAGAAAGCTGTCTCCTCATTTTACCGACCTCAGAAGGATGGAAGGCTGAGACAACCTTGAGCTGGCTTCCTGAACCCAGCTTCTGCCAGGATTTAACTCAGGTCGTGAGCAGAGCTTGGACTGCAGTACCGCAGCTCACTGCTCTGCACCACGCGGCTCGGCTCCACATAGATACTGCCTTGTTTAAAAGAGTCTAGGAATCTGAGGATATCAAGTTTGGATCCAAAGGCTGTATTCATTTTGCAGGTTGCATTCGTCTTGCAAAATTCATTTCTACCACTGGGCCATTTTGCTTTCACGGTTTCCTCCCTCACTCCAGCTTTCTAAACTCCCGAGATATTGCTTCTCTGGGACAAGGGACCCTTGAGAAGGTGCGCGAAGGGATAATGTGGAAGTCTGCAGTGGGAGGGTGGAAACTGACAGATATAACCCCTTTTCACCGGCATTGATTTACAATGCGAGAAAAGAAACTTCAGATCCAATCAGTTGGTTGTGTCCCTGATTTGGACCCAGTGATTTCCTCCTGCTGTCTTTACTCCAGTATTTTCGGTCTCCTACGTTTCCCACCAACAGATAAATGATTGTCCAACGGCTGAATTCTGCTGCTGGAGGCCATTTCCCTACATTGTATGAAGATATTGCTCTTGGAAGAAGACTTAACAGTGAATGAATAGTTGCAACCTATGTTCGTAAACGATAGGGTTGCCAGGTCCAATTAAAGAAACATCTGGGGTCTTTGGGGGTGGAGCCAGAGACATTGGGGGTGGAGGCTGAAGCAAGGTTGCAACAAGCATAAGTGAACTCCAAAGGGAGTTCTGGCCATCAGATTTAAAAGGGATCGCACACCTTTGAAATGCCTTCCCTCCACTGGAAATCATGAAGCACCTTCTTTTGGGGCTCATAGATTTGGACCCCCCTGGTCCAATCCTTTTGAAACTTGACAGGTGTTTTGAGGAGATTCATTGGATGCAATGCAGCAAATTTGGAGTCTCTACCTAAAAAAAAAAAGCAGCCCCACCCAACCCCAGATACCAGCAGATCAATTCTCCATTATACCCTACAGGAATTGGTCTCCATAAAGAATAATAGACATTTCCTCCCCCCTCCACTTTCTGATGACCCTGAAGTGGGGGGAGGGCCCCCCTACCAGGGGACCCCCTGTCCCCACCTGGGAATTGGCAACCCTAGGAAATGAGAACCAAGTATGCAAATCGATACAGTGCACATTAAGCTTTAAGCCAGGGGTCCTCAAACTACGGCCCGCGGGCCAGATGCGGCCCGCTGAGGACGTTTATGCAGCCCGCCGGGTTATGGCAAAATCAGACCGGAAGTGACGTTCGACCTAAACTCGAGTTAGCAACGCACACTTCCGGCACTGGGCTGAGGCGGCAGAGACAGAGTGTGAGGTGATACCGAGGTGAGGTGAGTTCCCAGGCCGGGGTGTGTGGTATGGGGAAGGGAGAGAGATGCAAAAGATGGAGAACTGACAGCCCGCGGCCTTGTACAGTAATGGCAATCCGACCCTCCAACAGTCTGAGGGACAGTGAACTGCCCCCCCTATTTTAAAAGTTTGAGGACCCCTGCTATAAGCAAATAATCATGCATTAGGAATGAAAGATACACAGAAAATGGTTTCTCGACTCAGAATCGTGCAGGACAAAATCCCAGAAAACTGAACGAAATCTCACACGAGCATAATTCTCCACATTCGTGTCATGTCTATCTTTTTTTTTTTTAAGTATAATATGAACTAACCATGAGAAAGCTACCATATCTGTCATGAGGAAAAAGGCATGGAAGACATTTACAGGAAGTACTTCCCCCGGTTTGATCACAAATGCAGTGTTCTCGTTGGGGTGGCGATGCTATTTATTGTTACAATTATATTATTCTGTGATTTGATACTGGAACCTTAGGGTAATGGGAAACAAAAAGTAACAGAGGAAGGGACGCAAAGATTATATCAGTCAGTCAAAAATTTATTGTGTATAGCCATTGGCCGTTACAAAACAGAACCCGGACAACAAAGCTTCCAATTAACATCTTAAAAGTTCCCCAGAAAGGCCAACCTCAAGTAGTTACAGCATTTGATATTGTTCTTATCTTCTTAGCTGCAAGGGCAAACAAAGAGACTCTATGGGACACATGAGCAGCATTGTCAGATAACAAAAATAGCATCTTTTCCGTTTCTGAATGTGTTTTTAAGGAGGTTCGTACTCCAGAAAGAGATTTAATTCTGGGGGCGTTGTAGAGTGGACAGGATAGAATATAATGGGGGCGGTTCTCTATCTCTATCATCTCTATCATATCATATCACAAATGCAAAAACATTGTTCTGTTGGGATGTGGGAATATCGACCCGTTAACAGAGTTGTTTGCATAGTCTGAAAGTGGAGAGTTGTGAAGGATGTTCTGATGTTAAATCGGGAGATATTAACCAGGTATGGGGATCTCAGATGATCAGTTTTGATTCATCTGAATTTTAGGATTAGAGAATGATCTAGCAACGCATCTGGAAAAAAAAATATATCCAATCCTTCAATAGAGAATTGCCATTTGCCAAGATTATATTCATTTATTCAGTCTAGCTTCTGCATGGGTGTCTACAGTATCTTCTCCGTACGGGTACATACCTGCGCCGATGATAGCCTGCCCCACAAAACCCTCTCCCATAACCACCAAGTCCATATCTACTTAACCCATACCCATCAAAACCATAACCATAACCACCAGTAGCACATGGTGTGTATCCTCCCACGGCAACTGGATCACAGGAAGCAGACAGTATTGGTCCAGGTAGGGTCACCACGGAAGGAGCAGGTTGGATCACGACTTCTGAGGATGGCAGCTGATTAATGCATGAAGGTTTGACTCCAGGGATGATACCGAGGCTGCTTGCTGGTGCACCGTATGAGTAGCCAGAACTGCCATAGCCCAGCCTGGAATAACCAAGCCCGTACCCACAACCCAAGCTATAAGGCGATCCAAGTCCTAGCACTGGAGCGGAAGCACAGGATGGGACAGCACACGATGGCACGCAGAAAGCCATTGCTGGAGAGATGGGGAGAAGTCTGAAACAGAATATTATGGGACAGTATATAGTACCATACACCATGAACAGGGACCCTCAAACCAGTAACACATTGCACTTACCCATCATGCAGTATAGACTTGATACTTTGCCCCAGTTACAGAGAGCAGTTACATGACTTTTTGGCCCAGCAACCACTAGATGGGTGGGAAGATCATGAGTCTAGCTACCCAGACAAAGGTCAGCAGGGACTTTCTCAAATGTGGGGAAACAGAGATGTTCTTACGTCTGTCACCTTGAGACAAGTTATTTCTGGATAATTGTCATGGTAGATTTCGGTATTTCGGTAAATGTTTTGCATGTCCCTTGTGTGAGTCTTGTGATTGTGATGACAAAATCTAAGACCAAAATCCTATAAAAATAAAGACTGCTGGCTTGCAAGCTGAGCAATTCTCCCAGGACACGTGTCTTGTGTGGTTGCTTCCTACAACAGTATAAGCAAGGTACAAGAGAAACAGAGACTATGACCCTGCATGCAGAGTAGTTACCATCTCAAAGTACTGGTAGAACATAATAGAAGCCATGTTGGATCAGGCCAATGGCTCTTTCCATCCAACACTCTGGTTGCAATTACATGCACTAAATAATGCACTTTCAACCACTCCCAATGCACTTTACATCTGGATTTTACTGTGTGACCTTGCAAAAACCAGTTGGAAAATGCATTGGGAGTGGATTGAAAGTGCATTATTTAGTGTGTGTGACTGCACCCTCTGTGTCACACAGTGGCCAGAACTCAGGTGCCATCAGGAGGTAGGTAGGTAGGTAGGTAATTTTATTTATATCCCGCCCTCCCCGCCGAAGCAGGCTCAGGGCGGCTGACAACATCATTCAATTATACAAAAACAACAAAACAACAAAGTTACATTTAACGTTAAAATTCTAATAAGTTTAAAATTGATTAATTAATTAGTAATAAAAGTGCTAGTGCTGTTTGTTCTTTATATGATGGCGGTAATCCTTAGCAGTCACTTCCTTCATCAGCAATCACTTCCTTCATCAGCGAAAGCCAGTCGAAAGAGGAAAGTTTTGCAGGCCCTGCGGAATTGTTCAAGGTTCCGCAGGGCCCGCATTTCCTCTGGAAGTTGGTTCCATAGGTTCGGGGCTACAGAGGAGAAGGCCCGATTACGGGTGCATTGCAGCTTCACCTCTCTTGGTCCGGGGGTGGTCAGCAAGTTTTTTCCAGCTGACCTCAGTGCTCTCTGGGGTTCGTATGGGGAAAGACGGTCCCCTAAGGTAGACAGGTCCTCGACAGGTAGACAGGTCCTCGACAGGTAGACAGGTCTACCAGTGAGGCCAGAACGACAGCAGTCCTCCCACTGTTGCTTCCCAAGAATCAAGAAGACAGAGCATCACTCCCCCAGACAGTGTTCTGTCTATATCTTGTGGCTAATAGCCACTCATGGACCTCTGCTCTTAAGAAAATAAGAGAAACCATGCTGGATCAGGCCAATGGCCCTTCCAGTCGAACACGCTGTGTCATACAGTGGCCAAAACCCAGGTGCCCTCAGGGGGTCTACCAGCAGAGCCAGAACTTCAGAAGCCCTTCCACTGTGGCCTCCCAAGAGCATCACTGCCCCAGGCATAAGATCATAAGAGAAGCCATGTTGGACCAGGCCAATGGCCCATCCAGTCCAACACTCTGTGTCACATAGTGGCCAAAAAACCCAGGTGCCATCAGGAGGTCCACCAGCGTGGTCGGAACGTTTGAATACTCACTCGTCAAGTGAAGTCAAGCATTTGATCCTTCCCCTAGAGGCTGAAATTGTACAGTCTATAAATTGATATATCAGCTCTTACGGCTTCAGGACAATCTCACTAATTTACTTTGAGTATGCACTTTTGTTCAGAGTGTGAGCTTTCATGTGCATGCAGATTTTCTCCGGCAAATTGGAATGAAACTTACCGGTTCATACAAATAAGGCAGAGGTTAAACAGCAAATTAGCATACAATCTGTTCATCCTCTGCCTTATACTACGGACTGCTAATAAGAAGTACTTTTCACCCTTTCTCACAATACAAGAACTCGTGGGCATTCGATAAAATTGCTGAGCAGACAGGTTAAAACGGATAAAAGGAAGTCCTTCTTCACCCAAAGGGTGATTAACATGTGGAATTCACTGCCACAGGAGGGGGTGGCGGCCACAAGCATAGCCAGCTTCAAGAGGGGTTTAGATAAAAATATGGAGCAGAGGTCCATCAGTGGCTATTAACCACAGTGTGTGTGTGTGTGTGTATATATATATATATATATATATATATATATATATATATATATATATATATATATATATATATATAATTTGCCACTGTGTGACACAGAGTGTTGGACTGGATGGGCCATTGGCCAGATCTAACATGGCTTCTCTTATGTTCTTATGTTAGGTAGCTTATTAGAAAATATTGAATTAGTACTTTTTATTCAGTAGTCAGTTAAGGGTGGGTGATATTCTTTTCTAGGATACCTATTAAGGGATTTTAAATTATATCAAAGCTGTCCTCTCCACTGTATTTTATGGATGGGCACGAGTCGTTAATCTTCGGTGCATGGTTCTCATAAGGCTTCAAACAACCAGCTATTCCTTCCCAACTGAGACTGGATAGAAACTTTGTGCTCAGAAAACAGCTAGACTCTGGTCGTCTATATCAGGGGTGGCCAACGGTAGCTATCCAGATGGTTTTTTGCCTACAACTCCCATCAGCTCCAGACAGCATGGCCAATGGCTGGAGCTGATGAGGGTTGTAGGCAAAAAAACATCTGGAGAGCTACCGTTGGCCACCCCTGGTCTATATGTTTTTGGATCTGTCCTCTCTGTTGGGCATCCACCCCCTTTTTGCTTCCGTATCACTACTAATTCCCATTCCAGACCTTTTCAGTTAGACTTCTCGACCAATTTCCTATTAACCTTACGCCGCTGTCACTCTCCTCTTCTCCGTGGGGCTGCTGCTGGATTTCACACAAACTGCCCCGGACCAGCGAGTTGCTCCGCCTCTCTTCAAGTTCCCTCCGCAGCAGGCAGGATCCTCTGAAAACCGGTTTCTGTCTGCCGCGGAGGGAACTTGACAAGGAGCGGGGCAACTCGCTGGCTCCGGGCAGCTCGAGCGAAATCCAGCAGCAGCCCAGCGGGGAAAAGGAGCAACGAGACCGAAACAAGGTGAGTGGGAAATCTCCAACTCTCCTACATTGAACTTCTGGAATGATGACTATGAATCCAGCTCAATGTTCTGTTCTACGTCTGGAGCAGGGGTGGCCAAACTGTGGCTTGGGAGTCACATGTGGCTCTTTCACACATATTGCGTGGCTCTCAAAGTCCCCACAACCCTGTCTGCTGGCTTGGAGAAGGCATTTCTCCCTTTTAAGCCGGCAGCTTGGTAAATGCATTTAAATCTAAAGTTGCTTTCTTTCCCCCTCCCTCCCCATCTTTCCTTCCTTCCTTCCTTCCTTCCTTCCTTCCTTCCTTCCTTCCTTCCTTCCTTCCTTCCTTCCTTCCTTCCTTCCTTCCTTCCTTCCTCCGTCCCTCCCACCCTCCCTTCCTTCCAAACATAAGAGAACCCATGTTGGATCAAGCCAACAGCCCATCCAGTCCAACACTCTGCTTCACACAGTGGCCAAAAAACTCAAGTGCCATCAAGAGGTCCACCAGTGCGGCTAGAAGCCCTTCCACTGTGCACCCCCCAAGCACAAGAATACAGAGCTTCACTGCCCCAGTCAGAGAGCTCCAACAATAAGCTGTGGCTAATGCCCACTGATGGACCTCTGCTCCATATGCTTATCCATTCCCCTCTTGAAGCTTATGCTTCCTTCCTTCCTTCCGTCTTGCATCTCTCAAACGTCTGACATTCATGTCTTGTGGCTCTCAAACATCTGAAATTTACAAGTTTGGCTACCCCTGGTCTGGAACCCGTAGCTGTACCTCACACTTTCACGGCTCCATGAACTCAGACATCTCAAAAAAGATCTTTCCCTCTAACAGTCTTATGGAACTTTTGTCTTGTATTTGTTTGCAGTACTAGACAATAGATTCTGTTGGCGTGAGATGCTTCCTAATATCCTAAACTTAAGCTATGGATATGCTTTTGATTTATCTGGTCAGGTTCAATTTATTAATTGCATTCATTTGATTTTTAACTGTTTTACTTTTTTTATGGGTAGCTGCCTTTAATGGGTCTCTGGACAGGTGGCATTTAAATCTTCCAACAAATTCACAAATAAATGCATGTTGGTATTCCTAATGATTGAGGATGAGGCATTCTCCCCCCCTTTAAAAAAAATGTTCTGTAATTTCACCTGTCTCAAAACTCCATTCCTCTTTTATTCCAGTGTTGCTGGAGAAGCAGCATAATTTATTCAGGAGCTGAAAGATGCACCATTAGCCTTTTAGTTCATTTATCATGCCAATAAACGTTTTGTTGTTGTTCATTTATAAGAACGTAAGAGAAGCCATGTTGGATCAGGCCAATGGCCCCTCCAGTCCAACACTCTGTGTCACATAAGAACAGAAGAGAAGACATGTTGGATCAGGCCAATGGCCCCTCCAGTCCAACACTCTGTGTCACATAAGAACAGAAGAGAAGCCATGTTGGATCAGGCCAGTGGCCCATCCAGACCAACACTCTGTGTCACATAAGAACATAAGAGATGCCATGTTGGATCAGGCCAATGACCCATCCAGTCCAACACTATGACCAATTTCACACTAGGCTTGTTCCGGGTGGAGAGACCTTTTGCTCCCGATGCTTCTCTTGGTTTTCGCTCAACCTGCCCTGGAGCTGTGAATTGGCGCCCCGCTTTTCCGCAGCAAGCGAGATCCTCTTACAAGCAGTTTCTGCTTGCTGCAGAAAAGCGGCGGGCCAACTCACAGCTCCAGGGCAGCTTGTGTGAAAACTGAAAGAAGTGCGAAGGACAAAAGGGCTCTCCACCTGGAACAAGTCCTAGTGAGAAATCGGTCTCTGTATCAAACAATGGCCAAAAAAACAAACAAGTAAAACCCAAATGCTCTTGTTTCTATTACCAAGAATCATTAAGCTTTTAAAACGCTTTAAAAAAGTGAATTTGATGTGGTTATCTCAATGGCTGTGTTAAGATTCTTTCATGGGCTGTTTCTCTCATAAGCTGTTGAGTGTGGCATATCAATAAGATGCTGCACAAAGAGAATCTTGAAAAATGAATGTTCACATCTGTCTCGGTCTCCCCCCTCCCCTTCTTTCTTTTCTGAAGTTTAGGAAATGGAATAAAATTACTAATCTATCCATCATGTCAACAACAGGGGTAGATAACTCACCGTTTCACATTCCAAGGAGAAACTCATCGGAGGAAATATTCCAAATGGGAGTAAAATTTTCAGAAGCTACCTAAAACCAGGGATAGAATTCTAGCAGGAGTTCCTTTGTATATTAGGCCACACACCCTTAACGTAGCCAATCCTCCAAGAGCTTACAAAAAAGAGCCTCGTAATCTCTTGGAGGATTGGCTCCATCAGGGGTGTGTGGCCTAATATGCAAAGGAGCTCCCGCTAGAATCCCACCTCTGCCTAAAACGGACATCCCAGACAACAGCAGAAAGACACCTGTGACAAATACCTTAGGAAGACGATCCAACAAGCTGCACTTACGCACTTCTCTAAGGAGCAGAAGGTGAGAGGAGAAGACAGAGATGAGTGGAACCCTTGCAGAACTCCAGAGCAATTTATACCTTTTGACTGGATAAGAAACTCCCTGATTTTGTGCCTGAGGTTTTTAATTTAGTTATTAACACCATGACTTGGTGCCACAAGTCATTTTAATAAGCCCAAGGTGCCAGGGCAAACTCGGAGTGTATCATCAGCCCCAGACAATACCAACATGGGAAATCTATCACTTCAGCTTTAGTTTGCCCTCTTGCATAATTTCCATTTCCCAAGGGAGTCAGGTCAGGGCATATGATCACGGCAGTCTTGATCTGTAACTCCATGTAATTACAGAGGATCACCAGACAAATGATTCCAGGCAGACTAGTATATTTTGTTTGTTATGAAGAAGATGATGATATCCCACCCTCCACTCCAAATCTCAGAGGCTCAGAGCAGCTCGCAGTCTCTTTTACCTTCCTCCCCCACCACCAACATCCTGTGAGGTAGATGAAGATATTGGATTTATATCCCGCCCTCCACTCCGAAGAGTCTCAGAGCAGCTCACAATCTCCTTTCCCTTCCTCCCCCACAACAGACACCCTGTGAGGTAGATGAAGATATTGGATTTATATCCCGCCCTCCACTCCGAAGAGTCTCAGAGCGGCTCACAATCTCCTTTCCCTTCCTCCCCCACAACAGACACCCTGTGAGGTAGATGAAGATATTGGATTTATATCCCGCCCTCCACTCCGAAGAGTCTCAGAGCAGCTCACAATCTCCTTTCCCTTCCTCCCCCACAACAGACACCCTGTGAGGTAGATGAAGATATTGGATTTATATCCCGCCCTCCACTCCGAAGAGTCTCAGAGCAGCTCACAATCTCCTTTACTTTCCTCCCCCACAACAGACACCCTGTGAGGTAGATGAAGATATTGGATTTATATCGCCACTGGACCACTGGACTAAAATACAGCTTTTCTACTGCAGACCAACAAGTAACATATTTCAAAGTTGAAATAGCCATGTTGTTTTCCTTCTAAGGCTGACATTGTATTAGGGATTTGTAGTATAACGAGTGGGAAAAAAATCATCTTTCACTGTCAGTATTCCTATTGGATTAGTAGTTTCCTGCAAATCTTGGAGAATCCATATCAGATATTGGAATTTCTGAATTAAAATGACACAGTCATGGAATTTAATAGCATCTAGATGATGTCTAGAGTAGATGTGAGGAAAAGAGAAGAATTAGTAGACCTGTTTTAATAAAATAAAGCATGCTTTAACTTCAAATGTATCAGCTTAACTGCTGTTTGAATATTAAGAACATAAGAGAAGCCATGTTGGATCAGGCCAATTGCCCATGCAATCCAACACTCTGTGTCACACAGTGGTCAATATATGTGTATATAGACATTGTGTAAACATAGACATTGTGGGAATTTCAGAAACTTGGTGGAATGAGGAGAATCAGAGGGACACGGTGATTCCTGGATATAAGTTATATCGGAAGGATAGGGAGGGAAGGGTTGGAGGTGGGGTGGCTCTGTATGTCAGAGAGGATGACTGAGGTCAGAGAATTAGATTCCCTTTTAGAAATGCTTTGGGTTGAAATAGAGGGCCCAAAAGGAAATTTAACTATGGGAGTTTGTTATCGCCCACCAAATCAAAAGAGAGAGGATGATTATAATATGATGGAAGGCTTAAAGATAGCAGCTAAACGTAAAAACTGTGTCATAATAGGTGATTTTAACTACCCGCAGATTGATTGGGTCAATATGTGTTCTGGTCGAGAGAAAGAGATTGAGTTTCTTGATGGTCTCAATGACTGTGCTATGGAGCAGATGGTCTCAGTTCCTACCAGGGGTGGGGCGATCCTCGATTTGGTCCTAAGTAATGCCCAAGACTTGGTGAGAGATGTAAAAGTGATTGCGCCGCTTGGGAGCAGTGACCATAATGTTATTGATTTCACCGTTTGTATAAATAGGGAGTTGTCCAAAAAGACCGCCACAACCACGTTTAACTTTAAAAGGGGTAAATTCTCTGAGATGAGGAGGCATGTAAGGAGGAAACTGAAAGGAAAGCTAAATACGGTCAAAACCCTTGGGGAAGCTTGGACACTATTTAAAACTATAATCCTAGAAGCTCAGAAAAAATACATACCACAAGTTAGGAAAGGCACAAACAGGCATAAGAAAAGGCCTGCATGGTTAACAAACAAAGTAATGGAAGCTGTAAAAGGTAAGAAGGACTCCTTTAAGTAGTGGAAAACCAGTCCAAGTGAGATTAGTAAAAGGGAACACAGGCTGTGGCAAATCAAATGCAAGACTGTGATCAGGCAGGCAAAAAGGGACTATGAGGAGCATATTGCAAAAAAACGTAAAGACCAACAATAAAAATTTCTTCAAATATATTAGAAGTAGGAAACCAGCCAGGGAGGCAGTGGGGCCCTTGGATGACCATGGGGTAAAAGGATTACTGAAGGAGGATAGGGAAATGGCTGAGAAGCTGAATGCATTTTTTGCCTCCATCTTCACTGTGGAAGATGAGAACTTTTTGCCCGCCCCAGAACCACTAATTTTGGAAGGGGTGTTGAAAGACCTGAGTCAGATTGAGGTGACAAAAGAGGAGGTCCTACAACTGATAGACAAATTAAAAACTAATAAGTCACCGGGTCCGGATGGCATACATCCGAGAGTTCTGAAAGAACTCAAAGTTGAACTTGTGGAACTTCTAACAAAATTCTGTAATCTTTCATTGAAATCTGCCTCCGTTCCTGAGGACTGGAAGGTAGCAAATGTCACCCCCATCTTTAAAAAGGGTTCCAGAGGAGATCTGGGAAATTACAGGCCAGTCAGTCTGACTTCAACACCGGGAAAGTTGGTAGAAAGCATTATCAAGGACAGAATGAGTAGGCACATTGATGAACACAGGTTATTGAGGAAGACTCAGCATGGCTTCTGTAAGGGAAGATCTTGCTAACCTGTTACATTTCTTTGAGGGGGTGAACAAACATGTGGACAAAGGAGACCCGATAGATGTTGTTTACCTTGACTTCCAGAAAGCTTTTGATAAAGTTCCTCATCAAAGGCTCCTTAGAAAGCTTGAGAGTCATGGAGTAAAAGGACAGGTCCTCTTGTGGATCAAAAACTGGCTGAGTAATAGGAAGCAGAGAGTGAGTATAAATGGGCAGTCTTTGCAATGGAGGACGGTAAGCAGTGGGGTGCCGCTGAGTTCTCTACCACGACCCCAAGATCTCTCTCTTGGTCAGTCTCTGCCAGTTCACACCCCATTAACTTGTATTTGTAGCTGGAATTCTTGGCCCCAATGTGCATTACTTTGCACTTGGCCACATTGAACCTCATCTGCCATGTTGACACCCGCTCACCCAGCCTCAACAGATCCCTTTGGAGTGCCTCACAATCCTCTCTGGTTCTCACCACCCTGAACCATTTAGTGTCATCTGCAAACTTGGCCACTACACTGCTTACTCCCAACTCCAAATCATTAATGAACAAGTTAAAGAGCATGGGACCCAGTGCTGAACCCTGCGGCAGCCCACTGCTTACCGTCCTCCACTGCGAAGACTGTCCATTTACACTCACTCTCTGCTTCCTATTAATTAGCCAGTTTTTGATCCACAATAATAATAATAATAATAAATTTTATTTATACCCCACCCTCCCCGCCGAGGCAGGCTCAGGGCGGCTGTGCTTTTACCCCATGACTCCATGAATATTTAGGGATCAGAACTTAGCTGCCTACTTTCCAAGTTAGAATTTATTTTGTTTTGTAGAACTCTGGTGTTTTCCTTACCAATTTGAGCGGATTATAGTTCAGACCAAGACAGGGAAGTTCCTAATGATGTAGGAAAGCTTGCTGAGAGGCATTTAACAAAGCTACCTGGTTCCCAAAGGTAGTATTCTGACCTAGAATCATAGAATGATAGAGCTGAAAGGGACCTCCAGGGTCATCCAGTCCAATCTCTTTCTAAAGCTAGCAATTGAGCAGCTGTTATTTATCACTTGACAGTCAGCAGCCCTATCTTAAAACGCATACCAGATGTTTGTTTTCTATTTTCAATGAGCAAAGTTTCAAGACAGTTATCAGACCAAATATCCAGCTAGTCCAACATTCTGCTTTTCACAGGAGCCAAGTCAGAGACTACCAGAAAGCCCTCAAAAAAGGTTCCTGACTGTTTGTTCCAAGCTCATATATTTATACCTTAACTTCCCCAGGCTACGTAGGTGTCATAGATTTGGAGATCTCCATCCGTCCATTGCATTTATGAGTAATTTCTTTTTTCCCATCTAGAAAAATGATGTTCAAATAAGAATCAATCAAAATAAGTATGAGACAAAAGGCTATTGTATTGTTGTTTTAACTTGTTCACGGTAGACGATATTTCTGGAAGCCAGTTTTGTTTAGCGGTTAAACTGTCATAAGACCCAGGTTCAAATTCCACGCAGCTGTGGTGTTCATGTATAATAAACATTGCGATCCAAGCAGTGAGTGAATGAAAGTAGACTGGATTAGGGCATTTTCAGTCAGAAAATTACAATGTGTTTTGTTTAGCAGTTAAGCTGTCATAAGACCCAGGTTCAAATTCCACTCAGCCATATGAACATATGAAGCTGCCTTATACTGAATCAGACCCTTGGTCCATCAAAGTCAGTATTGTCTTCTCAGACCGGCAGCAGCTCTCCAGGGTCTCAAGCTGAGGCTTTTCACACCTATTTGCCTGGACCCTTTTCTGAAGATGCCAGGGATTGAACCTGGGACCTTCTGCTTCCCAAGCAGATGCTCTACCACTGAGCCACCATCCCTCCCTAACACCAGCCATGGTGTTCATATAGAATAAACACTGTGATCCAAGCAGTGAGTGAATGAAAGTAGACTGGATTAGGGCATGTTCAGTCAGCAAATTACAACGTGTTTTATTCTGGAAACAAAATGGACAGAAGAAAACAGACTTCCTCTAACGGTAAGGTGAGACGCAGCACAAGCAGTCAGGGTCTATAATGCAGGATGACTGAATAATATCAATCAGACTTTATGGGAAGGCCATTAACGTAACTGCCATTCAAGTTTATGCCTTGCCGGAATGCAAAAATGGGGAACAAAGTAGAATCAAATATTGCTGGAAAATTCGGGCTAGGAGCATGATATGAAGCAAGAGAGCAACTCGCCGAATTCTGCGAAGAGAACTCTTTGCTCATTGAGAACACAATTTTCAGGCAAATGAACAGACATTCGTAAGTGTGGACGTCAGTGGATAGCCAATACGTAAAGCTGAAGATGGAGACGTTCTACTCTCTCTGCTAAACAAGAGCAAGAGCTGATTGTGATAGGGACTAAAGGTAAAAAAAAAAAAAAAAGTAGTCTCTTGTGCAAGCACCAGTCGTTTTCGACTCTGGGGTGACGTTGCTTTCACAACGTTTTCACGGCAGACTTTTTACGGGGTGGTTTGCCGTTGCCTTCCCTAGTCATCTACACTTTCCCCCCAGCAAGCTGGGTACTCATTTGACCGACCTCGGACGGATGGAAGGCTGAGCCAACCTCGAGCCGGGTACCTGAACCAGCTTCCGCTGGGATCGAACTCAAGTCGTGAGCAGAGGGCTCCGACTGCAGTACTGCAGCTTTACCACTCAGCGCCACGGGGCTCTGTGATAGGGACTAGGAGTATGCAAAAATGCCCTGATGTTTTTTCTGGTTTGGTATATTGACTCTGAAAAATATTGCTATTTCCCAATATTTCTGAATCCCAGTATCATATTTGGATTCAGAAAATAGTTGGGAAACCTGATTTTTCCCAGCTCCATTATATCCGATGTCCCCATATAGTACAATGGAGAATTGACCCAGGGGTATTTGGGGCTCGGGGTTTGAGGGAGAGTCACTAAATTTACAGCATAGCTGGTGGTGGCTCTCCTCACAAAAAGCTTGGACCAGGGAATTCAGTTCCATGCCCCCCCCCCCCCAGAAGAGACCCAAATGGAATAAATAAACTTTAAAAAAAAAGCTTTAAAAAAGCACTACAGTCTCTTTAAATGCCTTCTGATTTCACACACCAAGTTGTGCTACCACCATAAAGAAACACTCCTTAAATGCCTCCTCCAAGATGTGCACAACTCTAATTCATGGTGGATTCAAAGGAAGGACAATTTCAATTAACAATGCTTTCTTTTAAGAGTCAAAAATGCATAGTAACGTATAAATTCAACAAATGAAAAATAAATGTCAAGACCCACAAAACCAACAATTTAATGTAACTTGAATCAGTCAGTCAGTCTCTCTATCTATCTATCTATCTATCTATCTATCTATCTATCTATCTATCTATCTATCTATCTATCTATCTATCTATCATCTATCTATCTATCTATCTATCTATCTATCTATCTATCTATCTATCTATCTATCTATCTATCATTCGCTTAAGGCTCTTTAGCTTGGAGAAACTTCGACTGTGGGGTGGCATGATAGAGTTTTAAAGATGATGCATGGGATGGAGAAAGTAGAGAAAGAAGTACTTTTCTCCCTTTCTCACAATACAAGAACTCATGGGCATTCGATGAAATTGCTGAGCAGTCGGGTTAAAACGGATAGAAGGAAGTACTTCTTCACCCAAAGGGTGATTAACATGTGGAACTCACTGCCACAGGAGGTGGTGGCGGCTACAAGCATAGCCAGCTTCAAGAGGGTGTTAGATAAAAATATGGAGCAGAGGTCCATCAGTGGCTATTAGCCCCAGTGTGTGTGTGTGTGTGTGTGTGTGTGTATATATGGCCACTGTGCGACACAGAGTGTTGGACTGGATGGGCCATTGGCCTGATCCAACATTGCTTCTCTTATGTTCTTATGTGACACAGAGTGTTGGACTGGATGGGCCACTGGCCTGACCCAACATTGCTTCTCTTATGTTCTTATGTGACACAGAGTGTTGGACTGGATGGGCCACTGGCCTGACCCAACATTGCTTCTCTTATGTTCTTATGTGACACAGAGTGTTGGACTGGATGGGCCAGTGGCCTGATCCAACATGGCTTCTCTTATGTTCTTATGTGACACAGAGTGTTGGACTGGATGGGCCATTGGCCTGATCCAACATGGCTTCTCTTATGTTCTTACGTTCTTATCGGTGGATACATAGCTCCCATCTACAAAACGAAATCCTTACTTACAATATATAGTAGGTAAGTAGGTATATATATATATATAAGTAGGTATATATATATATAAAATAACTGAAGCCACAAACTCTCCTCCTTTTTCTGAGAAATAATTTTGTAAAAGGCAAAGTACAGCTTTCATGCTGGAATGCTAACATCCCTTAGCGGGGGTAAGATAAGAGCTCTAACCGACACATCAAGATACCTGGGGTTTCATTCGGCATCAAACAACTCCTGAAGTAACCCAGTTAGATATCCTGGTGTTCATCCGGAGAAACAGGAATGGTAATACAGAAAGCAGGAGCATCAAACATCAAAGGACTTGTGCAAAAGAGATTAATGAGTATGTTCTATCTAGTGATTATCTCTGCCAGCTGCAGTCACAGTTTCATGCTAGTAGCTATTAAAGTAGATCCTTTCTGCGATTGTACACCCCATAATAATGTCAATTTAAAGGGTAGAAATGAGATAGCATTGATCCCCTAAGTGCGGGGATTTGTGCTTAATTAACATTATTTAAAAACAAAACACCTCACACTCCTTTGACTCACTTCAATGCTGATTTTAGCTAAGTTAGTTCTCAGCCCCAAGGAGAAGCTAGAAGAGGGCCTTCAGCCAGTGAAAGAGGCTTTTCCTCCACAAGAAATTTCCTTGGGCAGGATGAAAGTTGCACACTTGAGTCTGAGGGGGGGGGGGAAGGTGGCCTATACATTAAACGAAGAAACAAGCCTAGAAAAAGTGAATGGGTACAATATGAGAATATTTTAAAAGACTGCCTTCTCTCAGGCATTGAGTGGGGGGGGGGGGCGTATGGTGGTGACACTCTAGCATTTGCCCCCACACTCTATGGTTTACCCATCCTCCATCCCTCAGGATTTTAAAACATATACTTGTATATTCAAAATTTTGCTCATGGTAATTTAAGAACCACAGCGACGATCACAAGCCATTTGTGATACAAACTTTTAAAAAAAAAATCACACAGGTCATTATTTTATTCAGAATATTTTTATCCTGCCAAACAGACGAGCTGGCGTGGGGTGGCAGGTCACTCACTGAATTATTATCATTGATGATTTGGTTTGATTATAACTCTCTATCCCAGAATCTGCTCAGGGCAAGTGGCATCACGAAGAAGAAGAAGAAGAAGAAGAGGAGGAGGAAGAAGAAGAAGAAGAAGAAGAGGAGGAAGAAGAAGAAGAAGAAGAAGAAGAAGAAGAGAAGAAGAAGAAGAAGAAGAAGAAGAAGAAGAAGAAGAAGAAGAAGAAGAAGAAGAAGAAGAAGAAGAAGAAGAAGAAGAAGAAGAAGAAGAAGAACATAAGAGAAGCCATGTTAGATCAGGCCAATGGCCCATCCAGTCCAACATTCCTAGCCCTGGAAGGAGAAAAAAAGAGAAAAAACAGTTAGATAGAGACGGCAGTGCAGATCTGTACTGGTGGGATGCTATTGGTGGGGACGGCTGATCCTGGCTGGGCTGCCCTCTCAGCTCCCCACCACCCCAGCTGATCCTCGGGCTGACTTCTGCAGTCCCTTTAAAGTTTAAGAACATAAGAGAAGCCATGTTGGATCAGGCCAATGGCCCTCCAGACCAACACTCTGTGTCACACAGTGGCAAAAAAAATTATAATATACACACACACTGTGGCTAATAGCCACTGATGGACCTGTGCTCCATATTTTTATCTAAACCCCTCTTGAAAGTGGCTATACTTGTGGCCGCACCACCTCCTGTGCAGTGAATTCCACATGTTAATCACCCTTTGGGTGAAGAAGTACTTCCTTTTATCCGTTTTAACCTGTCTGCTCAGCAATTTCATCGAATGCCCACGAGTTCTTGTATTGTGAGAAAGGGAGAAAAGTACTTCTTTCTCTACTTTCTCCATCCAGGCATTATCTTGTAAACCTCTATCATGTCACCCGCCGCAGTCGACGTTTCTCCAAGCTAAAGAGCCCCAAGCGTTTCAACCTTTCTTCATAGGGAAGGTGTTCCAGCCCTTTAATCATTCTAGTTGCCCTTTTCTGGACTTTCTCCAATGCTATAATATCCTTTTTGAGGTGCGGCGACCAGAACTGCACACAGTACTCCAAATGAGGCCGCACCATCGAGTCCAGTAACTTAATGCATAGGAAACATAAACCTACGACAAGGAGGACCTCTCTAAAACGGAGAGGCGTGGCTTGCATATTTATTATTTTATTTATTTATTACTTCACATTTATATCCCGCCCTCTCCGCAAGCGGACTCAGCCACCCGCAGAGCTTTGTAAAACGACTCCTTTTAAAGTTTAAAGAGACTACATAAGCCTGCTCAACAAATAGCACCACTTTTTTCAGCTCTACCCCAAATTCCTGAATACATCCAAGATTTTCTTGGGATATTTTTTTTCCCTAGTTTTCCCCAGAAAACCCTGGTGCATTTGGGAAGCCAAAGTATGCACACACAAAAAAAAAACATACTGATAAGGTATTTTCCAGGTGTATTTTCAGCTCGGGTCAATCCGAATGCGCTTCCCTAGTAGCTATCTGTCAGAAGACGCAGAATGCCAAAATAGAGGATCATCCATGGCTTTGCAGCTGCCAAACACGGAAGCATGTTCCCATCATAATTCTGATTAAGCCAACAGAATGTTGTTCTAAAGTAGGACTTTCCTCCAAGGAACCACTTTGAGGTAGCTAATTACGACCCTTGACAGCTGCAAGTCCAAATGATATAGTACAAGATTACAGGGAACAATAATGCACAACAAGTTTGGTTTTGTTAACCTCCTAGATTATAGGCTTGGCCGCCTAAGCGGCAGTATATAAGCGCTTGCCACCAAATGCTCTGGGAGCATTCTCAAACTCCACATGAATGCTCAGTTTGTTGTAGTGGTTAAGTGTGTGGACTCTTATCTGGGAGAACCGGGTTTGATTCCCCACTCCTCCGCTTGCAGCTGCTGGAATGGCCTTGGGTCAGCCAGAGCTCTCGCGGGAGTTGTCCTTGAAAGAGCAGCTGCTGGGGGAGCTCTCTCAGCCTCACCTACCTCACAGGCAATGTTCCCTCTAAGCCATGGGGTCTTGTGAGCAAAAATTCTACTTTGTGAGCTACTGGCATTAAAGTTGTGAGCTACTGCATGCATTAAGAAGATGATGAAGAAGAAGATATTGGATTTATATCCCGCCCTCCACTCCAAAGAGTCTCAGAGCGGCTCACAATCTTCTTTACCTTCCTCCCCCACAACAGACACCCTGTGAGGTGGGTGGGGCTGAGAGGGCTCTCACAGCAGCTGCCCTTTCAAGGGCAACCTCTGCCAGAGCTGTGGCTGACCCAAGGAATCAAACCCGGTTCTCCCAGATAAGAGTCCGCACACTTAACCACTACACCAAACTGGCCCCAGAATTAGTTTGTTCTGGAGCTATTTTTCTTGAGCTAAGAGGAAAATATGTAATCCAGAGGCCAAAAATCTGTGAGCTAGCTCACACTAGCTCAGCTTAGAGGGAACACTGCTCACAGGATGTCTGTTGCGGGGGAAGAAGATAAAGGAGATTGTAAGCCACTATCAGTCTCTGATTCAGAGAGAAGGGCAGGGTATAAATCTGCAATTCTTCTTCTGCTATAAGAAAATAAACTGTTTATGCTTCTCCGCAGAGACAAGCAAGGCTGTTCTCAAATAACTGTGTAATGCCACATGGGTTAGATAGTTGTAGACCAAATCTTCACCCTTGCCAGTCTGAGTAGACAGTACTGACCTTGATAGACTAAGGCTGTGATCACACAGGGGAGGGACGGTGGCTCAGTGGTAGAGCATCTGCTTGGGAAGCAGAAGGTCCCAGGTTCAATCCCTGGCATCTCCCAAAAAAGGGTCCAGGCAAATTGGTGTGAAAAACCTCCGCTTGAGACCCTGGAGAGCCGCTGCCAGTCTGAGAAGACAAGACTGACTTTGATGGACCAAGGGTCTGATTCAGTAGAAGGCAGCTTCATATGTTCAAATGTTCACACACACACACACTAAATAATGCACTTTCAATCCATTCCCAATGCACTTTCCAACTGGATTTCACTGTGTGATATGGCAAAATCCAGTTGGAGAGTTCATTGAAAGTGGATTGAAAGTGCATTTTTTTTTTAGTGCGCGTGATCACAGCCAATGAGTCTGATTCAGTATAAGACAGATTCATATGTTCAAACGATCCGTTGAGTGTGGCTATATTCTTAGTGTTTTCCAGATGTCCATTGAATGTAGGCATTCTCTGAATGTTTGATCCGTATCTCAGATTAGCCACTGCAATCGCTGGAACTTCTCGGAATCCATTCCACATCAACATATCTCCCGAGAAGCCGGGTCAAGAAGAGGAACCGTGATCTGAGAAGAGACTGTAGCTGAAAGGTAGAGTGTAGGATTTGCATGCAGAAATTTCCAGAGCAGTTCCTGCCATCTCCTGTTAAAAGGAACTGAAGCAACAAGTGTTGGTAAGGACTTTTCGTGTGCCAGTTTTTGTTTAACATGGTACTATGGATCAGTGGATTTCACGGATGTTGTTTCTTAATTCTTCTAGATTCCCACTTCCACTCCCCCCCCCCCTCCCAGCCCCAGAATTCTGGCTGTCGTAAGAGAATTTCTGAACATGGCTCTTGAACTGGAACATGCAAAGTTTACTTTTGTTATTTTCAATTAACTTGTGCACACACACACACACACATACACATACACACCACAAGATACTGATGGTCAAGGGTGCATAGTATTTTTTTTTCATAAAAAACAGATGCCATTTATTAGATCTTGTAATTATATTAGAATAATTTTATTAGGTATTACATTATAACATGATTATAATAGGTAGATAGATAGGTAGGTGTAAGATAGATAGATAGATGATAGATAGATAGATGATAGATAGATGATAGATAGATGATAGATAGATAGATAGATAGATAGATAGATAGATAGATAGATAGATAGATAGATAGATAGATAGATAGATAGATAGATAGATAGATAGTGATGGTCAAGTGTGTGTAGTAATTGTTTTTATAAAAACACCTGCCTTTTATTAGATTTTGTAATTATATTACAATAATTATATTAGATTCCATTATATTAGAAGTATTATACTATATTAGAATATTAGACAGACAGACAAATGATAGATAGATAGATAGATAGATAGATAGATAGATAGATAGATAGATAGATAGATAGATAGATAGATAGTTAGTGATGGTCAAGTGTGTGTAGTAATTGTTTTTATAAAAACACCTGCCTTTTATTAGATTTTGTAATTATATTACAATAATTATATTAGATTCCATTATATTAGAAGTATTATACTATATTAGAATATTAGACAGACAGACAGATGATAGATAGATAGATAGATAGATAGATAGATAGATAGATAGATAGATAGATAGATAGATAGATAGATAGATAGATAGATAGATAGATAGATAGCATAAGAGAAGCCATTTTGGATCAGGCCAATGGCCCATCCAGCCCAACACTGTCTCACAATGGCAAAAAACAAACAAACAAAAAATGAGAAACAGATGCCATCAGGAAGTCCACAAGTGGGGCTATGACACTAGACAGCCTGCCACTGTTGCTCCCCCAAGCACCAAAATGTTAGATAGAGGACAGATAGGGAAAATGCCAATTGGACTTTAAATTCACCCCGCAGTCTACGTTTCTCCAAGCTAAAGAGCCCCGAGCGTTTTAACCTTTTCATTCCCCTAGTGACTTCTGCTTTATGCTCAGAGAAAGAGAGGGGGGTGGGGAGTCTCCAGGATCCCTGAGCCAATATAGCCTGGAGGAAAATCCCTTGCTAACCGCAGACTGGCAATCAGCATTAAAAAGGTAAAGGTAGTCCCCTGTGCAAGCTCCAGTATTACCCTGAGCATATAAGAAAAGGCCATGAGAGAGAAACACTGGCTCACCCTTATCTGCCCTCCATCTCATCTTCTGCCTAAATTCAGTCAATCCCATTTTCATCAAAAGAGAAATCTGAAGAGAGGGAGAGGCAGGAAGAAGAAGAAGAAGAAGAAGAAGAAGAAGAAGAAGAAGAAGAAGAAGAAGAAGAAGAAGAAGAAGAAGAAGAAGAAGAAGAAGAAGAAGAAGAAGAAGAAAACATTGAATTTATATCCAGCTCTCCACTCCGAATCTCCAAGCAGCTCACAATCTCCTTTATCTTCCTCCCCAACAACAGAAACCCTGTGAGGTGGGTGGGGCTGAGAGGACTCTCACAGCAGCTGCCCTTTCAAGGACAACTTCTGCCAGGGCTATGGCTGATCCAAGGCCATTCCAGCAGCTGCAAGTTGCAGAGTGGGGAATCAAACCCGGTTCTCCTCGTTAAGAGTTTGCACACAACCACTACCCCAAATTGGTGCAGCCATGTTGGATCAGGCCAATGGGCCATCCAATCCAACGCTCTGTGTCCTCTGAAGTGAGAGATGTGTCCGCTCCCTCTGGTGTGTGCAAATTACTCAAATGCTTGCATTCGTGATCAATGTTTCCTCTAAGCCATGGAGTCTTGTGAGCAAAAATCCTACCTTGTGAGCTGCTGGCATGAAAGTTGTGAGCTGCTGCATAAAGCAGAAGAAGAAGAATTGCAGATTTATACCCCACCCTTCCCTCTGAATCAGAGACTCAGAGCGGCTTACAATCTCCTATGTCTTCTCCCCCCATAACAGACACCCTGTGAGGTGGGTGGGGCTGAGAGGACTCTCACAGCTGCTGCCCTTTCAAGGACAACCTCTGCCAGAGCTATGGCTGACCCAAGGCCATGCCAGCAGGTGCAAGTGGAGGACTGGGGGATCAAACCTGGTTCTCCCAGATAAGAGTCTGCGCACTTCACCACTACACCAAACACTACAGTTACAATCTCCTGTATCTTCTCCTCCCCCAACAGACACCCTGTGAGGAAAGTGGGGCTGGAGTGGGCTCTCATAGCAGCTGCCCTTTCAAGGACAACCTCTGCCAGAGCTATGGCTGACCCAAGGCATGCTAGCAGGTGCAAGTGGAGGAGTGGGGAATCAAACCTGGTTCTCCCAGATAAGAGTCCACGCACTTAACCACTACACCAAACTGGCTCTCCACTTCAGGAAGGGAGGCTCTGAAAAATTTCGGAATTCCAGAATGCAATTCTAGGCAGGTGATCCCCCGGTTTGGAGGCCCTCCCCTCACTTCAGGGTTATCAGAAAGTGGGGGGGGGGGATATCTGCTGGGCACTCCATTATTCCCTATGAAGCTCAATTCCCATAGGGTATAATGGAAAATTGATCTGCGGGTATCTGGGGCTCTGGGGAGCCTGTTTTTTTGAGGTAGAGGCACCAAATTTTCAGCATAGCATCCCAAACCTTTCCTCAAAATGCCCTCCAGGTTTCAAAAAGATTGGACCAGGGGGTCCAATTCTATGAGCCTCAAAAGAAGGTGCCCCTATCCTTCATTATTTCCAGAGGAGGGAAGGCATGTAAAAGGTGTGCAGTCCTTTTCAATGTGAGGGCCAGAACTCCCTTTGGAGTTCAATTATGCTCGTCACAACCTTGCTCTTGGCTCCACCCCCAATGTCTCCTGGCTCCATCCCCAAAGTTCCCAGATATTTCTTGAATTGGATTTGGCAACCCTGCTTCTTCCCAAATTCTCCTATTCCTACTGCTACAGCACCACCCGGTGGTTTGTAGCATCCCAAAATTCTGCAACTGCTGAAATTGCCATCAGAGAGGAGTAACACAAAACTACACAGAGAAATCCTGGGGAGGGACAGTGGCTCAGTGGTAGAGCATCTGCTTGGTAAGCAGAAGGTCCCAAGTTCAATCCCCAGCATCTCCAAATAAAAAAGGTCCAGGCAAATAGGTGTGAAAAACCTCAGCTTGAGACCCTGGAGAGCCATTGCCAGACTGAGTAGACAATACTGACTTTGATGGACTGAGAGTCTGATTGAGTATGGGATGGTGGCCCAGTGGTAGAGCATCTGCTTGGTAAGCAGAAGGTCCAAGGTTCAATCCCCGGCATCTCCAACTCAAAAGGGTCCAGGCAAATAGGCGTGAAAAACCTCAGCTTGAGACCCTGGAGAGCCATTGCCAGACTGAGTAGGCAATACTGACTTTGATGGACTGAGAGTCTGATTGAGTATGGGATGGTGGCCCAGTGGTAGAGCATCTGCTTGGTAAGCAGAAGGTCCAAGGTTCAATCCCCGGCATCTCCAACTCAAAAGGGTCCAGGCAAATAGGCGCGAAAAACCTCAGCTTGAGACCCTGGAGAGCCATTGCCAGACTGAGTAGACAATACTGACTTTGATGGACTGAGAGTCTGATTCAGTATGGGATGGTGGCTCAGTGGTAGAGCATCTGCTTGGTAAGCAGAAGGTCCCAGGTTCAGTCTCTGGCATCTCCAACTCAAAAGGGTCCAGGCAAGTAGGCGTGAAAAACCTCAGCTTGAGACCCTTTAGAGCCGCTGCCAATCTAAGTAGACGACTGACTTTGATGGACCCAGGGTCTGATTCAGTAGAGGGCAGCTTCGTATGTTCATCTGCTCAAATAAAAAAAAAAAGACTTTAAAGAGAAATGCTTCTTCCGGAACAGGAAAATAAGAGTAATCAATGGCAGCATCTCAGAAAAAGAAATTCCACTCCCTGTAACAATGCTACTTGTGAACTCATTCAAAAACATAGATCCAGGTGGGCAGCCATGTTGGTCTGAAGCAATAGAACAAAGGTCCACGAGCACCTTTAAGACCAACAAAGTTTTATTCAGAATGTAAGCTTTTGTGTTCATGCACACTTCATCAGACAATGAAATGGAGTACAGTGAGCAGAATTTCATAGAACTCATGGGCAGTGGTTAAGTACTATTTTGCAAGCTTAACCACTCCTCACCAGCTATGCTCACGATACCCCACTTTTTAATTTGACTTTGCACTTTTACCTTCCTTCCCCACAGCAAACACCTTGTGAGGTAGGTGGGGCTGAGAGAGCTCTGACAGAAGTTGCCCTTTCAAGGACAACACTTGCAAGAGCTATGGCTGACCCAAGGCACCTGCAAGTGGAGGAGGGAGTGGGGAATCAAACCCAGTTCTACCAGATAAGAGTCCACACACTTAACCACTACAGCAGACAGGCATAGCGCTGTTCAGAATAAACAAATAATTCCTTATGGTGCCCAAAATGTCAAGCATGCGGGTTCAATGACGAGTCGAAGTTGATACAAGACTACGTTTATTGACAGACCGATACTTTGGCTCAAGCCGTTGCTTGAGAAGAATGAAACCAATACATTGATACACAACTCTTAAGCTACACTTCAAAGGGATTCCTACGGGGATGGGAGGAAGGAGAAAGTTCACACATAGAATATCAAAACTACATACATTCCCAGGGTGTTATCAGGCATTCGGCCGTGCAGTGCCCAGATGGCTCATTCTCCCGGAGAAGGATTCATGGGAAGGTGCTGATTACTTTGGTCCCTCTAATTAACAGTCATAAAACAAGAGAGGAGCCATTTGGATCTCTGTGATATTACCCTAAAACCATCAGTTATTGATCAGAATTACCCATGCTTGACACAAATATGTGTGTGTGTGTGTGTTTGTGTGTGCTGCTGTAACACAAGTCTAGGTCAAGAAAGGGTGGGACAGACCAATATCTGTGTTTCACATGCCCAGAAACAATAAAATCTTTAGAGAAAGTGGATTATGGGATGCCTGGGACTGGCACCATGTCATTTAATGTGTGTCCATGTTTACTTCTAGGCAGGCTATTAGGATGAGGGGAGGAGTGGGATATAGAAAAGGTTTCTGTGAAATCTTCCTTTGGAAACTAAGGAATGGATTTGAAGAAGGGTTGGCAAGTCCCTCGCAGCCTCCGGCTATTGTACCGTAGAGTTTCCCCTCCCAAATGGCTAGAGTGCCTGGGAAAACCATAAAGTGGCCGCCATACAATGTCGCCGTTGCAATGAAGTCACTTCCAAGTGATGTCATTGCGACGGGGGAGGTTCTCCCTGGCAGCCCAATATGGGCCGGCGGGTTGGGAAATCTCCCAGGCGGGGGAACCCCTGCCCTGACAGGGAGCTTGGCAACCCTAATTTGAAGCTCCAAACTTGCCCTCTTCTCTGAGGAGCAGAAGAACAAGAGAGGGAAAGACATGAAGTTGTTGGAAGATCGGAAGGAAGCAAGAACTTTTCTACAGGGTTTGCTGTGTGTTTTTGAATTAAGACACACCCTTTGGCCCGTGAGGTCTTAATTAGCCGGCTTCGAAATCTGCTCGTTTCATCGCATCCACAATCGCTTCAGTAATCCAAAGGCGTTGGAGCAAAATAATAATAATAATGAAGCCATCAGCTCCATATTAAAATTACACTCCCTGTTTGATGCCTTTTCATGTTTCCCTGCTGGAATTTACACTGACTAAGCTATGATCTGATACACATTCATGCACACTTACATATATATTGCTTAACAAACATAGATAAACACATGCGCGCACCCCAAACCAACACTGACAATATCGCAATCGTGCATGACTTATTGTTGTGGTACTTCTTCACCCAAAGGGTGATTAACATGTGGAATTCACTGCCACAGGAGGTGGTGGTGGCTACAAGCATAGCCAGCTTCAAGAGGGGATTGGATAAAAATATGGAGCAGAGGTCCATCAGTGACTATTAGCCATAGTGTGTGTGAGTGTTGGACTGGATGAGCCATTGGCCGGATCCAATATGGCTTCTCTTACGTTCTCATGTGACACAGAGGGTTGGACTGGATGGACCATTGGCCTGATCCAAAATGGCTACTCTTACGTTCTTATGTGACACAGAGTGATGGACTGGGTGGACCGTTGGCCTGATCCAACATGGCTTCTCTTATGTTCTTATGTGACACAGAGTGTTGGGCTGGATGGGCCATTGACCTGATCCAACAGGGCTTCTCTTATGTTCTTATGTGACACAGAGAGTTGGACTGGATGGGCCACTGGCCTGATCCAACATGGCTTCTCTTATGTTCTTATGTGACACAGAGTGTTGGACTGGATGGGCCATTGGCCTGATCCAACATGGCTTCTCTTATGTTCTTCTGTGACACAGAGAGTTGGACTGGATGGGCCACTGGCCTGATCCAACATGGCTTCTCTTATGTTCTTATGTGACACAGAGTGTTAGACTGGATGGGCCATTGGCCTGATCCAACATGGCTTCTCTTATGTTCTTCTGTGACACAGAGTGTTGGGCTGGATGGGCCATTGGCCTGATCCAACATGGCTTCTCTTATGTTCTTATGTTGTTATCACTGTTGTTGCCAGGGCTGCTGCTGTTTCTTTTTTTGTAGAAAAAGCCCAGCGGGAAATCATTTGCATATTAAGTCACACTCCCTGACACCAAGCCAGCTGGAACTGCGTTACGGTGCGTTCCTGCCTAAAAACAAAAACAAAACAACCTGGTTGTTGCTATCAGAGTGTGACAGCGATTAAGGGGCTGGACTAGGAGCGCCATGGCGCATAGTGGTAAAGCTGCAGTCCTGCAGTCGGAGCCCTCTGCTCATGACCTGAGTTCGATCCCAACAGAAGCTGGTTCAGGTAGCCGGCTTGAGGTTGACTCAGCCTTCAAGAAGGGAGTGGATAAGAATATGAAGCAGGGGTCCATCAATGGCTATTAGCCGCAGCTTATCATTGGAACTCTCTGTCTGGGGCAAGTGATACTCTGTATTCTTGATGCTTGGGGGGCACAGTGGAGGGGCTTATAGTGTCCTGGCTCCACTGATGGACCTCCTGATGGCACTTTTTTTTTTGGCCACAGTGTGACACAGAGTGTTGGACTGGAGGGGCCATTGGCCTGATCCAACATGGCTTCTCTTCTGTTCTTATGTGACACAGAGTGTTGGATTGGATGGGCCATTGTCCTGATTCAACAAGGCTTCTCTTATGTTCTTATGTTCACTCTTTTGTCCCATTAATTTGTCTAACTCCATCTATCATGCTTTTATGTATCGATGCTCAGCAGAAATTACAGATATTAGAATATCTTTCACTACATCTTAACAAAACTTTTGGGAACAACTGTTATTTTTGTCACGTATTTGAGCTGCATGATTCATTAGTTTCAGTCATCATGGCTGTAGTCATTCCAATGTGTAATGAGTTTCGTCCTATCCTTAATTAACTCTAAACGACTGACCACATCTTAGAGAGGCAGAGGTGAGGCATTCTTGATTCAAGAGAGATAGGAATATGGAATTGCTACAAGGCAAAGAACTGCCGCCAGATTGCTGAATATGAAATTTCAGTGGGGAGTTGGAAGTTCCAATCTGTGGGAAACAGTTTCAGGATTTTGTGGGAAGAAGGGGCAAAAAGTGTTGATTCTAAGAGGTTTTGGATTCAGGATAGGCACAATACTGGCCTGGTTAAAATCATTCGCTTAGGCGTTCTGAGCTGCAATTGCAGCATAAAGAAGGGCTTGCTCGACATTAACATTAATTATAAAGAAAATAAGAGCTAATGGCCACCTAAAGAACAGCTTGCTGAATATATTCATAGAGGGCTACTGGCCAGCAAACTCCAGAAGGCTTGAGCATCTGGTTAAATGAATCCTCTTGAATTGGCTCTAGCTCTTATGTAAAACGTACACACTTAAATGTCTTGGAGTGGTAAGTTTTTTTACTGAAATAAAAAGTTTAGAATTTTTAGTCCCATTCAGCTTTGTGCTATCTTTTGCCATCGTTATTTTGGTTTATTCCAGAATGAGAGAAAAGATGTGGTAAGAAGAATATGAACATTGGTTGGTACTAGTGGCTGTTAAACCTGAAAAAAAAACATAGAAAGGCATGACTCCTGATGAAGTCTACTGATGAAATGGGCCCATATCCGGGTGCTCATAGACTTTTTTTGCAATATGGGAATGTCAATATTGGACCTCTGTTACAACGTGAAGTATGCCAAATTTATAATTAGAAGTATTAAAATACATGAATGGATATTTCAATTGGACCTTCATCACAACGTGAACTATGCAAAATTTTAAATGTGGATCATTAAAATATATGAAGATTTTTAAATGGTTATAATAAATTTTGTTATTTATCACAGTAGTTGTCTAACTTCCATTGTTTGTCCCATTTACTGTGATCCTTTTTTCTTGTTACAATCCCCAGGTGGGGGCAGGGGATCCCGAGATTTAGAGGCCCTCCCCCCATTTCAGGGTCATCAGAAAGCAGGGGGGAGGGAAATGTCTGCTGGGCACTCCATTATTCGCTATGGAGACTGATTTTTTTTTTTAGTTTTCAAAAATTATAAATAAATAAATACAGAGTTCTCACATTTAAATTACATACAAAACAATTAGCAGCCCAAAACTGGCAATGAATTAAATGTCAATCGTGATGACACCTTATTATCTAAATGCACATCACTGCCAGACAAAAACTCCTTGCCCGATGTTTAATTCAAGATGGGCCACCATTTATCTAATAGCGAATACTTTCCGGATTTGTTCACAGTTGATCCACTGTTATCTGGGGCTGGGGGGGGGGGGGCGTGTTTTGAAGTGGAGGCACCAAATTTGCAGCATAACATCCAGTGCCTCTCCTCAAAACACTCTCTGTTTTTCAAAGGAATTGGATCCCCATGAACCCCAAAAGAAGGTGCCTCTATCCTTCATTATTTTTAATGGAGGGAAGGCATTTAAAAGGCACCCGGTCCCTTTAAACATGATGGTGAGAGGAGTGAAATAATGAAATGAGCTGAAACAAACAGAAGGCACTTCCCAAAGAAAAAAACAAATGCAATGTCTTAGTGATTGTAAAAACGCAAGAAGCAGAACCAGGTATACAAAGCACAAACATTTAGTAACCACAGAACAGGTGTATTAGCCATTGTTAAAACGCAGAAGCAGAACTACTGTAGTAAAAGAAATGACACGGTTGAACAGGCCATGGCAACAGTAAAGATTAATAGCAATAGAGACTAATAAGTAGCAAGTATAGCACTGGAGAAAGTCCAGAAAAGGGCTTTATATATATGTTTCACTGGATGGGCCATTGGCCTGATCTAACATGGCTTCTCCTATGTTCTTATGTTAACTAGAATGATTAAAGGGCTGGAACACTTTCCCTATGAAGAAAGGTTGAAACGCTTGGGACTCTTTAGCTTGGAGAAACGTCGACTGCGGGGTGACATGATAGAGGTTTACAAGATAATGCATGGGATGGAGAAAGTAGAGAAAGAAGTACTTCTCTCCCTTTCTCACAATACAGGAACTCGTGGGCATTCGATGAAATTGTTGAGCAGACAGGTTCAAACGGATAAAAGGAAGTACTTCTTTACCCAAAGGGTGATTAACATGTGGAATTCACTGCCACAGGAGGTGGTGGCAGCCACAAGCATAGCCATCTTCAAGAGGGGTTTAGATAAAAATATGGAGCAGAGGTTCATCAGTGGCTATTAGCCACAGTGTGTGTGTGTGTATTGCCACTGTGTGACACAGAGTGTTGGACTGGATGGGCCATTGGCCTGATCTAACATGGTTTCTCTTATGTTCTTAAGTACGCAGGTGTAATCAAGTAATGAATATTAACTGACACACCCCACTTCGGAGAATGGTAAATTTAAATGCACATGCAATGTATGTAACAGGAGGGGTACATATCAAGGAGGGGGTATGAAGTAGGCGTTCGGGTACGCTGTACCTTCCAAGTACCTCAGCCTATGGGAAAAGGAGGAGGGACTCATCGGCCGGGAGTAGAGGATAAAAGGGTATGTATGGAACTGATCGGGGAGCTCATTGCAAAGCAACTCCCCTCTTATCAATAAGTTGTATATTTTAAAGGAGACTCCCGACTGACAGCTCTTTTTCTTTGAATCTCCTGGAGGGGCCGGGAGAGGTGGACAAATTGTCTCTAACAGTGGCCAGAACTCCTTTTGGAATTCAATTGTTCTTGTCACAACCTGGCTCCTGGCTCCACCCCCAAAGTCCCCAGATATTTCTTGAATTGAATCTGGCAATCCTAGACTAGGAAGGGCAGCCATGAAGGAACTGGAAAAGCTCCTGAAGTGTAAGGATGTGTGGTTGATGATCAACATCAAGATAATTCACACCATAGTAGTCCCCATTGCTATGTTTGGGTGTGAATGAAAAAAGAAAAAGCTGGTAAGAGGAAAGTTGATTCATTTGAAATGTGGTTTGGAGAAGAGTTTTATGCAAAAAAAAAAAAAAAAGATAAATAAGTGGGTTCTAGACAAAATCTAGAGTGAACTCTCCCTGGAAACTAAAATGACTAACCTGAGGCTGTAGTACTTTGGTCACATTCAAAGAAGATGAGTCAATGGAAAGGACAGATATGCTTGGAAATATCAGCGGCAGAGAGAAAAGAGGAAGAGAATAAGATGGCTCAATTTGAACAAGGAAGTCATGGCCTTCAGTTTGCCAGACCTGAGAAAGGCTGTTAACAATAGGACATTTTGGAGGACATCAGGGGTGGAATTCTAGCAGGAGCTCCTTTGCATATTAGGCCATACCCCCTGATGTAGCCTATCCAAGAGCTTACAAAAAAGAGCCTTGTAAGCTCTCGGAGGATTGGCTACATCAGGGGTGTGTAGCCCAATATGCAAAGGAGCTCCTGCTAGAATTCCACCCCTGGAGGACATTAATCCATAGGGTTGTTGTATGTTGGAAGCAACCTGACAGCTCTTAACGCACACGCAAACAAGAAGCCCTGATCTGGATGGCCCAGGCTAGCCTGATCTCCTCCAATCTCAAAAAAGAAGTAGAATCAGCCCTGGTTCATTCTTGGATAAGAGACTAAATAGGGTCAGCCCTGGCTAATTCTTGGATGGGAGACCACCAAGGAAGTCTATATGTGCTTACTAGTAATATAGCAGCAAACCCTCGTTTAAAGTCAGGAACAGAAGGTGGCAGTGAATATTCCCCTATGGTCTATCAAGCCCTACCTTTTCTAGGCCTATCTGATTTCATCAGATCTTGGAAGCTAAATAAGGTTAGCCTTGGTCAGTACTTGAATAGTAGATGTTAAGGGGAAAAAATCCATGGTTGCCACACAGAGGAAGGTGATGGCAAGCCACCTCTGTTCATCTGTTGCCTTCAAAATCCCACAACTTGACTGCCCCAAAATCAAACCATTCTGGACCTCAATTTGTGCCCATCTCTCCTCCCTAACTGGGGTCTTGATCCCAGATGAACCAACAAGGATACTTCTCAATCATTGGTCCGATACCCGTCTTTCATCTTCTAAAAAATCCTTGATAGTTAAACTCCTGACAGCTGCTAAAACCACGATTGCGCAGTCCTGGAAAAACTCATTGAATTTGACACTTGACAACTGGCTACTTACAGTCTGGGAACACATTGTAATGGATAAAATTCAGGCAGCCATAGACCACAAAGACCCATACCAAGCCTACGCTAAATATCTGGCAACTTGGCTTCCCATTCTAGAAAAGCTTGACACCGATCCATTTTATGCTAACTCTTATTCTAAAAATAAAATGTATAAGGATTTCCTTTTGCTATAAAATTCTCTTAACAAGTTAATTTCAAGTTATTTAAAGTGTATTATATCTTCCTTTTCCCTTTCCCTGATCTTATTTTATTTTCAAATACTGTGTTATTAGGATTATAATTACTATTACCTTCAGTTTGTATTTTGTTTTTAAAGGTTGTTTTTGCTCTGTATTCTGTCTATTAAGCTTACGATGTTATTTCTGTTAATCTTGACGGTAAACTTCTTGCGCTATGGATTGTAAGCTACTTTTATGCCTTAATAAAATGTTTAAAGTTAAAAAAAAGATAAAAAAATAAAGAAAATCCCACAACTTCATCTACAACACTTTCCAGCATGACCCAAGTTAAAAACCAGGAGAGCAAAAGATGATTCATAAAGATGAAGAAGAGAAACAAGGCTCTTGAGACTGAGTTTGAAGACAAAGGAGTTAGTGAACCCTCGTTATACATTAATTTTTTTTTAAAAAAAAATCTATATTTCTAAATGATGCTTTGGAACATTTTTGTCATTATCTCATTCTTTCAGCCATCCGTTCTTTCCTTCAGTATTCATTCAGTCATCAGAAACGATTTACGATGTAGTAACTTGGGAAGGCAAAGCATGAATATTGGACTGGTCTACATATCGAGATAAAATCTGAGGGTTTTTTTTAATCCAGTTCCCAGAATAATATTGTTTTGATGTGAACTTTGATAATTGAACATGGCTTGAAAATGCAATACATCTGGGGAAGAAAATACGCAGTGGTTTCTAAGGAATCTTCAGGGCAGAGTTAACCATAAGTGGCAGGTTTATTTTCTTGTTTACATTGGTTCAAAGAGATGAAGTGTAATAAAGAAAATACAGTTTATCCCTTTCCGGTTTTTTTTAAAGGATATGCTGACGAAAGTTGCTATTGTTTCAAAAGATTCATTGAGCTGAATGTTGCATCTCACTTGATGCAAGGAATGGGACAGTCAAGTTCTTCTGAAAGAGGATTAGTTTGGGTTGCAGAACACTTGCGTTCAAATTCCCCCGTTGAATATACCCAGATGCTCTCAAAAAAACAGTCCAGCTTTGTTAACATTTTGTGTTCCAACAACTTTAGTTCCCCCCATCTCAATTTATTCTCTTTTTCTCAGCCAAGTGGCTTCCAAATATATAAATAACTTTGTAGCACAGCATTTTTGGATGGTCGGAGGGGACCCCATAGGCTTCCCAATCCCCAGGTCCCAGCGGGGGATCCCCCGGTTTTACAGGCTTCCCCCCGCCCCCAGTCAGCTGGCCGGCAGGGGAAGCCCCGCCCCCACAGTCACCATGCACCTCTAGATCTCCAGCAGGTTTAGAAATCTGCAAACAGGTCCCGTTTCAAAATGTGTGCGTGTTTGTGTGTGTGCCTTTAAATAAGAACAGGAAGCAGGAAGTACTTCATGGGGAAGGGTCAGCAGCACAGTCCCTCCATTTGTTTTGCTTTCGTTTCAGAGCAAATAAGAGTGTATGTGTGTGTGTGAGAGAGAGCAGCATGGCCCCTGTTCCTTTCAGATGTCGTTGTGGAGGAACCAGACCCAGTAAGTGTGTGTGTGTGTGAAAGAGAGAGGGTTGCCAATCCCCAGGTTTGGAGACCCTCCCCCACTTTAGGGTCATCAGAGAGTGGGGGGGAGGGAAATGTCTACTGGGCACTCTATTATTCCCTATGGAGAACGATTTCCATAGGGAATAATGGGGAATTGATCCACGGGTATTGGGGGCTCTGGGGAGCTGTTTTTTGAGATAGAGGCACCAGATTTTCAGGAGAGCATCTAGTGCCTCTCCCCAAAATACCCCCCCCCCAAGTTTCAAAATGATTGGACCAGTAGGTCCAATTCTATGAGTCTCAAAAGAAGGTGCCCCTATCCATTATTTCCTAAGGAAGGAAGGCATTAAAAAAGGTGTGCTGTCCCTTTAAATGTGATGGCTAGAACTCCATTGGAGTTCAGTTATGCTTGTCACACTCTTGTTCCTGGCTCCCCCAAATGTCTCCTGGCTCCACCCCCAAAGTATCCTGGCTCCACCCCCAAAGTCCCCAGATATTTCTTAAATTGGACTTGGCAACCCTAGGACCCCACATGTCTTCCCCACCCCCCCAGAAGAAAGCTAGTTGGATACCATCTCTACCCTGCATACTAACTGAACCAAGAGATGTTAAATTCCATCCCACTCACCCAGTGTTCTACTCTGAGAAACATGGGTCAGGTTAATGATACAATTGTTGGCCAGTTACTCCTAGGTTTCCTTGGGCCAAAGCACCCTGGAATGATCAAGGAGGAAGGGCCATTCCTAAAACAGTGTATCATTACCGAGAAGGACATGGAGAATTGTGAAGAAGATGTTGTTGGTGGCAATCACATTTGCCAAACACTAGATCCGAGGTGTCGAACTCATTTGTTATGAGGGCCGGATCTGCTATAAATGAGATCTTGTTGGGCTGGACCATGTTGGGTTGGGCCGAGCCATGTGTGTACCTATTTAAGATTAAGTAGCAGAGATATAAATTTTATGAAGAACACAGACAAACCCAAATATATATTTTAAAAAAAACTTCAAACATGCTTAAAACGGTAGCACTCATTGGTTTTAAAGATGCTTTCTTTGTATTTCTCCCATGGGATCCAGGGAACTGGGCAAAGGAAGCTCTTTCCTTCCCTCCCCAGGGGATGGAGGGAGAAGCCTTAGCCAATAGAAAGAAGAGAACCTTGGCTCAGTAGCTCTGCTGTGCAATTGAGAGAGCCTGGCAAATCAAGCTATTCCTCTCCCCTTCCTCCTCAAGGGAGGAGCCTCAGCCAATGGAGAACACAGAGGTTTTGCTTTGTAGCACCTGTGCAATGAGCAAGCCTTGCAGAGCATGCTGTGATGCAGACGGAAGCAAGAGAGAGGGAGAAGGAAGCAGATGACAGCCAATTGCTTGGGGGCCTGATAGGAGCCCTCTGGGGGCCTGATTCGGCCCCCAAATGGCATGTTTGACACCCCTGCACTAGATGTTTCCTTTGGGGGTGAGTTGTGCCTTGGTTTCTTCGAGCATGCTCATCTTCCCTATAGTCACAGAACAGCTGCGGGGAATGTCATTTTAAAGATGAGAAGGGCTTTTTTTTTTTTGCTTGAATGCAGGGCCAGCACGTAAGAGTAGGCCAGGTAAGCAGCCTTCTCCCTGCCCCACCGCTCTCGCATTCCCAGGTCTGTGAAGACCCAAGGAGGTGAAAGTGGTGGGCCGTCGCATTGGCATGTGCTCTCCTCTGCCCTGTCTCTCTTGGCTTCCTGGATTTGCACAGACCCCAGAAACTAAGAGCGGCAGGGCGAGGTGGCGGTGTGTGTACTCCTTGGAGCCTGCCATGCTCAGAGGAATGCACAGGCTGCCACCCCGGCCTACTCTCACCTTCTCAGGTCTTTTTTTTTTCATTTTTTGAAACATTTTATTAATTTTTAGGAAAAGAAAAGGGACAGGGTAAGTGGAAAGAGAAATGTGTTAACATAGCTAATGATAACAGTCGTAATCCATTCTGCATATCGATAAGTCAATGGACTAAAATGTTTTCAGTATATTGTGACACGCGTCACGTTCTAATCCGTGTGAAATATTACGAAGATTGTAAATCCTTATTTAAACCCACTGTTTTTTCCCGATATTTCTCCAATGCTTTTACGATCAGGTCCGATCTCATAGGGATTTCCTGGCGTTTCCATTTCTGTGGAAGTAAAATCCTGGCTGCTGTGATAATATGTCTTGTCTCTTTTGTATAGTCACGAGGATATATATTCAATAAAAGCAGTTCTGGTTTAAATTGAATCTGTATCTTCTAGTTTATATAGTATACATAGTATATATAGCAAGGAAGTAGAGATAGAAGTTCACATCAATAAATCTTAAGCATCTAACCATACATATAACGTCTCCCAAGGTTTTCTAGCTTCTTTAGATTTCCCAGCAAGCAGCTGGGATAAGTAGTCCATCTCAGCCGTCTCCAATATTTTCACGATCAGGTCCAATCTCATAGGGATTTCCTGGCGTTTCCATTTCTGTGCAAGTAAAATCCTGGCTGCTGTGATAATATGTGTCATTAGATGTCTTGTCTCTTTTTGTATAGTCACTAGGATATATATTCAATAAAAACAGTTCTGGTTTAAACTGAATCTGTATCTTCTAGTTTATATAGTATACTTAGTATATATAGCAAGGAAGTAGAGAAAGAAGTTCACATCAATAAATCTTAAGCATCTAACCACACATATAACGTCTCCCAAGGTTTTCTAGCTTCTTCTTTAGATTTCCAAGCACACAGCTGGGATAAGTAATCCATCTCAGCCGCCTGTCTCAAATATTTTCATGATCAGGACCAATCTCATAGGGATTTCCTGGCGTTTCCATTTCTGTGCAAGTAAAATCCTGGCTGCTGTGATAATATGTGTCATTAGATGTCTTGTCTCTTTGGCATAGTCACTATATTCAATAAAAACAGTTCTGGTTTAAACTGCATCTGTATCTTCAGAATTTTCTGTAATAGTTCATGCACCATCTTCCAATAATCTTTCACCACTTCACAGATCCACCACATATGATAAAACAACCCAATATGTTTTGTACATTTCCAACACTTATTAGACATATTAGAATACATTTTAGAGAGTTTCTGGGGAGTTACATGCCATCTAGCACCTAAGACTAACTTATGACTCTAACATCTGTACCCCATCGACAATATATACTACCACCCTCTACTGATTACTTGGACTTATAAACCAGGAACCAACTGACTGCTGACCGCTAATGAATTTCACTAAAACTGTTATTAATTAATTTATTTGATTTTAGTCAATTAATTAATGATTGATTATGTATAATATATTTATATATTAATTTATATATATCTATATTTACAAATTTTAGCACAGTAACTAGGAATGGTGGGAGGGAGTATTTATTTATTTATTAACTGTGCTGGAATCGATTGAATTTATAATTTCTTATTAATTGATCAGAAGGGGAGATTGGGTTGGGCTATTAAATTAATTAAATTAAGATGTAATTAGTGAGTTAGCAGCCAAGAATAGGAGGAGTTGGTAGGGGGGGGGGACAAGTTAAACAACAGGTAGGGATAGATTAGGAGATCAATCGTAAGAGGACATACTGTGAGCTATCCGGACAAGTGCGGATGTCTGCCCAAGGGATTCCAGTGCTCCTGGGGAGGGGAAGATATGACGGTGGGAATAGACAGATACACAAGAGAAGGAGACAGAGACAAAACGGTGCTCGGCCACCTTCTAGTCTACTTCCCATCCCAACGGTGGTAGGTAGTGGGACCAAGAGGAAATGCCCGTCTCCGTCACTGGTGTTATGCAACGCCAGGTCTATTAACAACAAGACCTCGACCCTCAAGGAGTTTCTACTCCAACAGGATGTGGACCTGGCTTGCGTGACCGAGACCTGGGTGCGGGACGGAGAGACAGTAGCTCTCTCCCAGATGACCCCCCCAGGCTACTCGGTCTTTCACCAGTCACGGAATAACGGGCGGGGGGGAGGGGTAGCGTTGTTCATACGGGAGGATTACACCTTTCGGGCTCTCCCGGCTCCAAGGATCGATGGCATTGAATGTGCCGGCCTGACGTGGGATGTTGGAGAGGGGTTGGCGATCTGGCTGGTGTACCGTACGCCCAACGCACCAGCCAGCGCCTTACCATCACTATTGGAGGCAGTGGCGGGCTGGGCATTGGAGTTCCCGGGGCTTATGGTCCTGGGTGACTTCAATGTCCATGCCGATGACACGGCCTCCACTCAGGCGATGGACCTAGTGTCTTCCATGGCGACACTGGGGCTCTCTCAATTTGTCACAACTCCCACGCATCAGGCCGGGCACACATTAGACCTGATCTTTGCATCCGGGATTTTGGTGAACGATATCGCGGCTGAAGCGGTTCCATGGTCGGACCACCTAGCCCTTAAGGCCCGTATGGAGACGTTGCCCCAACCCTGTATGGGCGGAGAGCCTATTTTGGCTCGCCCCCGGGGCTTGATGGACCCGGAACGGTTCCAAACAGCCCTGAGGGATCCCTGGCCCACTGGCAATTCTCTCGATGACCTGGTGGAAGTCTGGCAGGGCCAGCTATCCAGGGCTATCGATGAAATTGCACCTCGGCGCCCTCTGCGCCCTCGCAAGAGGCTGGCACCATGGTATACCTTGGAGTTACGCCAGCTGAAACAAGGGCTCAGACGACTAGAGAGACGGTGGAGGCATACTCGGGACGAAGCGACGAGAACATCCTATAGAACGCTTATGAGGTCTTATGAGATGGCAGTCAAGGCTGCAAAGAAAGAATACTTCGCAGCCAAGATTGCATCTGCAAAATCGCGCCCAGCACAATTGTTTAGAGTAATTGGAGATCTTATAACATTGCCACAAGGCAAACCAAATATTAGGGAATTAGAAATAGGCTGTGAGGCATTTGCGAAATATTTTGCAGATAAAATCTCATCGCTCTGCCAAGACCTGCCTATCACATTAGACACAGTAAGTGAAACTGAGGCTCCGCGCCTGTCTTCAGATTTAGTACTGGACCACTTCGACCCACTCAGCCTGGAGGAAGTCGATGGAATTCTCTCTGCTGCTCGCCCAACAACATGTGATTTGGACCCTTGCCCCTCTTGGCTGATTAAATCCTGCCAGAGGGAGCTTAGATGTCCTCTACGGGACATCATAAATAGATCCCTCTTAGAGGGGCATTTTCCAGCGCCTCTGAAAGAGGCCTTGGTCCGGCCCCTCTTGAAAAAACCTACAGCAGACCCGGCCGAATTGGCAAACTACCGACCGGTGTCCAATTTACCATTTTTAGGTAAAATTATCGAGAGGGCAGTGGCGTTACAGCTACAGAGATTTCTAGATGACGCTTCTGTCTTAGACCCGTGCCAGTCTGGCTTCCGACCGGGCCACGGGACGGAGACGGTCCTGGTCGCCTTGGTGGACGACCTCCAGCGGCAACTGGATCGAGGCGGTGCGGCAATACTGATGTTACTAGATCTGTCGGCTGCGTTTGATACAGTCGACCATCGGTTGCTGATCCACCGCCTCGCCGACATAGGGGTTGAGGGGCTAGCCTTACAATGGCTTTCCTCCTTCCTCATGGGTCGGGGACAGAGGGTGGCGATTGGGGGTGAGCGATCCCAGAGGCGCACACTAGACTGTGGGGTGCCCCAGGGAGCAGTTCTCTCCCCGATGTTATTCAACATCTATATGCGCCCCCTCGCCCAGATTGCCCGGAGATTTGGGCTGGGTTGCCATCAATACGCAGATGACACCCAGCTCTATCTACTAATGGACGGCCGGCCCGCCTCCGCCCCGGGGAACCTGGATCGGGCTTTGCGGGCTGTTGCAACGTGGCTTAGACTGAGTGGGCTGAAGTTAAATCCAGCGAAGACAGAGGTTCTCCATGTGGGTCGTGGCACTCTGGGGAAGGAAATATCTCTCCCGGCCTTTGACGAGGCGCCGCTGAAGACGGCGCAGCGGGTAAAGAGCCTGGGCGTCTTACTGGAGCCTTCATTATCAATGGAGGCCCAGATAACAGCCACTGCCAAATCAGCCTTCTTCCACCTGAGGCGGGCGAGGCAGCTGGCCCCTTTCCTAGAGCGTCAGGACCTAGCAATGGTGATCCACGCGACGGTCACCTCAAGATTGGACTACTGTAACGCTCTCTACATGGGGCTGCCTCTGTACCGGACCCGGGAGCTGCAGCTAGTGCAGAACGCGGCGGCCAGGCTGCTACTTGGTCTCCCAAGATGGGAGCATATACGGCCAGGGCTGCGCGGACTGCACTGGCTGCCAATCGTATACCGGATCCAGTACAAAGTGCTGGTCATAACCTTTAAAGCCCTATATGGCCAAGGACCGACCTACCTGAGGGACCGTCTCTCCCCATATGAGCCCCAGAGAGCACTGAGGTCAGTGGGGAAAAGCAGACTGAATATCCCTGGGCCAAAAGAAGTTAAACTTCAAAGCACCCGCACCCGGGCCTTTTCTGTTGCGGCCCCACAACTCTGGAACCAACTCCCAGAGGAGGTGCGGGCCCTGCGGAACTTAGACCAGTTCCGCAGGGCCTGCAAGACCGCCCTCTTCAAACAGGCGTTCACCAATAACTGAATTAATGTTTACCGCCAGATTAGTAACGTTTACCGCCAATGTTGACTTAGGAATGTTTTAATTAATTATTGATTATTGACTGATTTTAATGTGAATTTTAATGTGAATTTAATGTTTTTATTACTATTGTTTACCTGAAATGCTGTTAGCCGCCCTGAGCCTGCTTCGGCGGGGAGGGCGGGATATAAATAAAATTTTACATTTTACATTACATTACATCTATAAAACATCTTATACAGATTTTCCTTAAAGGCTATTGACTTAGTCAATTTAATATCAGATCTACACAGCATCTCCCACTCATCTAACATGATGTTACGGCCTACATTCTGTAAGGGAAGATCTTGCCTCACTAACCTGTTACATTTCTTTGAGGGGGTGAACAAGCATGTGGACAAAGGGGACCCAATAGATGTTGTTTACCTTGACTTCCAGAAAGCTTTTGATAAAGTTCCTCATCAAAGGCTCCTTAGTAAGCTTGAGAGTCATGGAGTAAAAGGATAGGTCCTCTTGTGGATCAAAAACTAGCTAATTAATAGGAAGCAGATAGTGAGTATAAATGGACAGTCTTCGCAGTGGAGGATGGTAAGTAGTGGGGTGCTGCAGGGCTCAGTACTGGGTCCCATGCTCAGTACTGGGTCCCACTGACACAGAGTGTTGGACTGGATGGGTCATTGGCCTGATCCAACATGGCTTCTCTTATATTCTTATGTGACACAGAGTGTTGGACTGGATGGGCCTTTGGCCTGATCCAACATGGCTTCTCTTATGTTCTTAATTATTTTCTTATGTTCTTAATTATTCCAGTGTGCTTTCCAGTCATGCCTATGGGAAATTGGCTTGTAACCACTGTCCATGTCAGATCTCTTTCTGAAGGCAACGAGTGAACTTCCTTTGTGAACTTCCATAAATACGGTGTTCCATAGCAATAGTTTAATTACCAAGAAAGCCTTCATCCGAATACCCAAACAACAACAACAACAAAAGTCTGTTGATGATGCATATGAAGCAAAGCATGCTGGGAAGGGGTGAAGGTTCACAGAAAAGAGATCTCTTTTTTAAAAAAGTTGTGGTCGTGAAGAAGAACATATTTGATTTACAGTATATTCCACCCTATACTCTGAATCTCAGCATCTCAGAGTGGTCACAATCTCTTTTACCTCCCCCCCCCCCACCAACAGACACCCTGTGAGGTGGGTGGGACTGAGAGGGCTCTCACAGCAGCTGCCCTTTCAAGGACAACCTCTGCCAGAGCTGTGGCTGACCCAAGGCCATTCCAGCAGTTGCAAGTGGAGGACTGGGGAATCAAACCCGGTTCTCCCAGATAAGAGTCCATGCACTTAACCTGTACACCAAACTGGCTCTCTCGAAAACGGACCTTTTTCTTCATCTCTATAATCTATGAACAAAGCATGATGTTTCTGGTGACGTCTGTGTGGAACTCTTCCAAGACACCTCCATTTTGGGAGGTGATATTAAAGCTTTAAATAAAATCAGTCTCCGTCCAGCAAAAGAGAGAGATGCAGCTAGTCCACATGGGAGTTATATGCAAGCTGCTGTCATTTTGTAGAAAAAGAGGTGGTGGTGCTCATCCAGGGATTGTTATGCAGCTGCACATACTATTCAATGGATGAGGAGGTGGAACTCTCAGAAGGAAAAGTTGGAACTCTCAGAAAGGAGCAGGAGCCGTGCTCCTGTGAGCTCCCACTGAATCTGAGGCCTGTATGCAAGACTTCCATAATTTATTTCTTCATGAGTGCAACTTCCTCATCAAGTTGAGGAAAATCCCCATAGCAAAATTAAGAGGGATTATAAGCAGCTGACAGTAGCTTTTTCTGTTTTTCTTCTTCTTCTTCTCTCTCTCTTTTTTGCCTAACTCTTTAGAGCTATTAAAGTAATTTTGGAGTGTGATGCTGTTGAGACAATTGAGACTAATTAAAACTCCAGGCATAAAAAATGCTGAAGCTTCACCGCTGACGGTTCTGCTGAAAATATAAAAGGGCACCACCAAGAAGCGCAACCACAGCTTCACCTGACCCTGGTTCCACCTCTCATCTCCTCTGTCTTCAAGAATCAGGTAAGCCAGAACCTGGAGAGGACTGTCATCTTCCATGGGTTCCTTGAATCCAACTTGTGCTACCTGTAGGTTCTATTTTTCTCTGGGTTATGCTGTGAGTTTTAGAACCTTTGCATGAGAAAGGAATGACTTCAGAATGTGGGTGAATTCAGAGTTTGCAACTTGGGACCTCTTTCATCTAACAGTTGTTTACACTATTGCTTAAGAAGAAGTCCATGTGCACATGAAAGCTGACACTCAGAATGAAACTTTGTTCATCTTAAAGGTCCTACTGGACTTTGTTCTGCTGCTACAGACCAACTTGGCTACCCACCTGAAATGAAAGAAACAGAAACTGCAGTGTTTTGAAATTAACAACAACAAAATTCTCAAAGATTTCAGGTTTTCACGGCTGATAACATCATTAGGGTTTGTAGAATCTTTCGGGCTCAAGTGCGGTGTTCTACTGGAGAAAGTTTTTCTTCCAGACGTTTCGTTCTCAGCTGCGGAGAACATCCTCAGTGGCGTTGCAGCCGGAGCAGGCGCTCTGACCTTCTTGGCTGCTGTGCATTGAGTGAGGCCAGGGCTGCTGGAGAGCTGCTATTTCTAGGCTGGAGGGGTTGTGGTGAGAGGGCGTAGAACATGGCATTTGATCTCAATGCACAGCAGCAAAGAAGGTCAGAGCGCCTGCTCCGGCTGCAACGCCACTGAGGATGTTCTCCGCAGCTGAGAACGAAACGTCTGGAAGAAAAACTTTCTCCAGTAGAACACGGCACTTGAACCCGAAAGATTCTACAAACCCTAACAAAATTCTAGTATAAACTTTTGTGAACTTCAGCCCTTGTTCTCATTATTTCAGAGGCTCTCCATGTAGGTCTGAAGTAGAATAGCTAGATTGGAGTCCAGTGGCATCTTAAAGGTAAAGGGAGGGATGGTGGCTCAATGGTAGAGCATCTGCTTGGGAAGCAGAAGGTCCCAAGTTCAATCCCCGGCATCTCCAACTAAAAAGGGCCCAGGCAAATGGACGTGAAAAACCTCCGCTTGAGACCCTGGAGAGCCGCTGACAGTCTGAGTAGACAAGACTCAATATGGACCAAGGGTTTGATTCAGTATAAGGAAGCTTCATATATGTTCTGTAGTCACAGAATCATAGAATCATAGAGTTGGAAGGGATCTCCAGGGTCATCTAGTCCAACCCCCTGCACAATGCAGGACACTCACAAATACCTCCCCCTAAATTCACAGGATCTTCATTGCTGTCAGATGGCTGCCTAGCCTCCTTTAAAAAACCTCCAAGCACCAAGTCATTAGTGACGCATGAGGTGACATCCCATCATGACCTTTTCTTGGCAGACTTTTTAATGGGCTTATTTGCCCTTGGCTTCCTCAGTCATCTATGCTTCCCCCCCCCAGCAAGCTGGGTACTCTATTAACCGACCTTGGAAGGATAATGATGATGATATTGGATTTATATCCCGCCCTCCACTCCAAAGAGTCTCAGAGCGGCTCACAATCTCCTTTATCTTCCTCCCCCACAACAGACACCCTGTGAGGTGGGTGGGGCTGAGAGAGCTCTCCCAGAAGCTGCCCTTTCAAGAACTGGTGTGAGAGCTATGGCTGACCCAAGGCCATGCCAGCAGGTGCAAGTGGAAAAGAAGAAGATATTGGATTTATATCCCACCCTCCACTCCGAAGAGTCTCAGAGCGGCTCACAATCTCCTTTCCCTTCCTCCCCCACAACAGACACCCTGTGAGGTGGGTGGGGCTGGAGAGGGCTCTCACAGCAGCTGCCCTTTCAAGGACAACCTCTGCCAGAGCTATGGCTGACCCAAGGCCATTCCAGCAGGTGCAAGTGGAGGAGTGGGGAATCAAACCCGGTTCTCCCAGATAAGAGTCCGCACACTTCACCGCTACACCAAACTGGCTCTCCAAACTGGATAGAAGGCTGAGTCAACCTGCGTCAATCTCAGCTTCCGCTGGGATCCCCTTAGAGACTAGTAATATTTGGGGCGGTATGAGCTCGCAAGAGATAAAGCTCCTTTTTGGGGTCCTACCTCGAAAATCTTGGTTGGTTTTTAAGCCCCACTATATTTCCTTCATATAATATTTATACTTCCTCTTGTGTCCTTGCAGACTCACCCTCATAACTCAGGCATGGCTTACTGTGGACCATCTTACGCCATTCCTTCCTGTGCCTCCTCTCCAGTTGTCGGCTTTGGATCGGCAGGTCTCGGCTACGGTGGCCTCCACTACGGCTTTGAATCCGGGGTGCCCTCCGCTAGTCTTGGCACCCTTGCAGGGGTCGAGCCTTCCTGCATCAACCAGATCCCACCCGCAGAAGTTGTTATCCAGCCACCTCCCGTGGTCATGACCCTCCCCGGACCCATCCTCTCTGCTACCGGGGAACCAGTGGCCGTGGGGGGCAACACTCCATGTGCTATTAGCTATGGTGGATCCGTCATTGGGTCTGGTGGTCTTGGGGGTGGTGCTCTTGGGGCTGGGTTTCTTGGGTCTGGTTCTCTTGGGCGCCGTTACGGCTTTGGTGGCAGGAGTGGTGTCCTCGTTGGGCGTCGCGGAAGCACCTGCTTGCCGTGTAATTAAATTCTTATGGACGGTCTTCACAGGAATGATGACATCCGTAAAATCCATGGAGGAGAAGATAGGCCTGGGTTCGAGACCCCGAGGACCCTCCATTTCACCTGCTGTCAGTATAACCCGAGGGACTCTCAGCCTCCCTGAAAATGAGAGTATTCCATCCTTTTTTAAGCTAGAATTTCCCTACTTTCTCATATGCTGCTTCTGCTGTTTCTAATGAGAAGTTGTTGTTTTTATTTATTTCTGTAAGGGTCTTTTTTACACACTTCTTTTCCCCGTAGAGTACAGAACAAAGAAGACAAGAAGTATGAACTCTGTTCATGAAATCTGCATTTAAGAGCCAGTTTGGTGTAGTGGTTAAGTGTGCGGACTCTTATCTGGGAGAACCGGGTTTGATTCCCCACTCCTCCACTTGCACCTGCTACCATGGCCTTGGGTCAGCCATAGCCCTGGCAGAGGTTGTCCTTGAAAGGGCAGCTGCTGTGAGAGCCCTCTCAGCCCCACCCACCTCACAGGGTGTCTGTTGTGGGGGAGGAAGGGAAAGGAGATTGTGAGCCGCTCTGAGACTCTTCGGAGTGGAGGGTGGGATATAAATCCAATATCTTCTTCTTCTTCTTAATCGAATTGTTAATTCCTGGTAAAGGAGGCATTGTTAAAGGACATTTGACTGTAATGTAAAATATATCAGCAGTCTCTCTCTTCTAAAAAAATAGATTATTCTGGGAAAGCTGCTCACTCCTTTATATTCCTTTGACCCTTGACTTGTTAAAACTGCTCATTGGAGAATTGTTTCCACAAATACTTCTTTCCTCCTCATTTCAAATAAAACTTACTCTGCATCATATTGTTGGTTTCTGGTTTTGCTTTACAATCATAGAATAATAGAGTTGGGTGGTACCTCCAGGGTCATCTAGTCCAACCCCCCACACAATGCAGGAAATTCACAAACACTTCCCCCTAAATTCCCAGGATCCTCATTGCTGTCAGATGGCCATCTAACCTCTGTTTAAAAACCTCCAAGGAAGGAGAGCCCACCACCTCCTGGTCCACTGAGGAACCAGTCTAACAGTCAGGAAGTTCTTTCTAATGTTGTGTCGGAAACTCTTTTGATATAATTTCAACCCATCGGTTCTGGCCCTACCTTCTGGGACCGCAAAAAACAATTCCACACCATCTTCTATGACAGCCCTTCATGTCCTTGAAGATGGGGATCATATCACCTTTCAGCCGCCTCCTCTCCAGGTTAAACTTGCCCAGCTTCTTCAGCCTTTTTTCACAGGACTTGGTCTCCAGACCCCTCACTTTAAGTTAAGAACATATCAGAGTGTTTCTGAATCAGACAAAGGATTAGAGTTTATGCTACAGTCAGGATTATTTCAATAATCTGTTTCAATTTAGATATCTGGATTGGGGGGGACCACTTTATTGACAACCTTCAGTCCTCATGCAGAGAGGCTTTAGAGACAACCTCCAGTCTTCACGGAGAGAGCTAGTTTGGTTTAGTGGTCAAGAGCGGACGCTAATCTTCCACAAACCAGGGTTTGGTTCCCCACTCCTCCTACATGTATAGCCAACTGGGTGACCTAAGGCCAGTCACAGTCAGAACTTTTCTCTCAAAAACAGTTCCCAAAGAGCTATCTTGTCCCTACCTGGCTCACAGGGTATCTGTTCTGGGGATAATAAGTCACTCTGAGACTCTGAGTGAATGGCGAAATATAAATCCAGCTCTTCTTCTCCTCCTTCTCTTCTTTCTCCTTCTCCTCTTCTCCTCCTCCTTCTCCTCCTCCTCCTCCTCTTCCTCCACCTCCTCCGAGGACCTGCCTACCTTAGGGACCGTCTTTCTCCATACGAACCCCAGAGAGCGCTGAGGTCAGCTGGGAAGAGCTTGCTGACTATCCCCGGGCCAAGAGAGGTAAAGCTTCAGAGTACCCGTGATCGGGCTTTCTCTGTTATGGCTCCAGCTCTGTTATGGAACCAGCTTCTGGAGGATCTGTGGGAATTTGAACAGTTCCGCAGGGCCTGCAAGACCCCCCTGTTCCGATTGGCCTTCACCGATTAAGGGAAACAGCTAGTGAAACCTATACAATAGCACCAGTATATTAATTTTAATGATTTTATTGATTTTAGAGTTTTAGTAGAATTTTAATTAATATGTTAATTAGTTATGTTCAAATACCTTGTAAAACTAATGTATTGATTATGTTGTTAGCCGCCCTGAGCCTGCTTCGGCGGGGAGGGCGGGATACAGATAAAAATTGATTGATTGATTGCTCCTCCACCACCTCTTCTTCTTCTTCTCCTTCTCCGCCTCTTTCTCCTCCTACTACTTCTTCTCCTTCCCTTCTCCTCCTCCTCCACCACCACCTCTTCTTCTTCTCCTTGTCCTCCTCCTCTGCTCTCTCTCCCGTTGTCTACATTTAGATTGTAAGCTTGGGGTAAATACTCTGCTTTAAGGTTTTTCTGCTGACCTGTATATTGTAAAAAAAGCCCCTTTTTTTGGGAGGGGGGGATGCATTCTGTGGACCTTGCTGTGATATATGATTTGGGGATAATTTTGGGGAGACTCTATATATAAAAAATTAAGAGGATCCATTTGCATCCTTCTGATGAGTTATGCAGCGTAAACAAAATCCAGACTTTTTGAGGATATGGAAAAGGTTCTTCATGCCTATCCTGCTCACCAGAGGATTTCCAGTTCCCCATCAAAAGAAGAAGGGACAAATGAAGAACTCTATAAAAAAGCTTCAATTAGCTGTTGCTAACTTTAGAGGGAAAACCACATAAAAAGTGGTCTCAGAAGATTGCCATGCTGAAAGGAAGTCCCCTAAATGGAGGGAATAACTCCAGATGAGGTGTGCTTTCAACAGCTTAATGATTTCCCTCAAAGAGAGCCAGTTTGGTGTAGTGGCTAAGTGTGTGCTCTTATCTGGGAGAACCGGGTTAGATTCCCCATTCCTCCACTTACAGCTGCTGGAATGGCCTTGGGTTAGCCATAGCTCTTGCAGGAGTTGTCCTTGAAAGGGCAGCTTCCATGAGAGCTCTTTCAGCCCCACCCACCTTACAGGGTGTCTTTTGTGGGGGGAGAAGATATAGGAGATTGTAACAACTCTGAGTCTCTGATTCAGAGAGAATGATGGGGTATAAATCGGCATTCTTCTTCTCCTCCTCCTCCTCCTCCTCCTCTTCCTCCTTCTGCTTTCTACTGTAAAATGATGTGCAGCACTGTGTGGGCAATGTCAAATGCTAAAACAGAGTCCTCAAAGAGGAATAATATCTTTGACTGCTAACATGAGGGAGTGCATCACTTTATCTGTGTTGTTTTTTGCAGTGTTGACCCTATTTCCAAGCAATCGTATACATTTAACTAAGCGCTGGTATTCCGGCTGCCCTCTGATCAGAGACCCACTCACCCAAATTGAAATGCTTTCAGCAGGCCATATAGAAATCTGGCTACGCAAAATGAGCAGAGCAAATCCACAAATGTGAAAGGGAAATAATTAAAGGGATCATTCTAGGGTTTATTCGCTGCTGGCAATTATGGGTGTTTTTACACTGACAGTTTGTTACTCTCTATCACCACATTGGAAACTCACCTTTTACACTACCTAACGTTCTCACAACTATTTTGCTCATTGCTGCCCGAAGCATCTACATTTGCTTTGGTGAGATGGGTTCCGGCGCTGCTGCTACAACGTTTTTCTCAAAACTAGGTTTTGATCCGGTCATTTCTCTACAGGCGTTTCAAACTTGTATTGTAGAAGTTTCCATGCATTTTAGAAGACTCCTTCAAAAGCCACAAGGTGCAGTAATATGCATGAGAACGGACAGCACTTGAAATTTTTGCATATCATTGCTTGCCTCATCCTGCAATTTAAATATGTGTTGTTTTTGCAGTGTTGACACGATTTCCAAGCAATCGTATACATTTAACTAAGCGCTGGTATTCCGGCTGCCCTCTGATCAGAGACCCCCTCACCCAAATTGAAATGCTTTCAGCAGGCCATATAGAAATCTGGCTATGCAAAACGAGCAGAGCAAATGCGAAAGGAAAATAATTAAAGCGTAACGGTGGCAAGCGATTTGAAGACTCTCAAACTCTGGATCAAACTGAATGTAAAAATACCCTAGGACACAAGATGAATGTACAGGTGTTTGAGGCTTCCTAGTTTTCAACTGTTTTGAAATCCATCCATCAAGCTGACCTGAAGGCCATATATTATAGGAAAGAAAGGCAGAAACTTTTCAACCGCATGCATAAATAATAGGCACCTCTAGAGTCCTGCACCAGATGGACTTTTTCCTGACCCAGCAAAAGCATTTTTCACATTCTTAGATTAAAACAAAACCCGAAAGCCAGCATTATGATGAAGAGAAAGCTTTATTAGAAACAAGAACAAAACAAAAAGGAAGAAGGCATTTTCATCCACCAATCTTGGTACCCAGCTCTGCAAAACACCCTACAGACTATAAATTGCAGAAAGTCTCAGAACAACCAGCACAGTCAACAACCATCTTCCTTATCTTCAAACCCCTTCCAACCCTCCCAGCAATTAACACGGAACAATGGTCACATTCAACAGCCAGTTTCCTTATCACTACCCTTCCAGGAAGCCCCACCAAACAATGGGCTCATCCACAAACCAATTGCCCTTTCATCACACCCCCTCCAGCCTAGAAATAGCAGCTCTCCAGCAGCCCTGGCCCCACTTAATGCACCTAGCCAAGAAGGTCTGAGCGCCTGCTCCGGCTGCAACGCCACTGAGGATGTTCTCCGCAGCTGAGAATGAAACGTCTGGAAGGAAAACTTTCTCCAGTAGAACACGGCACTTGATCCCGAAAGATTCTACAAACCCTAATGATGTTACCAACCGTGAAAACCTGAAATCTTTAAGAACAAAATATTTGAGTAAACGATAATTCAGGAAACATTTATAAAGCAGACAAAGCACAACAGACACGACACAGAGAAATGATGAAATATCACTAATCAGGGGTCATTTAGTAGAAAAAGAGGTGCCGGAGCTCATTAGCACAGCTCATTTGCATATCTTATTTGCACATGTCAACACACCCTGACATCACCGGAACGTGCACTCAATGACATCAGCTCAGTATCGGCCTTAACATCCTTCTTGAATTAGAATTGTCATAAGAAAACCTTCCTCCCATCACACTTTAAAAATAAACTTTCTCCTACGTGGCCCCAGTGGTATGATAAAGATTTCCACCTGCCTGCTTTATATCTTTTGGTTATTTCCTTATTTTTCATGTGGGGGGGAGGGATATTAGAAAGTTCATCAAATCTTCGATTTCAGTGAAATGCTCGCAGGCGTCAAGCATGGTGAAATTCCATTGATAATTTATTGTTATAGGATCCTGCCTAACACTGGTCTGTGAAGTATCATGGAGTACCCAGCTTTGCTAGCTCTGTTATTCTTTCCCTCCCCCCTTCTTGCTTTATTGCCTGAAAAGCAGAAGTAGTGAGAAATGAAACTAACTGAGAAGAAGTAATCAGCACCTTCCCATACATTCCTGGTAGGGAGTGCGGCACATCTGGGGAAAGCAAGGACAGAGTCCTGATTACACTATGAGAATGTAGACATTCATGAGAGCTACCCCGCACCCCCACCCTTTGGAATCCTTTTGAAGTAAGCCTTAAAAGTATTGTATCAATGTATTTGCAGCATTACTCTCAAGAACCTGTTACACAGAAAGTAGCGGTTTATCAATAAACGTAGTCTTTGTATCAACTTCGACTTGTCATTGAACCCACATGCTTGACAACAGGGGGGGTTGAATAATGGAGCCCAGAAGCAAATATTAGGAAGGGGGGTTTAAGAAAGAGTACATTAAAATTCCACAGGTTCCAGATGTCTGCTGCTGTGAGTTTCTTTCCCAAATGACGCGTGCTAGTAATACTAATACTAGTACAGTAGATGCACCATTGCACTCATTTCACATGCCAGCAAGGTCATATTTAATATAATAATATTATTATTATTATTATTATTATTATTATATTAAAGATCCTACAAGCTAGGCTTCAGCAGTATGTCGATCGGGAACTACCACAAGAGCTGGGTTTCGGAGAGGTCGAGGAACCAGAGATCAAATTGCCAACATTCGATGGATTATGGAGAAAGCACGGGAGTATCAGAAAACCGTTTATTTCTGCTTCATTGACTACGCTAAAGCCTTGGATGGTGTGGATCACAACAAACTGTGTGCAAGTCCTTAAAGAGATGGGAGTGCCAGACCACCTCACATGTCTCCTGAGAAACCTGTATAAGGGTCAAGAAGCAACGGTCAGAATGGGATGGTGCTGGAGAAGAATCTTGAGAGTTCCTTGGACTGCAAGAAGATCAAATCAGTCAGACCTAAGGGAAATCAATCCAGACTGTTCCCTGGAAGATCAGATGCTGAAGCTCAAATACTTTGGCCACCAAATGAGAAGGGAGCACTCCCTGGAGAAGGTTCTGATGCTGGGAAAGACAGAAAGCAAAAGAGGAAGGGGACGGCAAAAGAGGAGATGGCGGGACAGCATTACTGATGTAACAAACACGGATTTGAGCAGACTTCGGAGAATAGTGGAAGACAGGAGGGCCTGGCGTGACTTTGTCCATGGGGTTCCAAAGAGTCAGACTCGACTGTGCGACTGTACAACAACAAAAAGATGCACATACTACAGGTTTGGGTCGATTCTCACAAATACTTAGAGGTCCCAAGGTTCCATTGACTTCAGACAGGATGAAAGATCCTGGGTATATCTAAACCCAAGCTTGGCTAATCTGCAGTGTGTCTTTCAGACATTCCCCCCTCCCCCCCTTTCTCCTTGTAATAAGTCCGGGAGAATTTAGCAAGGGGAAAGGAAGAGACTGCCTCAGGCTCAGAAAGGAGCCTGCCATTGGCCTCCCAATGTACCAAACCCAGATGGGCCTCTGTGGAATCCACCATAGCTAACAGCACATGGAGTGCTACCTCCTACAGAAGCAGCCGCCAGCAAAGAAAATTACTCCCAGGATGGCTGGGTAATGACTTATGCTGGCGGGATCTGGTTGATGCAGGAGGGGCCGTTCTCAGAAGCCCTTTCTGCTTCCTGCCCAGCCTTAAAGGGGCAGACATTTTGCAAACGGCTCAGGAGCTGTACAACATGAAGCCTAAAGGTATGTTCTCCCCCCCTCCACCCCCACCCCCGCTTCCAGAGTTTTGAAGAGCGGGAGATGAGGCTGCGAACCCAGAAGTCTCCCGCCAGAGCGGGAGGTTTGGGAAGCCTAGATGGAGCCAATCCTCCAAGAGCTTACAGGGCTCTTAGTACAGGGCCCAGGGACAGAATTCTAGCAGGGGCTCCTTTGCATATTAGGCCACACACCCCTGATGGAGCCAATCCTCCAAGAGCTTACAGGGCTCTTAGTACAGGGCCCAGGGACAGAATTCTAGCAGGGGCTCCTTTGCATATTAGGCCACACACCCCTGATGGAGCCAATCCTCCAAGAGCTTACAGGGCTCTCAGTACAGGGCCCAGAGATAGAATTCTAGCAGGGGCTCCTTTGCATATTAGGCCACACACCCCTGATGTAACCAATCCTCCAAGAGCTTACAGGGCTCTTTTTTTGTAAACTCTCGTAGGACTGGCTACATCAGGGGCGTGTGGCCTAATATGCAAAGGGGCTCCTGCTAGAATTCCACTCCTGCCTCTACCTCAGAAAAACAGTCCCCCCCACCAAAGCCCCAGATACCCGTGGATGAGTTTCTCATTATGCCCTATGGGAATTGGTCTCCATAGGGGAAAATAGAAATTTCTTTTCTGATTACCTTGAAGTGGGGGGAGTCCCCTGGCGACTCTAGCCACTAACGGATACGTCAGCATGCAAAAGGGGTTCCCCATTGCTTTCTCAAAGAGACAGCCTACCGTCCATCTCTACAAATACAAATTCACATGCAATTACATAGAGAAACCAAACCTTCTATTTGATGTCTACCAATTACACAAAGTATCGTATAAACATATTAAACATTAATAAAGGGACTCACCGCCTTCATCAAGGGCAGTGTTTACCGGCACCCTTTTTTGGCGCAGTTTCTCGTCCATACCAGTCAGCATTATGCCTATATGCATTTAATTAGCAGCAAGCTTCATGGTTTCTCAAATGTACCAAGCCAAAAGCATTACATAAATCATACATACCAGAATTTTCTTGCAAATAACAGGAATAGTCAACTTGTGACTCTAAGCCTGCCAGCACTAGAGAATTGAGTGGATGGATCACAGCACACACAAACTCACAAATACCTCCCCCCTAAATTCACAAGATCCTCATCGCTGTCAGATAGCCATTTAGCCTCTGTTGAAAACCCTCCAAGGAAGGAGAGCCCACCACCTCCCAAGGAAGCCTGTGGAAACTTAGAATCATGGAATCCTAGAGCTGGAAGGGACCTCCAGGGTCATCTAGTCCAACCACCTGCACAAGACAGGAAACTCACAAACGCCTCCCCCTAAATTCACAGGATCCTCATTGCTGTCAAATGGCCATCTAGCCTTTATTTGAAAACCTGCAAAGAAGGAGAGTCCACCACCTCCCGAGGAAGCCTCTTCCATTGAAGATCTGCTCTGTTAGGAAGTTCTTCCTAATGTTTAGCCCAAAACTCTTGATTTAATTACAACCCGTTGGCTCTGCTCTGACCTTCTGGGGCAACAGAAAACAATTCTGTACCATCCCATACAGGACAGCCCTTCAAAACCCTCAGGAAAGAAAGGACATAAGAGAAGCCATGTTGAATCACGCCAGTGCCCCATCCAGTCCAATAGAGTGGCCAAAATACCAGACGCCATCAGGAGGTTCATCAGTGGGGCCAGGATTCTAGAAGCCCTTCCACTGTTGCACTTCCAAGCACCAAGAATACAGAGCATCACTGCCCAAGACAGAGAGTTCCAACAATACACTGTGGCTAATAGCTCCATCTGTTTATCCAATCCCCTCTTGAAGCTGGCTATGCTTGTAGCTGCCATTATCTGCTGTGGCAGTGAATCCCATGTGTTAATCACCTTTTGGGTGAAGAAGGACTTCCTTTTATCAGTTCTAACTGAACTGCTCAGCAACTTAATTGAGTGCCCACAAGTTCTTGTATTGTGAGAAAGGGAGAAAAGTCCCAGGTTCAATCCCTGGCATCTCCAAGAAAGGTTCCAGGCAAATAGGTGTGAAAAACCTCAGCTTGAGACCCTGGAGAGCCGCTGCCGTCTGAGTAGACAATACTGACTTTGATGGACCGAGGGTCTGATTCAGTAGAAGGCAGCTTCATATGTTCATATCCCATGCATAATCTTGTAAACCTCTATCATGTCACCCCTCAGTTGATGTTTCTCCAAGCCAAAAATAAGCCTCAAGTGCTTTAACCTTCCTTCATAAGGAAAGTGTCCCAACTCTTTAATCATTCTAGTTGCCATTTTCTGCACTTTTTCCCGATGCTATAATATCTTTTTTTTGAGGTGTGATGATGATATTGGATTTATATCCTGCCCTTCACTCTTAATCTCAGAGCGATCACAATCTCCTTTATCTTCCTCCCCCACAACAAACACCATGTGAGGTAGGTGGGGCTGAGAGAGTTGTCCCAGAAGCTGCCCACTCAAGGATAACTCTGCAAGAGCTATGACTGACCCAAGGCCAGTCCAGCAGCTGCAAATGGAGGAGTGGGGAATCGAACCCGGTTCTCTCAGATAAGAGTGTGGTGAGCAGAATTGTCCACAGTACTCCAAATGAGGCCGCACTATTGATTTATACAAGGGCATTATGACATTGACTGATTTGTTTTCCATTCCCTTCCTAATGAACATATATAAATCGATGGTGCGGTCTCATTTGGAGTACTGTGTGCAGTTCTGGTCGCCGCACCTCAAAAAGGATATTATAGCATTGGAGAAAGTCCAGAGAAGGGCAACTAGAATGATTAAAGGGCTGGAGCACTTTCCCTATGAAGAAAGGTTGAAACGCTTGGGACTCTTTAGCTTGGAGAAACGTCGACTGCGGGGTGACATGATAGAGGTTTACAAGATAATGCATGGGATGGAGAAAGTAGAGAAAGAAGTACTTTTCTCCCTTTCTCACAATACAAGAACTCGTGGGCATTCGAGGAAATTGCTGAGCAGACAGGTTAAAACGAATAAAAGGAAGTACTTCTTCACCCAAAGGGTGATTAACATGTGGAATTCACTGCCACAGGAGGTGGTGGCAGCCACAAGTATAGCCACCTTCAAGAAGGGTTTAGATAAAAATATGGAGCACAGGTCCATCAGTGGCTATTAGCCACAGTGTATGTGTGTATATAAAATTTTTTGCCACTGTGTGACACAGAGTGTTGGACTTGATGGGCCGTCGGCCTGATCCAACATGGCTTCTCTTATGTTCTTATGTTCTCTTATAAACAAATGAAGCTGCCTTCTACTGAATCAGACCCTCAGTCCATCAAAGTCAACATTGTCTACTCAGACTGGCAGCGGCTCTCCAGAGTCTCAAGCTGAGGTTTTTCATGCCTACTTGCCTGGACCCTTCTTAGATGGAGGTGCCGGGGATTGAACCTGGGACCTTCTGCTTACCAAGCAGATGCTGTACCACTGAGCCACCATCCCTCCCCTAATAATTCCCACCATAGTGTTGGTCTTTTTTATTGCAGTCACACACGGTTTCAACATTTTCAACGATTTATCTACCACGACCCCAAGATCTCTCTCTTGCTCAGTCTCTGCCTGTTCACACTTGTATTTCTAGTTAGGATTTTTGGACCCGGTGTGCATCACTTTGCACTTGGCCATGCTGAACCATGTTGCAATCTCAGGCTCATTTACTTGTTCATCTTCCAATGTTATATACGCCATTAAATGCCAACAATGCCCTTCAGTTGTCTATAGAAGGCAAACAGGACAAACCGTACGCCAAAGGATAAATGGACACAAATCTGACATCGGGAATTACAGAACTGAGAAACCTGTGGGAGAATGCTTTAACCTTCCGGAGCATTCAGTGGGTGACTTCAAAGTAGCTGTTTTACTGCAAACGAACTTCAAGAACAGAATGGAGAGAGAAACTGCTGAATTACAAATTATTATGAAACTTGGAACAAACAACTCCCCAGGGCTGAACAGGGATAATGTTTTTTTTATCTCATTATATATGTTAAACCCACTCTCATGGAGTATAGCTATATATCCACAGTATTCCAACATATTTCTCTTTTAGAATAGTGAATCGGAATTTTTTTTTTGTATTGACCTACTTAAATAAGGGATATCGTCTGTTTATCTCTTTACATATACTAATCCATCTTCCACTATATTTTAATATATTATTTGTTTTTTCTTTCTAATGGCAAACTAGAATGATGTTTATGTGTGCTACGTGTTTAAATTAAACCTCTTGAGAAACTAATACCCTCATTTGAAACGCAGAGCTAACATTACAACATACTTTTATTTATGGCACTTCACACCTGATGACATAGACATCAATCTGCCGTTCTGACTTATATTGCCCACGTGTTGATGCAGCCCAGTTGACATAAACTAACGATCACCAGGCCCCAAATTGTGCTTCTTTTAATCTGCTAACAAACATCTCCATGATTCTGCATACTAACTCACTGTCCACTTTCTCCACACCACTTTGGTGTGGAGAGCCATAAGAACATAAGAGAAGCCATGTTGGATCAGGCCAACGGCCCATCAAGTCCAACACTCTGTGTCACACAGTGGCAAAAAAAATTTATATACACACATACACTGTGGTTTGGTGTAGCGCCAGTTTGGTGTAGTGGTTAAGTGTGCAGACTCTTATCTGGGAGAACCGGGTTTGATTCCCCACTCCTCCACTTGCACCTGCTAGCATGGCCTTGGGTCAGCCATAGCTCTGGCAGAGGTTGTCCTTGAAAGGGCAGCTGCTGGGAGAGCCCTCTCCAGCCCCACCCACCTCACAGGGTGTCTGTTGTGGGGGAGGAAGCGAAAGGAGATTGTGAGCCGCTTTGAGACTCTTCGGAGTGGAGGGCAGGATATAAATCCAATATCTTCATCTACCTCACAGGGTGTCTGTTGTGGGGGCGGAAGGTAAAGGAGATTGTGAGCCGCTCTGAGACTCTTCGGAGTGGAGGGCGGGATATAAAGGCAATATAAAGGCATTTACCTCACAGGGTATCTCTTGTGGGGGAGGAAGGTAAAGGAGATTGTGAGCCGCTCTGAGACTCTTCGGAGTGGAGGGCGGGATATAAATCCAATATCTTCATCTACCTCACAGAGTGTCTGTTGTGGGGGCGGAAGGTAAAGGAGATTGTGAGCCGCTCTGAGACTCTTCGGCGTGGAGGGCGGGATATAAATCCAATATCTTCATCTACCTCACAGGGTGTCTGTTGTGGGGGAGGAAGGTAAAGGAGATTGTGAGCCGCTCTGAGACTCTTCGGAGTGGAGGGCAGGATATAAATCCAATATCTTCATCTACCTCACAGGGTGTCTGTTGTGGGGGAGGAAGGTAAAGGAGATTGTGAGCCGCTCTGAGACTCTTCGGAGTGGAGGGCGGGATATAAATCCAATATCTTCATTTACCTCACAGGGTGTCTGTTGTGGGGGAGGAAGGGAAAGGAGATTGTGAGCCGCTCTGAGACTCTTCGGAGTGGAGGACGGGATATAAATCCAATATCTTCTATCTTCTTCATCTTCTTAGGACTGTTGGCCATTCCATCCTATCGCCTGACAAAGTGTGCTTCAAGCACACGAAAGCTGACGTTCTGAATAAAACTTTGTTGGTCTTAATGGTGCAACTTGACTCCTACTTTGTTCTTTCACGTTGAAATGTGTCTGCCTGTCTCCGGGGGCGGGAGAATAGGAAGCATCATGCTCAAATGAAGACACAAGCTGCCGATTTCAATTAAGGAGAATGTCATGGGGAACGGAACCTGAGGTTTACGGGAAGGGGAGAAGGATAAGACCACAACCAACCCTGTGTTCTTATTAATTATAAAAAAGTGTGCTTGGTGACTCTTGCCAGGCGTTTAAAACATTTATTCTTTGTATAATGAGCTAATGCATGCACAGGCCTTCAAAAACTTCGCTTGCAAAGTCAACTGTGAATTTTAGCCTGGTTAGCACACCAAGATAACATCTCAGGCTGGCATCTGATTGCCTGCGTGACTAACTCCAAAGCATCTTATTTTTAATGTGCACTTTGATCTTAGAAAATGACTTGAAAACACAGCACATCATGCACAGGAAGTTTCGGGAGATCAATCATCAATCGTTTTCTGGTTTTGAGAGATCAATCCTCAGTCAAAAACAATGATACATCTTTTTTTTTTTTTTATCTAGTCCAACCCCCTGCATAATGCAGGGAATTCACAAACACCTCCCCCTAAATTCACAGGATCTTCATTGCTTTCCGAAGGCCATCTAGCCTCTGTTTGAAAACTTCCAAGGAAGGAGAGCCCACCACCTCCTGAGGAAGCCTGCTCCACTGAGGAATCGCTCTAGCGGTCAGGAAGTTCTTCCTAATGTTCAGCTGAAAACACTTCTTATTTAATTTCAACCTTTTGGTTCTGGTCCTGCCTTCTGGGGCCACAGAAAACAATTCCACACCATCCTCTATATGACAGCCCTTCAATTACTTGAAAATGGTGATCATATCACCTCTCAGCCGCCTCCTCTCCAGGCTAAACATTCCCAGCTCCTTCAACTTTTCCCCATAGGACTTGGTCTCCAGACCCCTCACCACCGCCCTCCTCTGAACCCGTTCCAGCTTGTCTATATCCAGGGGTGGAATTCTAGCAGGAGTTCATTTGCAGATTAGGCAACACACCCCTGTTGTAGCCCATCCTCCAAGAGCTGACAAGGCTCTTAGTACAGGGCCTACTGTAACCTCTTGAAGGATTGGCTATGTCAGGGGTGTGTGGCCTAATATGCAAAGGAGATCCTGCTAGAATTCCACCCCTGTCTATATCTGTCTTAAATTGTGGTGCCCCAAACGGAACACAATATGCCAGGTGAGGTCTAACCAGAGTAGAGTCTAACCAGAGTAGTCTTGAAAAGAGGCCTAACCAAAGCCTGTCACTTTTCAGTCACTGCAGATATTCATATCTCAACCCTCCCCTTGTGTATGTGTCAAATTCTGTCAAGTCACAGCTGGCCCATGGCAAGACCAAGAAGCGGCTTTCAAGGCATGGGAGAGCAGAAATGGTTGGCCTTCGTCTGCAGAGCCTTCCTTGGTGGTCTTCCTTCCAAGTACTGACCCTACTTGGCTTAGGCTTGTGGTGATCCTAGCAAGGGGCTTTCAAGGCAAGGGAGAAGCAGAGGTGGTTGGCCATCGCCTTCCTCTGCAGAGTCTTCCATGGTGGTCTCCCTTCCAAGTACTGACCCTGCATAGCTTAGACTTATGTTGACCCCAGCAAGAGGCTTTCAAGGCAAGGGAGACACAGAGGAGGTTGGCCATTGCCTTCCTCTGCAGAGCCTTCCTTGGTGGTCTCCCTTCCGAGTACTGACCCTACTTAGCTTCCAACTTATGGTGACTCCAGCAAGAGGCTTTCAAGGCAAGGGAGAAGCAGAGGAGGTTGGCCATTACCTTCCACTGCAGAGCCGTCTTTGGTGGTCTCCCTTCCAAGTACTGACCCTGCTTAGCTTAGATTTATGGTGATCCCAGGAAGGGGCTTTCGAGGCAAGGGAGAAGCACAGGTGGTTGTCCATTGTTTTCTTCTGCAGACCCTTCATTTATGCTCTCCCTCCCAAGTATCAACTCTGCTTAGCTTAGACTTCTGGTGACCCCAGCAAGGGACTTTCGGGCCAAGTGAGAAACAGTGGTGGGATGCCACCGCCTTCCTCTGCGGAGCCTTCCTCAGCGGTCTCCCTTCCAAGTACTAACCTTGCTTAGTTTCCGAGATCTGCAAACATTGGGCTATGCTGTTTCTCTGCTACCCTCAACCCTCCTCTAAATAGGGAAGAACATCCAATGTTTTCGTGGCATGCCTATGTAATTTCAACATGTCACAAAAGGGACATAAGTATGCCAGGGGCTTTGGGGCGATGCTCTGGTTTATGGCCAAAACCTCAATGTTAGAGGCTAATTCTATCATAGAGTTTTTGCCTAAAAACCAGAGCATTGTCCCGACCTCCATAACATGTCTATGTCAATTCCAGGTCACGTTGGAAGTCACGCGGGCACATTGCTGAAGCATGGGGTGAGACTCCCTGCTCCCGTAAACCCACTCCCCGTCCCCTGCTAGCAGCCCGGAGGGACCTGGGAACCCCAAGGAGATCTGCATATTATGGTTCAGTCTGTATTATGGTAGGAAGTGCCATCAGTTCTTAGCTGAGTTACAATTACACTGTAGGGTTTTCAAGGAAAGAGGTGAACAGAGGTGGTTCGTCATTGTCTGACTCTACATAGCAACCCTGGATGTTCTTTATGGTTCCCCATCCAAGTTCTAGAAAGCCAGTTTGGTGTAGTGGTTAAGTGCGTGGACTCTTATCTGAGAGAACGAGGTTTGCTTCCCCGCTCCTCCACATCCACCTGCTGATGTGACCTTGAGTCAATCACAAGTTTTCTCAAAGCCAAAGATTTCAGGTTTTCACGGCTGGTAACATCATTAGGGTTTGTAGAATCTTTTGGGCTCAAGTGCCGTGTTCTACTGGAGAAAGTTTTTCTTCCAGATGTTTCGTTCTCAGCTGCAGAGAACATCCTCAGTGGCGTTGCAGCCGGAGCAGGCGCTCTGAACTTCTTGGCTGCTGTGCATTGAGTGAGGCCAGGGCTGCTGGAAAGCTGCTATTTCTAGGCTGGAGGGGGTGTGGTGAAAGGGCTCAAAGCCGTTCCGCTCAAGAGCAATTTCTGTTTGAGCTCTCTCAGCTCCACCTCGATCACAGGGTGTCTGTTGCGGGGAGGGGAAGGGAAGGGAGATTATAAACCACTCTGAGACTCCTTCGGGTAGTGAAGGGTGGGATATAAAGGACGGAGCTTGGAGTTCTTTCCCCGCTAGTGGTCAGTCTGTATTGTGGTAGAAAGTGCCATCAGTTCCTAGCTGAGTTAAGATTACACCGTAGGGTACATAAAAACATAAGAGAAGCCATGTTGGATCAGACCAATGGCCCATCCAGTTCAACCCCCTGTGTCACACAGTGGCCAAAAAAACAGGTGCCATCAGGAGGCCCACCAGTGGGGCCAGGACACTAGAAGCCCTCTCACTGTGCCCCCCCCAACACCAAAAATACAGAGCATCACTGCCCCAAGGAAAGAGATGAACAGAGGTGAATTGCCATTGCCTGACTCTGCATAGCAACCCTGGATGTTCTTTATGGTTTCCCATCCAAGTACGAGACAGCCAGTTAAGTGTGGTTAAGCTCTAATCTGGGAGAACCTGGTTTGATTTCCTGCTCCTTCACATGCACCTGCTGATGTGACCTTGAGTCAATCACAAGTTCTCTCAAAGCTGTTCGGCTCAAGAGCAATTTCTGTCGGAGCTCTCTCAGCTCCGCCTCGATCACAGGGTGTCCGTTGTGGGGAGGGGAAGGGAAGGGAGATTATAAACCACTCTGAGACTCCTTCGGGTGGCGAAGGGTGGGATATAAATCCAATCTCTTCTTCTACCACTACTGCTAACTTGAGTTGACTCTGCTTAGTTTCTGGGATTGGATGAGACTGGGCAAACCTGGATCATTGTATAATTTATTGTATGAAATGTTGTTAGCCGCCCTGAGCCTGCTCTGGCGGGGAGGGCGGGATATAAATAAATTAATTATTATTATTATTATTATTATTATTATTATTATTATTATTATTATTATTATTATTATTATCATCATCATCATCATCATCATCATCATCATCATCATCATCATCATCACCACCAGCACCACCACCCAGGGCAGATTGTACCCTGCGCTGGGTAAACTTATTTAAGACTAATCCTGTTTTGTCAACAGTTGAGTGTTGTTCTCATTGTCACGTGCTGGGGCTGGGTTAAGAACATAAGAACATAAGAGAAGCCATGTTGGATCAGGCCAACGGCCCATCAAGTCCAACACTCTGTGTCACACAGTGGCAAAAAATGTTATATACACACATACACTGTGGCTAATAGCCACTGATGGACCTGTGCTCCATACACTGTGGCTAATAGCCACTGATGGACCTGTGCTCCATACACTGTGGCTAATAGCCACTGATGGACCTGTGCTCCATATTTTTATCTAAACCCCTCTTGAAGGTGGCTATACTTGTGGCCGCCACCACCTCCTGTGGCAGTGAATTCCACATGTTAATCACCCTTTGGGTGAAGAAGTACTTCCTTTTATCCGTCTTAACCTGTCTGCTCAGCAATTTCATCGAATGCCCACGAGTTCTTGTATTGTGAGAAAGGGAGAAAAGTACTTCTTTCTCTACTTTCTCCATTCCATGCATTATCTTGTAAACCTCTATCATGTCACCCCGCAGTCGACGTTTCTCCAAGCTAAAGAGTCCCAAGCGTTTCAACCTTTCTTCATAGGGAAAGTGCTCCAGCCCTTTAATCATTCTAGTTGCCCTTCTCTGCACCTTCTCTAAAGCTATAATATCCTTTTTGAGGTGCGGCGACCAGAACTGCACACAAAGTCCAGGGGCAATCCAAGGTCTGTAGCTGGGGAGTAACGAGGGTCCAATACGCCAAAACCGAATCACAGTCCAGGTATCGCAAGTCAAAGGTCCAGGAGCCGAAGTCGGGGGGGGGCAGAAGTCGAAGCCAAAGTCAGGGGGGCCGGAAGCCAGAACATCAGGTAAGTGACTAGTTGCTGGCTGTTGCCCATTTGGATTAATCGCTGGCTCAGAGGGCGGCCAGGATCCTGCTGGGGCTCAAGCATCCTCACTCCTAGAGGAGCCAGGATCTTTTTAAAACTCAGGGCTCAGGGAGCGTCTTGCTCGTGAGCGTGCCGCCCTCCTCCGGTCCCTGAGGTCCTGACGAAGGCGGTCACGCACACGAGCCACCCGAGAGGGCGAGGCCAGGGGGCTTGGAACTTCTCCAGTAGGCGGCAGGGGCACGGGTGCAGGTGGCAGGGGCACAGTTTCTTCTGCAGGCTCAGCTTCTTCTGCAGGGTCCCCAGCACCCATGACACTCATCAACTCTGGATGTGGATTATTTCATTGTGTGTGTGCGCTTCCATAGCTAGAAGTCATGGTGACTTCTGGCGATCCCTTTTGGGGCCTGGGCATTTTTAGAGAGGTGGCTTGCTATAGTCTGTCTCTGCACCTCAGCCCCAGTATTCCTTTGGAGGTCTCCCATCCCGTCCAAGTGCTTTCCAGAGTTGGCCCTTCTTAGCTTCCAAGATTTGTTGAGATGAGTAGTAGTAGTAGTAGGGAGGGACAGTGGCTCAGTGGTAGAGCATCTGCTTGGTAAGCAGAAGGTCCCAGGTTCAATCCCCGGCATCTCCAACTCAAAAGGGTCCAGGCAAGTAGGCGTGAAAAACCTCAGCTGGAGACCCCGGAGAGCCGCTGCCAGTCTGAGTAGACAAGACTGACTTTGATGGACCGAGGGGGGTCTGATTCAGTAGAAGGCAGCTTCATAGGTTCTTGGCCCCAGAGCACACTTATTTAGGGAGGGACAGTGGCTCAGTGGTAGAGCATCTGCTTGGGAAGCAGAAGGTCCCAGGTTCAATCCCCGGCATCTCCAAAAAAGGGTCCAGGCAAATAGGTGTGAAAAACCTCAGCTTGAGACCCTGCCAGTCTGAGAAGACAATACTGACTTTGATGGACCAAGGGTCTGATTCAGTATGAGGCAGCTTCATATGTTCATATGTAGTAGCAGTAGTTTATTTCTATTGCTCCCGTTCTCCCATGGGAGCTCAGGGCGGAGTACATCAAACATGCAATAATAAAACAAACCATCAGGAACAGCTAAAATCATAATAAAATCAGTTACAGCATTGAGCTCAGAACCTAATCAGCACTTTACATGCCACATTACGATGTTACATAACCCACTGGCCCCCTCAGTAACAAACAGTCCGAATAATGATGAAATAGCAACGCTGTATTAATAGCATATTTTTTTTCCCGGCACTGATGATGGTACAACATGATGGTACAGCAGAGGAGGCCAGCCGATCTAACAAATGGACGCCCGCTGCCTCACCCAAAAGCCTGGCTGAACGGCTCCGTTTTGCAGGTCCTACAAAAGTCTAACAAGCCAGGTAGGGCCTGAATCTCCATAGGGAGCTGATTCCACAAGGTCGGGGCCAGGACCGAAAAATCCCTGCCCCTGGTAGAGGCAAGACGGGCATCTCTTGCGCTAGGGATGGTCATAAGACCTTGGGAGGCCGAACGAAATGGGTCATATATTGGGAGAGATAATCCCGCAGCTATGTTGGTCCCAGGCCGTGAAAGACTTTAAAAGTCAAAGCTAAGACCTTGAAACCAACTCAGTACTCTATAGGCAGCCAGTGCAGACCCCGGAGCGTCGACCGTATGCTCACTCATACAGGTGATGCAGGTTTTCCTGGGCTATCCAGGTCAGGGGATTGTTTAACCTTTTGACTGGATAGTGCTTGATGCCGGATCGCATTCATAATGTCTTATCCCAGTGCACCTTTCTGTTCTCTGCAAGTATAAACGCTTGCTTCTCGTGCAGAAACACCGTTGAGTTCTGATTCACACCATTTATGCTAGAATAAATTATGTTAGTGTGTAAAGTGAAAATCTGTTCACCTTAAAACCCCACACGTTGACCTCTGTCCTATCAACTGGACTTCATAAGATGAATTATGATTAACATGTGGAATTAACATGATTAACATGTGGAATTCACTGCCCCAGGAGGTGGTGGCAGCTACAAGCATAGACAGCTTCAAGAGGGGGGATGGGCCACTGGCCTGATCCAACATGGCTTCTCTTATGTTCTTATGTGACACAGAGTGTTGGACTGGATGGGCCACTGGCCTGATCCAACATGGCTTCTCTTATGTGACACAGAGTGTTGGACTGGATGGGCCATTGGACTGATCCGACATGGCTTTTCTTATGTTCTTAATTAACACACAAAATTCACTGATGCAGGAAGCAGCGGTTGCTACAAACATAGAGAGCTTCAAGCGGTGACTGGACAAACAGATGGAGCAGAGGTCCATCAGTGGTTATTAACCACAAGGTATAGCTGGAACCTTATGTCTAGGGCAGTGATGCTCTGTATTCTTAGTGCTTGGGGGGGGGCAACAGTTGGAGGGCTCTTGGAGTTCTGTCCCCACTAGTGGATGTCCTGATGGGACCTAGATTTTGGCCAATGTGTGACACAGAAAGTTGGACCTGCTGGGCCATTGGCTTGATCCAATATGGCTTCTCATGTTCTTATGAGACTTGTTCAACAAAGCTTTGTATTGAACCAGTGGGGAAAAGACCTCCAGGCCAACCAGTTAAGGGTGGTAGTAGATTTTTGATTGCTGGTTGGTAAGAGGTTCTCCCCATAAGCAAGGGAGGAATTTAGCAGCAGATAATTCCATAAGCATTCCAAATGTGAATCATACGGTTTTGCAGCCCCACAATTTCTACCCACAAATCTCCACTTCAGTTTTGTTTGTTCCTTGGGCAAGGTGATTCCATACCTTATAAATCATTCTGTCCAGGCCTCAGATTCAGCAGGAGCTCACAGGAGCGCAGCTCCTGAACCTTTCTGAGGGTTCCCCCTCCTCCTCCCCACCTACCTTGTCCATTGAATAGTAGGTGCAGCTGCATAACAATCCCTGGATTAGGAGAGAGGGCAGCCAGCCAGCCCCCAGGGGCTTTGCCACACCCCCAGCACGCCTCATTAACACCTGGAGAAGCCCACACTACCCTTTCTCCACTTCTTATGTGATTTTGGGTGGTGGGTGGCTTGCTGGCCTTTTGACTGGCGGAGCAGCCCAGGAGAGCCCCAGGCAAGTGAGGCCTGCTTGGACTGGCTGGATCTCTAGCCGGCCCAAGCAGGTCTCGCTCGCCTGGGGCTCTCTTTTCTTGCATCGAGTTACTTTTGGCTGGTGAATGACATATGCTAATGAGTTATGCTAATGAGCTCCGCCACTTATTTTTCTACAAAACGACCCTTGATTCTGTCCCTTTATCCCTATAAATGTGCCGATTCTTGACCCATTTCCATTATTTTGGCATATGCCGTCTAGCATTATGCAGATACTGCAGAGTAAGACCATGGTAATGTGTAGGTTTAGACAGGAATTATTCTGCATAGTATTGTGCTATTAAAGCACAAAGGATGCCATCAAACAAACAAAGACATCAGGAACGCCACTAATCGAAATTGGATGGAATGAAAAAGTTTATGACAGCATTTTGCGCACGTTGCTCCTCAGAAGTAACCCACGCTACTTGCGAGGGGGACGATGTGCTAGCGTTTAACAGAACGGTCGTGCAGTTGGTTAAAAAAAAATCCCTTCAGGAAAACACAACACAAATATTAAAGGTTTTTTTTTTCATTATAGAAAACTGATGACTGCATAATTCATTTCATTAGCACACTTGGGGATTATTAAAGTAATCTGGAGGTGATGAAACCAGCAGATTTTTTAGGGTGTTCTAATTACGACTTTGTGTACAAAGAGGAGTTTCCCAAACAACAATAATGGCACGGACACGGTATAAAAGCCGTTGTTTGTCTCCAGTCTTCCAACAGCTTCACCTCTCGGTCTCTCTTGCAGTACTGTTCTTCTGAGAAGCAAGTAAGTATGCCTTTCCTAACTTTTAGGAGGAACAACTGGGTTATTTCAGTAGGGGATTTTTTTTCATCATCGATGTGCTCTCATATTGAGTCTCATGGTACTTCTTTTGCATAATGCTATTTTCAGCGGGGTTCAGGTAGCCAGCTCAAGGTTGACTCAGCCTTCCATCCTTCCAAGCTTGCTGGGGGTAAAGTGTAGATGACTTGCTAGGGGTAAAGGGTAGATGACTGGGGAAAGTCTGCCAAGAAAACGTTGTGATGTGACATCACCCCATGGTTCGGTAATGACTCGGTGCTTGCCAGAGAGCCAGCTTGGCGTAGTGGTTAAGTGTCTGGACTCTTATCTGGGAGAACCAGGCTTGATTCCCCACTCCTCCACTTGCACCTGCTGGAAAGGCCTTGGGTCAGCCATAGCTCTTGTAGGAGTTGCCCTTGAAAGGGCTGTAAGGGTTCTCTCAGGGTGTCTGTTGTGGGGGGGGAGGTAAAGGAGATTGTGACAACTCTGAGACTCTGAGGGTGGTTTCAGACTGCGAAACTGACATGATAGTATCCCGAGGTGGAAAAATTCTGACATGATAGTATCCCGATTCTGACAGGTCCGTTTTAGGGGGATCAGACAGCTGCCGTTGAAGTGGCATCATCTGGCAGCCATCTGTGCTTCCGCCTTCAGACGGCTGGCATGGCTCCACTCAGCGGCGTCACTGGGGCGGGGCCAAGGGGGCCATCGGCCCTCCCCCAGAGCATTCTCATTGGCCCCCCTCTCCGCCTTGCACAAGCGTCGACGGCCGCCTCTAGTTGTTGCCTGCCCGGAGCCCGCGCCTGGAGCAGTGACTCAACCATGGAGTCGGAGGAGAGGGGGATGGCACTGGGACGCGGCTGAGTCAAGGCCTGACGCATGGTGGTTGGCTGGCGGGCGGCTCCTCCCGGGTGCTGGCGGGCCTGTGAAGGGAAGGGGGCTTCGCGGTGCCTACCGACCGGGGCACATCCGCCCGCTCTGGGGGGGGGATGACTTGAATCAGTTACACCCCAGGGTGCAACCCACCCTAGTGACGCCTCTGGCTCCACTGCAGAAAGGGTAGTGTGAAGGACCCCTGTGTGTGTGCTCATGCCGAGAAGTGCACAAGCTCACCCTGGAGAGGAGCTAGGTTAAAAAAACAAACAAACACCCTGACTGTGCTGGAAATGGCTTGGCGTGATCACGCAACTCTTCGCTAATGAGTCACTCTGGGACATTTAGACAGCAGCCAATGATACGACCCATCATTGATTCAGGGGGGTGCTACTGGAAGAATTCAGGTAGCTTTTAAATGAGGATAGGAGGCATCTGGGAACGGGCTGAGAATAGGGTGCGTTTGGAGGGCAGATGTGCTTGTGTGAACGTACGCCTTTGAATAGGGGGTGTTCCTAGGTTGGGTCAAATCTCTAGTGTGAAACCACCCTGAGATTCAGAGTATAGGGTGGGATTCAGAATATCGGGCAGGATAGAAATCCAATTTGGGCTGTATCAACAGAAGTATAGTGTCCAGATCAAATGAAGTGATGGAATCGCTTTACTCTGCTCTGGTAAGACCTCACCTAGAGTATTGTGTTCAGTTTTGGGCACCACATTTTAAGAAGGATATAGACAAGCTGGAACGGGTCCAGAGGAGGGCAACAAAGATGGTGAGGGGTCTGAAAACCAAGTCCTATAAGGAAAGGTTGAAGTAGTTCGAGATGTTTAGCCTGGAGAGGAGGCAGCTGAGAGGTGATATGATCACCATCTTCAAGTACTTGAAGGGCTGTCATCTAGAGGAGGGTGTGGAATTGTTTTCTGTGGCCCTGGAAGGTAGGACCAGAACCAATGGGTTGAAATTAAATCAAAAGAGTTTCCGGCTCAACATTAGGAAGAACTTCCTGACCACTAGAGTGATTCCTCAGTGGAACAGACTTCCTCGGGAGGTGGTAGGCTCTCCTTCCTTGGAGGGTTTTCAACAGAGGCTGGATGGCCATCTGACAGCAATGAGGATCCTGTGAATTTAGGGGGAGGTTTTTGTGCGTTTCCTGCGTTGTGCAGGGGGTTGGACTAGATGACCCTGGAGGTCCCTTCCAACTCTAGGATTCTATTCTATGAACATTAGGGAGAACTTCCTGACGGTTAGAGCAGTTCCTCAGTGGAACAGGCTTCCTCAGGAAATGGTGGGCCCTCCTTGCTTGGAGGTTTTTCAACAGAGGCTAGATGGCCTTCTGACAGCAATGAGGATCCTGTGAATTTAGGGGGAGGTGTTTGTGAGTTTCCTGCATTGTGCAGGGAGGTTGGACTAGAGAACCCTGAAGTTCCCTTCCAACTCTATGATTCTATGAATATCTTCTTCTTCTTCTTGCACAGGGGAACTATCTTCACCATTTTATTGTCTGCTTTCTTGCACTCTCGCAGATTCAACCTCCACCACTCAACCATGTCTTACTGCGGACCATCGTTTGCCATTCCATCCTGTGCCTCTGCTCCAGCTGTTGGTTTTGGATCACCAGGCTTCCACACTTTGGGCTGGGGAGGATTACACGGGACCCCCGGCTTCGCCATTCCCTCCGCTGCCTCTGCTCCAGCCATCGGCTTCGGATCGTCAAGCTTCGCTCATAACACCGGGGTACCCTCTGCTAGCCTGGGCGTTCTTTCTGGAGTCGAGCCTTCCTGCATCAACCAGATCCCACCTGCAGAAGTCTTGATCCAGCCACCTCCCGTGGTCATGACCCTCCCAGGACCCATCCTCTCTGCTACCGGTCAACCAGTTGCTGTGGGAGGCAACACTCCGTGCGCTGTTAGTTATGGTGGGCCTGGCAGAGTGGTTTCTACAGGTAGTTTTGGGTCTATCGGAGGCCAATTGGGGAGCTCCTGGGGCCGCAGAGGCAGTCTCATCCCATGGCGCAGAGGCAGTCTCATCCCGAGGCGGAGGGGCAGCTTCTCCCCTTGCATTTGAAAAGTCCAAGAAGAATGGTCAAGACATCCACGGCACAATAGACGAATCTGCCCCTCTCTAAATTCTCAGTCCCTGTTTACATGGGGAGGAATGTCCGAGGGACACACTGAAGATTACACAGGCATAATTTCATCGAGCGTCCTTTCTCCTAGAGAAAGTCCATTGGAGATTAAAGGCTATCGCTCTCCTCAAAAAATTGACCCAGATATCTCTTTCCCGTATCTCTTCTAAGTGTGAAAGTTGAGGTTATTCCATGAACATCGACTAGTTTCTGCTCTTGATCGCTCCCTTTTTTTTAAATATATATATATATATATATATATATATATATATATATATATATATATATATATATATATATATATATATATATATAGAGGAAGTTCTGTATGTCAGTCTGTGCTTTGCCTATTTTAAAGTCCCTGCAATGGAAAATGATTCACTTTGTTTTCAATGCTAATGAAGCTTTCTCTGCGACGTAATCTTGGCTCTGCGGTTGTCCTTTTCACCTAAGATAATAAAAGGATCTTTGCTGTGTCAGACAATGGTTCTCCTAGTCCATCATTCATTCATTCATTCATTCATTCATTCATTCATTCATTCATTCATTCATTCATTCATTCATTCATTCATTCATCTATCTATCTATCTATCTATCTATCTATCTATCTATCTATCTATCTATCTATCTATCTATCTATCTATCTATCTATCTATCTATCTATCTATCTATCTATCTAGGATTTATATCCCGCCCTTCCCACTAGGTGGCTCAGGGCGGCTTACAACATATAAAACTAACATAAAATCTAAGATTAAGCATTAAAATTAACATTACACAATTTACAGTTAAAAATCTAAACATTTGTTATATACATACACATTAAAATCAGCTACACTCATCGGTTACAAGTTCAGTATTTGATGTTCAGTATTCGAAGTTCAGTACTCAGTACTCAGTGCTCAGTGCCGATTAGTTGTGGGCCAGCCGGAAGAGGGATGTCTTACAGGCCCTGCGGAATTGGGTAAGATCCCGCAGGGCCCTTACCTCTTCCGGCAGCTGGTTCCACCAAGATGGAGCCATTACGGAGAAGGCCCGGTCTCTTGTAACTTTCAAGCGGGCTTCCTTTGGCTCGGGGACAACCAGGAGGTTTTGGGTTCCTGATCTTAGTGCTCGCTGGGGAACGTGTGGGAAGAGACGGTCCCTCAGGTAGGCAGGTCCTAGGCCATATAGGGCTTTAAAGGTAATGGCCAGCACCTTGTATCGAACTCGGTGAGATATTGGCAGCCAGTGCAGAGCCCGAAGTCCAGAATCATTCTGTTTCATAGGATCACAGAAGCATAGGGTTGGAAGTAAGTAAGTAAGTAAGTTTATTTTTTATATCCCGCCCTCCCCCGCCAAAGGCAGGCTCAGGGCGGCTCACAGACATGGAAACCATGATTTAGATAAAATACAGTGCAAACAAGAATTTTAAAATACAATTCAATTACATAAATTAATTAAAATAGATAAAACAGGTACTATAAGGAGCTATAGGTCACAGTCATACATAAGATGGCTAGATGGTTACAGGTCAGTTCCAATTTCAATTTAGCCAGGTTCTATCTTAAAAGCAAGCTGGAAGAGAAAAGTTTTGCAAGCCCTGCGGAACTGATTCAGGTCCCGCAGGGCTCGCATCGTCTCTGGAAGTTGATTCCACCATCGAGGGGCCATTGCTGAAAAAGCTTGCTCCCTGGTTGTCTTCAGTCTAGCTTCTCTCGGCCCAGGGATTTTTAAAAGATTTTGAGAGCTAGATCTCAGTGCTCTCTGGGGGACATATGGGGAGAGGCGGTCCCTAAGGTAGGCAGGTCCTCGGCCATATAGGGCTTTAAAGGTAATAACCAGCACCTTATAGCGAACACGGTACATAACCGGCAGCCAGTGGGCCATCGAGTCCAACCCCCTGCTCAATGTGGGATCAGCCTGTGCAAGCACCAGTCGTTTCCGACCTTGGGGTCAAGTCCATCCTGTATCCTGTTTCTGTCTTCTACTGTATTTGCAACCCCTCCAAATTTAGTATCATTATACTCAGATTTCCACAGAATATAATGAAGAATTGATCTGTGGGTATCTGAGGCTCTGGGGAGGGGCTGTTATTTGAGGTAGACGCACCAAATTTTCAGCATAGCATCTGGTATCTCTCCTGAAAACACTCCCCAGGTTTCAAAAAGAGTGGACCAGGGGATCCAATTCTATGAACCCCAAAAGAAGGTGCCCCATCCTTCATTATTTCCAAATTGAGGGAGGGCATTTAAAAGGTATGCATAGAATCATAGAGTTGGAAGGGACCTCCAGAGTCATCTAGTCCAACCCCCCGCACAATGCAGGAAACTCACAAAGACCTCCCCCAAATCACAGGATCTTCATTGCTGTCAGATGGCCATCTAGCCTCTGTTTAAAAACCTCCAAGGATGGAGAGCCCACCACCTCCCAAGGAAGCCTGTTCCACTGAGGAATCACTCTAACTGTCAGGAAGTTCTTCCTAATGTTGAGCCAGAAACTCTTTTGATTTAATTTCAACCCATTGGTTCTGGTCCAAGCTTCTGGGGTGATGGAAAACAATTCCACCCCATCCTCTAGATGACAGCCCTTCAAGTACTTGAAGATGGTCATCATATCACCTCTCAGCCGCCTCCTCTCCAGGCTAAACATTCCCAGCTCCTTTCCTTATTCTTGTAATTTGCTTTGGTTCCCAGTGAGTAAGTGGGAATATAAGTGAAAATCATCCTCACTGTTGTCATTGTCATAGTTATCCCCTTCGTTGTCGTCATCATCACCAGCAGCAGCAACATCTGGAGCAGAGGTCCATCAGTGGCCATTTGCCACAGGGTATAGATGGAACTCTCTGTCTGGGGCAAGTGATGCTCTGTATTCTTGGTGCTTGGGGAGGGGGGCAACAATGGGAGGGCTTCTAGTGTCCTGGTCCCACTGATGGTCCTCCTGATGGCACATGGGTTTTAGCCACTGCGGGTTGACCTCGCCGAATTCCATCAGTGTATTTTATTGAACTGCCAACTGTATACTAATCTCCAGAAGGTTCTGTTCGATTGTCTTTCCTTACTGTAGGATGGATTGCCATTTCCTATTAAATGATAACATAAATTGATATCACAAAAGCTGTTGCCAGATTCTTGGCTGAAATTGCCAAAAATTATTCTAAGCAGGTTTTATTGTGATCTTAATCTTAGCTTAGCCTTTTATGTTTTGAGCAGACGTATCTGATTGTTGTTTGGTTGGCAAGTCTCTGTATATCTCTTTTTGTTATGCCACTAAAGGCAGTGGTGGGATTCAAATAAATTAACAACAGGTTCTATGTCCTAATGACCATTTTAACTATACCAAAAGATATACCGAAAGGTAGTTTAATAATTCACGCATTAAATACTGCAATAAGAACAGTAAAAGAGGTAAAGACAACTAGATTATGTTTGAATGATGAGATGCTGGTTTGCTCTCTCCTGTCCCCAAATTCTCCTCTGCAAACTCTGATGGCAAACTTTCTCCACAAGGACAGCTGCGATTGGAAGGAATGGGCAGGGTGAGTTGCCCCCCAGTGCCTTCTGCAAGACCTCGTTTCAAGGGGTTGGTGCTGGCTAGCCCTATACGGAACAAGCCACCCGTCCACCAGGGCGTTGCGGGCAGCACACACCTTTCCTCCATTGCATCTTGCAACAACCCTGCGGAGTCGGTTAGGCTGAAAGAGCAATTGGCTCAGGATCATACAGTGACTCACACATTGCGGCAGAATGGAAATTTGAATGCAGAGCTCACAAAGTCTGCCCAGCTGTGTAATCCTGACCCCTCTGTTGTGCCCAAAGCTCCCAGGACAGTTTCCTATTTCTCACTGTGTAAAAATGAGTCTAGCACAGGCGTGGCCAAACTGTGGCTCAGGAGCCACACACCTGTGGCTCTTTCACACATATTGTGTGGCTCTTGAAGCCCCCACCACCCTGTTGGCTGGCCTGGAGAAGGCATCTGTCTCTTTAAATCACTTCTCCAAGCCAAGCCAGCTGGCGGCTTGAAGAATGCATTTAAAGTTAAAGTTGCTTTCCACCCCTTCCTCCTCCCTCGTCCATCTCCCTCCCTCCCTCCTGTCAAGCATCTGATGTTCATGTCTTGCAGCTCTCTAACATCTGATGTTCAATGTTGCCTCTAAGTTGCAGTCTTGTGAGCAAAGATTCTATTTTGTGAGCTCCTGGCATTAAAGTTGTGAGCTACTGCATAAAAGTCAGCCGACTGCATAAAAGAGTGTGCAGCAACAAGCATCTGAAAAAAGGCACAAAGATCAATGTTTACAAAGCGGTTGTGATGACAACCCTCATCTATGGCTCCGAATCGTGGGTTTTATACTGTCATCACCTGCGACTCCTTGAGCGCTTTCATCAGCGCTGCCTTCGCACCATCCTCAACATCCACTGGAGTGACTTTTTGACCAACACTGAAGTCCTCAAGCGGGCGGAGGTTACAAGCATCGAGGCACTGCTGTTGAAGACGCAGCTGCGCTGGGCAGGGCATATTTCCAGGATGGAAAACCACTGCCTTCCCAAGATTGCCCTGTATGGCGAACTTTCCACCGGCCATCGAAATAGAGGAGCACCAAAGAAGAGGTACAAGGACTCCTTGAAGAAATCCCTTGGCACCTGTCGCATCAACCATCACCAGTGGTCTGACCTAGCCTCAGATCGCAAAGCATGGAGGCACACCATTCACCAGGCTGTCTCTTCCTTTGAGAACGCACGCATAGCTGGTCTTGAGGACAAAAGAAGATTGAGGAAGAATCGCACTGCTACAGCACCAACCCCAAATCAGACTGCAGCCACTGTGGCTGGATCTGCCTGTCCCACATTGGTCTTGTCAGCCACCAGCGAGCCTGCAGCAGACGTGGACTACTGCACCTTTCTTAAATCTTCCTTCGCGAAGTCAAGCCGAGAGAGAGAGACTGCATAAATTAGTGTGCTCTAGGAACCCTAGTCTAGGGTCGTCCTTCCTGAGCTAAGACGAAAAGGTGTGAGCTGGAGGCTAAAAATCTGTGAGCTAGCTCACACTATCTCAGCGTAGAGAGAACACTGCTGATGCTTATTCTAAGTGGCTCTCACATTAAGCAAGTTTGGCCACCCCTGGTCTAGCATCTCTGCTCAGCCTTGGGCTCTCTCTAGCCGAGAAATGGGTCTCAGGAAGTGCCCCACCCTGATTCTCTGGATGGGCATAGAGCTAAAACCTCTGCACCTGAAATCCCAAGAAGTTTTCAGCCACTGGCAGCCGTTGACAGGCACTGTTAAAGGGCTGGGTTGCAACAGCAGTCAGCAAACTGCTGGTTTGTTGGGTAGCAAAAGCTGAGCTGGGACTCATTTGCATATTAGGCCACACACCCCATGACGCCACCATTGTTTCACGCAGATCTTTTTGTGCAGCAGGAACTCATTTGCATATTAGGCCACACCCTCTGGTGCCAAGCCAGCCAGAACTGTGTTCCTGCTAAAACAAAACAAAAAAAAGCCCTGGGAATAACTCCCGTCATCCCCAGAGTTCCTGACAAAGGACGCTTCGGCTCTCGGATCCTGAAAAGCTTGCTGGTTTCAAAGGTTGAGCACTTCAGTCATTCCCCCGTCCCTTCATGGCACCAGCCCAGAACAAAACCCAAACCCAGACGGGGATGCCCCATTTGGCTTGGGAGATCCGAGTTTTGGGATCAACTCTTGAGGCCAAATGGCAACATTGGAAGGCTTGCTCCTACGTCCCTGCAGAGCGACCCCAGCAGATGAGACTCAGCAGATTTGGGGGTTAACATAAGGAAGGGCTTGGTTCTCTGGCCTCCCCCCTCGGGCTCTGCAACAGGAGAGGTTTGCGGGGGAGGGAGGGCGAGGAAATACCTTGGCGCGCCCGGGGCGCTTGCCCCTTTGCCTCTTCTGCCTGGGGAGGACTCCTCGTTTCCCACCAACCTCAGAGGCTGCAGGGAACGTCTTTCGGGGGGGGGGGTCAAAGAAACCTGCAGTCCACCCCTGGCGTGATTCTCACCCAAGCCCAGCCGCCGGGTCTCCTCTCCTCCTGTCCTCTGCACCAAAACGCAGCAGGCGTCTTTCATGTACTTTTGAAGGTGGAGGAGGAGAACGCGAAGGGGGAGAAGGAAAAACACACACACACACACAACCCCAAACAAGCCACACCAGAATCTCAGGCTGAGAAGTCTGCCAGGGCTTTCCCTCCTTGTAAATCAACAGCTGGGAGAAAGGCGCGCCCGGTGACCGAGTCAAGCTGGCTCTCAGGAGCCCGAACGCCTGGCAGGGAAGGGAAGGAGAGGCGGAGTGGAGGCATGGAACTCAGCACCGGGAGTTCCACTGGAAAAATCACAGCAATGGAAGAGAAGTTTTGCAAAGCGCTCTACCGGCTCCATAGGAAGGAAGGACCCAGGAGAAAGGGGAAGGGGCTGCGGAAAGCAGCTCAGGGTGCAAAAGGGAGAAGGGTTCGGAGGAAGCAAAGAAGACGGCGGCGGCAGCGAGAAAAATCTATTTGAGCACCTGCGGGGGTTAAATGGCTGCCAGAGCGGAGAGGGGCTGCTGCTGGCGCCGCGCTGGTGGAGTGGAAGGGAAAGGAAGGACGGAGGAAGCAAAGAAGGCGGCGAGAAAAATGTGAAAAAGGGGGAAGGAGCCACCCCAACAATGTCTGGCAGCGACTGAGAGAGGAAGCGAAGGGAAGCAGGCGCCCGGCCAACAACCGGTTCTGAGAACTGATAGTACATTAGGTACCACTTCTGTAGAACCGGTGAGAACCGGCTGAATCCCACCTCTGACTAAAGGTATGATGAGATTCGAAGAGCATTACGCTGTGCAAGTAACAACCTACTGCTGCAAATTTTGCTGCAATTTTGCAAGGCCTGTAAGGCAGAGATGTTCCACCGGGCTTTCAAGTAAGGACAGCGACGGTTGCCAAGCTGGCGCCTTATTCTGCCATCCCTTTGAGCTAACACCTCCCCACCATAATGGAATAACAGAATTAAGAAGCAGGGCTTTTATTTTCGTAGCAGGAACTCCTTTACATGTTGGGCCTAGGGTTGCCAAGTCCAAGTCAAGAAATATCTGGGGACTTTGGGGGTGGAACCAGAAGACTGGGGGTGGAGCCAGGAGACATTGGGGGCAGAGCCAGGAGCCAGGGTGTGCCAAGCATAATTGAACTCCAAGGGAATTCCGGTCATCACATTTAAAGGGTCAGCACATCTTTTTTAAATGCCTTCCTTCCATAGGAAATAATGAACAATAGGGTCACCTTTTGGGGGGCTCATAGAATTGGACCCCCTGGTCCAATCTTTTTGAAACTTGGGGGGTATTTTGGGAAGAGGCACTAGATGCTATACTGAACATTTGGTGCCTCTACCTCAAAAAACAGCCCCCCCAGAGCCCCCGATACCTCCAGATCAATTCCCCATTATACCCTATAAGAATCGATCTCCACATAGGGAATAATGAAGCACCCAGCAGACATTTTCCTCCCCCCCCCCCACCGTTTCTGGCGACTCTGAAGCGAGGGATTGGCGTCTCTAATCATGAGTTGCTGCCAACTTCTTCAAAGTAATGCAGACATACCATTCCAAGAGGAAGCCTTTTCAATTGGAGACTGAAGCCTCTGGAGGTGGAAAGTCACATGGTGGCTGTGAGGGCGGGGCTTCCCCCTCCGGCCAGCTGACTGGGGGCGGGAAGGAGCCTGGGAAAGCAGAAGAACCCCTGCTAGGACCTGGGGATTGGCAAGCCTAGTTAGGCCACACACCCCTGATGTAGCCAATCCTCCCAGAGCCAATATGATATGATATTTTATTTGGAATGTTTTAATGTCTTTAAATCAATGTATTTTTATTGTTGTACATTGCCCAGAGCCCAGCTTTGGCCAGGATGGAGTAATTCATGAAATCTTATAAATAAAATAAATAAAACTATTAAAGCTTATTCCCCTCATTACTTGTGAGTAATGGCCTGAATCTTGGCTTCTGTGTAGATTTAAGAACACAAGAACATAAGAGAAGCCATGTTGGATCACATCAATTGCCCGTCCAGTCCAACACTCTATGACACACAGGCAACATCAGGAGGCCCATCAGTGTGGCCAGGACACTAGAAGCTGTCCCATGGTACCCCCAAACACCAAGAACACTGCCCCTGACATAAAAACATAAGAGAAGCCATGCTGGATTGGGATAATGGCCCATCCAGTCCAACACTCTGTGTCACAGAGTGGCCAAAAAAAAAAAAAAATCAGGCGCCATCAGGAGGCCCATCAGTGGGGCCAGGACACTAGAAGTCCTCTCAAGCAAGCACCATGAATACAGAACATCACTGCCCCAGACAAAGAGTTCCATCAATATGCTGTGGCTAATAGCCACTGATGGACCTCTGCTTCATATGTTTATCCAATCCTCACTTGAAGCTGTCTACACTTGCATCCACCATCACCTCCTGTGACAGTGAATTCCATGTGTTAATCAAAGGGCGGTGGCTCAGTGGTAGAGCATCTGCTTGGTAAGCAGAAGGTCCCAGGTTCAACCCCCGGCATCTCCAACTAAAAAGGATCCAGGCAAGTAGATGAGAAAAACCTCAGCTTGAGACCCTGGAGAGCCGCTGCCAGTCTGAGTAGACAATACTGACTTTGATGGACCAAGGGTCTGATTCAGTATAAGGCAGTTTCATATGTTTCATATAATCACTCTTTGGGTGAAGAAGGACTTCCTTTTATCCATTCTAAACTGACTGCTCAGCAATTTTGTTGAATGTCCCTGAATTCTTGTATTGTGAGAAAGGGAGAAAAGTCCCTCTTTCTCTACCTTCTCTGTACTATGCGTTATCTTGTAAACCTCTATCATGTCACTGCTCAGTCGATATAGATATTTCATATCCCATAATTTCATGGGCCTTCACATTAACAGAAATCTGGGCAACAGCTGCAAGGCCTTCTGTAAAGGTGGCAGTCATTTCTCAATGGATGTGTCCCTGTGGATACAAATACGATGCCTCCTTGGTTCTTCTGAAGAACTTTGAACTGTGAAGGAAAGCCAGTACTGTCTCTTTGCTTTGGGGGAGGGGGGGGATGTTTTGTCAAAGAAACCAATGGGTATCGAGATGTCAATTGGTAGACATTATGTTGGGGATTACTGGACTAGATTACTGGCCAAATCCAATTCAAGAAATATCTGGGGACTTTGGGGGTGGAGCCAGGAGACATTGGGGTGGTGCCAAGATCAAGGCTGTGACAAGCATAATTGAACTCCAAAGGGAGTTCTGGCCATCACATTTAAAGGGACGGCACACCTTTTCAATTCCTTCCTTCCATAGGAAATAATGAAGGATAGAGGCACCTTCTTTTGGGGCTTATAGAATTGGACCCCCTGGTCCAATCTTTTTGAAACTTGGGGGGTACTTTGGGGAGAGGCACTAGATGCTATACTGAAAATTTGGTGCCTCTACCCCCAAAACCTGCCCCCCCAGAGCCCTAGATACCCGCAGATCAATTCTCCATGATTTTCTATGGGAATAAATCTCCATAGGGAATAACAGAGTTCCCAGCAGACATTTCCCTCCCCTTCCCCCCCCCACTTTCTGACAACCCTGGAGCGGGGGGAGGGTCTCCAAACCGGGGGATCCCCTGCCCCCACCTGGGGATTGGCAACCCTAGACTAGAAGGACCCTGCCTTCTTCCTGCATGGCAATGTTTACATTCTGAAAACAAAATGAGAAAGACACAGGCCTCAGATTCAGTGGGAGCTCACAGGAGCACAGCTCCTGAGCCTTTCTGAGAGTTCCACCTCCTCCTTCGGAGAGTTCCATCTCCTTGTCCATTGAAGAGGAGGTGCAGCTGCATAACAATCCCCGGATGAGCTCCACCACCTATTTTTTCTACCCAATAACCCCTGGAAATACACCATTATGATGCAGAATAAGTTTTATTGGGTAAATGGGGAGGGGAATCTACATACTCATACACACATAATTAAGTGAGCAATTCCCCAGAAAGCAGTTTTAAAGAGAAGAAAACTCAAAGGGACACACAGATCAGGCAGCTTCCCCATAGGAACTGAAGACATGGAAGATATATCAAGACCAGAAGTTCAGAAACTCTGAAAACCGGGCTTTGCTTTTTGCAGTGATGACAGAGAGCATTCAGCATTTTTTTTTTTTAACAGTAGAAAGCAGGGGTGGAATTCTAGCAGGAGCGCCTTTGCATATTAGGCCACACCCCTCTGACGTAGCCAATCTTGCAAGAGCTGACAAAAAAGAGCCTTGTAAACTCTTGGAGGATTGACTGCATCAGAGGCGCGTGGCCTAATATGCAAAGAAGCTGCTGCTAGAATTCCACCCTGGTAGAAAGAGATGTGTAGAAGATATGTCCAGGAATGTGGATATCCCAGACGCTGCCTTCATTTTCAGTGGATAGGGTTGCCAAGTCCAATTCAAGAAATCTGGGGACTTTGGGGATGGAGCCAGTATACTTTGGGGGTGGAGCCAGGAGACATTAGGGGTGGAGCTAGGGGCAAGGTTGTAACAAGCATAATTGAACTCCAAAGGGAGTGCTGGCCATCACATTTAAAGGGACTGCATACCTTTTAAAGGCCTTCTTTTCATGAGAAATAATGAAGGATAGGGGCGCCTTCTTTTGGGGCTCATAGAATTCGATCCCCTGGTCCAATCTTTTTGAAACTTGGCGGGCATTTTGGGAGGAGGCACTGGATGCTGTGTGAAAAATTTGGTGTATCTACCTCAAAAAGCAGCCCCCCTAGAGCCCAAGATAGGTTACATCCATTATTCCCTATGGAGATCGGTCTCCATAGGGAATAATGGAGTGCCCAGCAGACATCCCCCCTTGCTTTCTGATGACCCTGAAGCGGGAGGAGGGCCTCCAAACCCAGAGGATCCCCTGCCCCCACCTGGGGATTAGGCAAAGCAAGAAAAACACCGCACACCAAATGTTGCAATATAAGTGCGAAAGCACTCTTTTCCTCACCATGTTCCCAAAAAATCTGTTGTCCATCCCTGGACCAAGGGAGGCTAGGTTGCGGCAGACGCGAGCTAGGGCCTTCTCGGTGGCAGCGCCAGAATTGTGGAATACTCTCCCAGAGGCCATAAGGGCCCTGCGGGATCTTTCTGCTTTCCGCAGGGCCTGTAAGACCGAACTGTTTCGACAGGCCTTTGAGACCTAATTTGGGAGAGAGCTGCCACTCGACACCGTTACAGAGTATCATGATCACCATTGACATTTATATCTACGTTAAATTATATTATAGCGATACAGCACCAAAAATGCAATGGAATGTTTGAAATGTTTAAGTGTTTGAAATAATTTTAAATTGTAGTTTTTTTATTGGTTAAATCGTAAAAATGTATGTTGTTAGCCGCCCTGAGTCCGCTTGCAGAGAGGGCAGGATAGAAATTTAAAGTAATAAATAAATAAACCACTTTATCACGGTAATTCTTAAACGTCCTCTAAAGCAAATAAACTGTCCTTAGTGGAAACTCAAACTTTAAATGTTGCCAGGTGTGAAAATCTGCTGCCTTCTTATCTTTCTGTTGAGAGACGCAGATAGCCCGCCTGTTCCTCTTTGAAGAGTAATTCAACAGGTGTAGTAGCGACACGAGTCCTAGGTTCAAGTTGGTGTTTCCTTTACACTTGAAGAACCGTCCGTGCATGCTGATAAGATATGACTGTGAGCTGTCGCCTAAGCGCGGGTTCCGGAGTGCAAAAATAGCGGCCGGAGGAAGTGTAAAGGAAACACGAGCTTGAACCTAGGACTCGTGTCGCTGCTGCTACATCTGTTGAATTGCTCTTCAAAGAGGAACAGGCGGGTTATCTGCGTCTCTCAACGGGAAGACAAGAAGACAGCAAAGTTTCACACCCGGCAACGTTTAAAGTTTGAGTTTTTTACTAAGGGCTGTTTATTTGCTTTAAAGGACATTTAAGAATTACAGTGGTGAAGCGGTTGAGGAAAAGAGTGCTTTTGCACTTCTATTGCGATATTCGGTGCGCGGTGTTATTCATCTTTTGCCTAAACTCCACACCGCAAGTTTCCTTATTTATCTCATCCCCACCTGGCTGTTTAGATGTTCCCTTGATTGCACAGTAGGCCATTCATAAGATTTTAGCAAGGGGGCAAACAGATACTTCCTTTGCGCCCAAAGGTGATGCTTCCTTTGGGCTTTGAACAGCTCCCAAGGATTCCAGGCCCATAGAGACCTCTCCCGTATCCACCGGGAGTAGCACATGGAGTGTAGCCCCCCACAGATACAGGCTCGCAGCTAGCGGAGAGGATGGGCCCTGGGAGGGTCAGGACGACAGCAGGCGGCTGAATCACGACTTCTGCGGGTGGGATCTGGTTGATGCAGGAAGGGATAACCCCTGGCAGGGTGCCAAGACTGTTGGAGGTGGTGGGCCATCCAATGGGACCAGAGGCAGGGCCAGAGGGGCCACTGTAGCAAAGACCCCCCGATCCAAGACCGACAACCGGCGAGGAGGCGCAAGACGGGATGGCGCAGGGTGGAATGCCACACGACGGTCTACAAAAAGCCATCTCTGAGGGATGCCTGAAAAGGACACAGGGAGGAGGGGAGGTATTAGACACAGGGGTGATTTTGTAGGGAAAAAATAGGTGGTGGAGCTCATTAGCATAACTCATTAGCATATGCTACCCCCCAGCCAAAAGCAACCCGATGCAAGAAAGGAGAGCCCCGGGCGAGTGAGGCCTGCTTGGGTTGGCTAGAGATCCAGCCAGCCTAAGCAGGCCTCACTCGCCTGGGGCTTTCCTGGGCCACCCCTCCCCCAGTCAAAAGGCCAGCAAGCCACCCACTGCCCATAATCACATAAGAAGTGGAGAAAGAGTGGTGTGGGCTTCTCCAGGGGTTAATGAGGGCTGCTGGGGGTGTAGCAAAGCCCCTGTTGGCTGGCTGGCTGCCCGCTCTCCTAATCCAGGGATTGTTATGCAGCTGCACCTACTATTCGATGGACAAGGTAGGTGGGGAGGAAGAGGGGGAACCCTCAAAAAGGTTCAGGAATTGCGCTCCCATGAGCTCCTGCTGCATCTGAGGGCTGATAAGACACAAGATGGACCTAGGCACTGAGTGTGAAGCTTCAGCAAATCCAGGCCCTTTTTTTTTGAGCCAGAACACACAGGAACACAGTTCCGGCTGGCTTGGCATCAGGGGGTGTGGCCTGATATGCAAATGAGGTTCTGCTGGGCTTTTTCTACAAAAATGCCCTGTGCTAAACAATGGTGATGTCAGGGGGTGTGGCATTTTATGAAAATGAGTTCCTGTTGGGCTTTTTCTTCAAAAATGCCCTCTGCTAAACAATGGTGATATCAGGGGGTGTGGCCTTTTATGAAAATGAGTTCCTAATGGGCTTTTTCTCCAAAAATGCCCTCTGCTAAACAATGGTGATGTCAGGGGGTGTGGCCTTTTATGAAAATGAGTTCCTGCTGGGCTTTTTCTTCAAAAATGCCCTCTGTTAAACAATGGTGATGTCAGGGGGTGTGGCCATTTTTGAAAATGAGTTCCTGCTGGGTGCTTTTTAATAATAAAAAAAAGGCCCTGAGCAAATCTATATCAGCAAGATGTGGTGGACATCATGTATATATTGTAACCAATGTTCCCTCTAAGCGGTGGAGTCTTGGGAGCAAAAATTCTACTTCGTGAGCGCCTGGCATTAAAGTTGTGGGCTATTGCATAAATTAGCTTGCTCTGGGGCTGTTTTTCCTGAGCTAAGACAAAAAGATGTGAGCTGGAGGCGAAAAAACTGTGAGCCAGATCACACTAACTCAGCTTAGAACACTGCTTGCAAGAGTGGTGAGAATTCAGTTCTAGCATTTCAGTGGCTGAAGAGCGACTGGACCCAAATCTAGCTGTTCGACTGCTCCAGTTTTCTCTGAAGAGGGGAGTGTCGAGCATGTATATTTCTATGTGCCATTATGATTTCTTAGACAGAAACAGGCCGCTCGGATCCACCACCACCCCTCCCTTTTACAATGTTTGGACAAGCAGTAAATCTATCTAGCCCAAGGATGTTTATGCTACAGCCTGGCTGTGAGGTGCCTCTCCTCCAGATTCACACAGACAGCTCTTATCAGGTCTGGAAGAAATGTGAGAAAAGGAGATGTTTTTAATAACCTAAATTCCTTAGTAATAAAAGAGATACTATGTACTAACTTTTGAACCCCTGACTCAAATTGCATCTGTATACTATCCTTTGAAGTTAACCTATATAGTAACTATGTAATCATGTATACGTCATTACTGACACAATTTTCAGGGTATTCCAGTCTCTGATGGAGGAGGCTTTGACTGAAAAAAAAAATCCACATGTTAATCACCCTTTGGGTGAACAAGGACTTCCTTTTATCTGTTTTAACCTGACTGCTCAGCAATTTCATCAAATGCCCACGAGTTCTTGTATTGTGAGAAAGGGAGAAAAGGACTTCTTTCTCTACTTTCTCCATCCCATGCATAATCTTGTAAACCTCTCTCATGTCACCCCGCAGTCGACGTTTCTCCAAGCTAAAGAGCCCCAAGCGTTTTAACCTTTCTTCATTTATTTTATTTCTTTTTTTTATTCTTCCTATTTATATCCCGCCCTCCCCACCGAAGCAGGCTAAGAACAATTAAACACCAAATGATAAACAGTGAGCAAACAATTAAAATTGACAATCAGTTACCAGTTAAACAATTTAAAACAGTTTAAATTAATTAAAACAATGTTTTGGCGCTAGAGTTGGTACCATACGTTCAGCGATGTTCAGCGATATTGGGCATCTGCTTGTACTATAGTTCAACAAAAGGCAAGTCGAAATAGAGCTGTTTTGCAGGACTTGCAGAACTGGGCAAGGTCCTACAAGGCCCTTACATCTTCTGGGAATTGGTTCCACCAGTGTGGGGCAGCAATATACATACACACATACGTATATATAAGTAAAGTGGAGGTACGCTTCTTAATAAAGAGAGAACAACAACTATTGTTGTTGTTTAAAAATAAAGTCACAGCAAAATAGATCTTCCAGATCGAAACGTCTGGAAGGAAAACTTTCTCCAGTAGAACACGGCACTTGATCCCGAAAGATTCTACAAACCCTAATGATGTTACCAGCCGTGAAAACCTGAAATCTTTGAGATCTGAAGTTATTTGAATTTATCAAAGATTTCAGGTTTTCACGGCTGGTAACATCATTAGGGTTTGTAGAATCTTTTGGGATCAAGTGCCGTGTTCTACTGGAGAAAGTTTTCATCACACCCCCTCCAGCCTACAAATAGCAGCTCTCCAGCAGCCCTGGCCCCACTCAATGCACAGCAGGTCTGAGCGCCTGCTCCGGCTGCAATGCCACTGAGGATGTTCTCCGCAGCTGAGAATGAAACCTCTTGAAGGAAAACTTTCTCCAGTAGAACACAGCACTTGATCCCGAAAGATTCTACAAACCCTAATATTTGAATTTAGCTGTTCTATCACAGGCCAACATGGCTAACCTCTGAAACAATAAGCATACAAGTACTTTAAAAGAAATAAAGTGGACATGGCTTTTTTCTAAGCAGGAACGCACAGGAACGCAGTTCTAGCTGGCTTTGTGTCAGGGGGTGTGGCTTAATATGCAAATTAGTTCCTGCTGGACTTTTCTGAAAACAAGCCTCGAGTGAAACAATGGTGACTTCAGGGGTGTGGCCTAATATGCAAATAAGTCCCTGCTGGGCTTTCCTGGAAACAAGCCCTGAGTGAAACAATAGTGGCATCAGGGGTGTGGCCTAATATGCAAATGAGTTCCCGCTGGGCTTTTTCTGAAAACAAGCCCTGAGTGAAATGATGGCGACATCAGGGGTGTGGCCTAATATGCAAATTAGTTCATGCTGGGCTTTTCTGAAAACAAGTCCTGAGTGACACAATGGGGTGTGGCCTAATATGCAAATGGGTTCCTGCTGGGCTTTTTCTGAAAACAAGCCCTGAGTGAAATGATAGTGACATCAGGGGTGTGGCCTAGTATGCAAATGAGTTCCTGCTGGGCTTTTCCTACCCAAAAGAAGCCTTGAAAGTGGAGGTATACTTCTTAATAAAGTCAGAACAACAATGATTGTTGCTGTTTAAAAATAAAGTCACAGTAAAATAGATTCGAAATTATTTGGACAAGTCAAACTTTCCTACTTCTCAGCCCTGACCTGGATGGCCCAGGCAAGCCTGATCTCATCAGATCTCAGAAGCTGAGCAGGGCTGACCCAGGCAAGTTCTTGTGTAGGAGACCTCCAAGGAATCCCAGGAGTCAGGAGACAGAGGCAGACTAGAGCCAGCCACTTCTCTGAACGTTCTCCATGCCCCAATAGGAGTCGCCAGAGCTCACCACGACTTCCACAGGGATGTGCACGCAAACACCCACCCACAAATTCAACCCCCCACCACACACACACACACGAACCCCTTACCTGCTGCTCCGAGGAGTAGAAATAGAAAACAAGAGACGAAGTGAAGCCGTTGGAAGACGGGTGAAAGACGAGGCCTTTTATACGCCGTCTCTGGGATTTTTTTTTGTTGCCAGTTGGGGAACTCCCCTTTGCTCGGGAGGCCTTAATTAACCGTGATGAAAATCTGATGGGTTCATCAGATCCAAAATTATGTTAATCATTAGAAATAATTACAGGCCATTAGATGGGTCCAGTTTAAGATCAACCACTTTTCCATGGCATCATTCCTTCTCTCTCTTCTTGGAATTTTAATGAAATTAACTATGAACACGCATTTGTTTGTTCACAGTGTTGCTTCTTTCTACGTAGATATTGGGCTGGTTGCTATGTTGTGGGCTGGGGGGGGGGGGGTGCTATTGGCACCTTACATGAATTCTGACTTCTACATACATACATAAATGCATGCCACTGTAGCTCAGGGTTCTTAACCCTGATTAACATGTGGAATTCACTGCCACAGGAGGTAGTAGCAGCTACAAGTAGCTATATATATATATAAACATTTTGACCACTGTGTGACACAGAGTGTTGGACTGGATGGGCTTTTGGCATGATCCAACATGGCTTCTCTTATGTTCTTATGTGACACAGAGTGTTGGACTGGATGGGCCATTGGCCTGATTCAACATGGCTTCTCTTATGTTCTTATGTGACACAGAGTGTTGGACTGGATGGGCCTTTGGCCTGATCCAACAGGGCTTCTCTTATATTCTTATATGACACAGAGTGTTGGACTGGATGGGCCATTGGCCTGATCCAACATGGCTTCTCTTATGTTCTTTGAGAGACCTATGTTTTGTTTTGTGTTTTTTTTTCCTTCTTTTTTTAATTAATCAGATTTTTATTAACAGATTTTCAGTTTCCAATAAAGAACGCTGTCATCTATCGCCTCAAATAATGCAGCCTTAGTGAGGATATAATAAACAATTTTTTAAAAAAAACAAGAAAAGGAAAGAGTAATCCATAAAATAGGGAATCAAGGAGCAGGCATGCAATTATACTGAAGAGCGTCCAGTGAAAATGCATTCTGTCGACTGATTCGACTGTAGGAATGTACAAACAACTGTCCCGATATTCTATTAAGAAATCCAGTTAATCAAACTCAACTAATTAGAGCCTCACAGTTTTTGTATCCAGACCAGAGGAGAGAAAGCGAGCCCAGAACATATTAGAAATAGAGCATATCATGATAAAAACGTTTTTTTGGGGGAGAATATTATGTTTGGTGAGATATTCCACTATTTGGAACCGGAACACAGTCAATTTTTCTTGAGTGCGTTCTATCAGAGCATCAGCACTATAAATTGAAATTTTACTTAGTAGGAAATAATCCAACAGTTGGGTTCCTTAAAATGTTTACATTTTTAAATTAGTGCTTCTGTTCTTTGCAAGGGTGCTGGAAAATTTCTGTAGGGCAGAAACATTAAAATGTAGCATCAAAATACAAACATCTTTTTAAAAGAATATTTCTTTATATATATATATATAATTTTCAAAACATATACGTTAATATCAATATTCATATTCATATACAATTAATTAAACTTATGGAATCAGGTTGTAAACAAGCATAAATACTTACATGCATACAATAAAACATCGAGTAAGGATTTTTAGGTATAAAGATGTATCTAGATATGTAGACCATTCTCTATCCAAGGAGAGAGGTCAAGATGAAAACAAAATTAAAATTAAGGCGATAATGCCTATGTCAAAACAAAGTTAATCTAATTGAATCCATGTTATCATTAAACTATTAATTATGCATTGCTATGAATTCTTAACTGCCCAAATATTCTCTATGCAAACTATTACAGATTATTCCAAAATTTACTCTCTGGTAATTATAATTAGGTGCGATCCATGACTAGCACAGTAAAAGAAAAGAAAGGTAGAAAAAGAGAGAAATATTTCACAGAAATAGAAGTTTCTCCCTCTCCTTTTATACTGGTACAGAATATCGAATTATCTTCCCAACTTTATGCTTTCTGGACAGAAAACTACTGGAGCAGAAAAAAAGGGGGGCACCCCAAGCTTATAAAAAAATCTGAAATCTAAAAACAAAACAAAAAAAGCGAGAAGTTTAAAAATGCAAAATGTAGCTTTAAGAGACAGAAGCCCTTGGTGGCTGTTGCTAGGCAACCATAGCAGTGCAGGCAGGGCCGGCTCGCTCACTAGGCAAACTAGGCGGTTGCTTAGGGTGCCGGGAGGGTGGGCGCACTGAATTGTGCTCTGCCCCTCTCGGTGCCCCAGGCAAGCATCTACTTTGCCTGCTTTCTCCACTTACCCCCGCTGCCCACCCCTAATTTCCCTTCCCGTCACCTCCCCCCCCCCCAGTGTGATCACAACATACCGCACCTGGGCCCTGCTGACTGTGTCAATCGCACTTCTGAAGGATGCACCGGAGAAGGCTTGGCTCCCCCTCCCTTCAGAAGGAAGGGGGAGCCAAGCTTTCTTCAGCATGTCCTTCGGAAGTGTTCACATTGTGGCCGGCAGGGTCCAGGCACGACACACTGTGATCGTGGGTGGGGAGGAGGCGAAAGGAAGGAAAGGGAAGAAGGGGGTGGGGAGCAGTGGTGAGTGTGACAGAGTACAACGGGGGGTGCAATGGAGGGGAGGTGATGGCTGGGGGGGTGCGATGGAGCACAGCGGCGGGGTCGGTGCCTGCCCGGGGTGCCATGTGCCCTTGGGCCGGCGCTGAGTCCAGCCTGTGTTTCTAGAAGTAAAAAAACAGAGGTTGAGGACAATGTCTTTTCCTGGATTGCTTTGGCCTTTGAGGGAGAACACAGCGGGGCCAGGCCTGCCTAGGGGTGTCAGCTTCGAGATGGGAAATCCCTGTCTCTTTTTTATTGCCTCATCTTTTACATTTTTCCAGGCCATTTTCAGACCTCGAAGCAGAGTTCTTCCGCATTAATCATGCTGGCAGCAGGATGTGAGATTGGGTGTACACCACACAGAATTAACGGGAAATGAAGTCCTGCCAAATTTCCATTGCCGACTTCCCTAGCAACCCTTTCTGATGCTTGGACAGATAACTAACCAACCTTGAATGTTCATAAGCGTTATTTCTATGGTTTAATTAAGCAGGGCTAGATATCCCCTTTAACTTCAGGCAGAGTTTTGATTCCCTGCTTCCGGGTTCTAGTTTCAGGAACCAGGAAATCAATCTTCTACAAAATGTATCTTCTTCTCAGGGCTTTTTTTGTAGCAGGAACTCCTTTTGTGATTAGGCCACACACACACACACACACACACACACAATGTAGTCAATCCTCCAAAAGCTTACAGTGCTCTTATTACAGGGCCTACTGTAAGGTCCTGGAAGATTGGCTACATCAGGGGCGTGTGGCCTAATATGCAAAGGAGTTCGTGCTATGGGGAAAAAAGCACTGCTTCTTCTAAGAAATGCATCCAAATGTCCAAAACATGTATATTGAAGTCCCAAAGTAGTGTGGTGACAAGCCAATCGATTAAGTACTTGTTTCTTTCCAGTCTTCATCAGACCTGGGACCAATATTTTATTTTTTTGAGCCGCCCTGAGCCCGCTTTGGTGGGGTAGGGCGGGGTATAAATCAAATAAAAATGAAATGAAATATTGATTCAATTATATAGATTCTTTACACAATTTTCAAAAAAGAGGGATGCAGAGCGTCTCCAGCAGCAATTTCACTTCGGTTACAACTCAGAATGTGGCTTCTTAAGCTGTAGCCGATGTGAAATTGCTGCTGGAGACGCTCTGCATCCCTCTTTTTTGAAAATTGTGTAAAGAATCTACATAATTGAATTAATATTGGTCCCAGGTCTGATGAAGACTGGAAAGAAACAAGTATTTAATCGATTGGCTTGTCACCACACTACTTTGGGACTTGAATATACATGTTTTGGACATTTGGACTGGTTTCTATATACTTCTTAGTAAATTGTGTTATCCATTACAGTGACCTCTCTCGGATTGTATTCTATTCTCTTCTAAGAAATGGGCACATTTCTTCACTCCCCATTTACGGAACCGTGTGATCCTCTGTTTCTATATTAAGGGCAAGCTGCATCAATCAATAAACAACAACAAAAAAGTGTCATCGTACATTTGTTTACCCTACATCTGGACAGCCAGACGTATTCTTCTCCAGGGGCATGATGAAGATGAAGAAGAAGATATTGGATTTATATCCCGCCCTCCACTCCGAAGAGTCTCAGAGCGGCTCACAATCTCCTTTACCTTCCTCCTCCACAACAGACACCCTGTGAGGTGGGTGGGGCTGGAGAGGGCTCTCACAGCAGCTGCCCTTTCAAGGACAACCTCTGCCAGAGCTATGGCTGACCCAAGACCATGCCAGCAGGTGCAAGTGGAGGAGTGGGGAATCAAACCCGGTTCTCCCAGATAAGAGTCCGCACACTTAACCACTACACCAAACTGGCTCTCCAAACTGGCTACACCAAACTGATCTGATGTGTTCTCTCTTAGGGTAAATTCATTCAAATATCATAAATCACATTTTTTAAAGTCAAGTCCCCCCTTTTTTTAGTATCCTAGAGCAAATATCTCAAAAGAAGTCAAACTACAGAGAACAAAACAGCAGTATGAAAACTGCTAAAAATAATCAATGAAGAAGAAGAAGAGTCTATGAGTGCTATCATACAAGACATCTGGCCCAGCCTACCCACACACCTCATTCGGTTTAAATGTGCATGATCACGCGAGCAAATCTGCCCTCCGAGCCGCACCCGTTCTCATCCCGTCTCCAGATGCCTTCTATCCAGATTAAAAAGCCTGGTAGTTTCCCCCTGAATCACATTCAGGTGGCATATTCGCTGGCTGTCTGAACGCCCGAGTGCAACTCATAAGCAGAAGAGCAGTGTGATCACACCAAGCCATTTCCATTGCGTTCTGTTCCCACCCACCCCCAATCCCACTTTGAGGAGTACTGTGCACTTCTCTGCTTGAGTACGCACACCGGCGGACTTTAAATAATAAAAAAAAAAACTTTGAACATATGAACCTTTGAACATATGAAGCTGCCTTATACTGAATCTGACCCTTAGCCAACCAAAGTCAGTATTGTCTACTCAGACTGGCAGCTGCTCTCCAGGGTCTCATGCTGAGGTTTTTCATACCTATTTGCCTGGACCCTTTTTAGTTGGAGATGCCAGGGATTGAACCTGGGGCCTTCTGTTTACCAAGCAGATGCTCTACCACTGAGCCACCGTTCCTCAACCATCCCTCACCCTCCTTTTCTGCAGGGGGTCTGTGGTTGAGGCGTGCTAGCAGTGTGAATGGCCAACCATGCAGCCCTATCATCATCCTGCCCCTTCTACGGCAGCTGTCTGATAGCCCAAAAACAGACCAAACTCAAGCAGCTATTTTGGAGCTGAGATAATATCATGCCAATTTCCCAGTTTGAGAGCACCCTATGAGAATCAATGGGGAAATGACAGCCAAAGCCAGAAAGTCATCGCCTACTGGCAGAGGAAACATGGAGGCTGAATTTAATAACCATGACTAATGGCCACTGATGGACCGATCTGCCATGCAATTATCTAATTTGCTTTTACAGCTGTCTTAACGAGCGTCCATCAATGGAATGTGACTTTATTCCTATTGACTCAGTAAAAATTCCCACAAAAGGAGGAAAAAAGGAGGGAAATGTTAAGGGTGTTGGTTTGTTCAGAATTAATAGTCCATTAACCATTAACCCGGCACCGTTGGGAGTATTAAAGTAATTTTGGATTTGATGAAGCAAACAGATTCCATGCAAAGGGGTGTGTCTAAATGAAAAAAAAAAAAAGCTCCATAGTATACTATAAAAACCCTTCTTTCTCTCTAGTTATCCGATAGCTTTACTTCCCACCTTCACGTGCCTTTCTCCTCCTCAGAGATGCAGGTAAGTTTTGCTTCTCCACCTGGATTCATTTGTACTGAAAAGACAACTTTACTAAGAGCTTTAGCGGTGGTTGTGGAAAGTGCTTCAAGTTTTAGCTCACTAATGGTAAGCATGGAGGCACACCATCCACCAGGCTGTCTCTTCCTTTAAGAACGCACGCATAGCTGGTCTTGAGGACAAAAGGAGATTGAGGAAGAATCGCACTGCTACAGCACCAACCCCAAATCAGACTTTTCCCTGCAGCCACTGTGGCCGGACCTGCCTGTCCCGCATTGGTCTTGTCAGCCACCAGCGAGCCTGCAGCAGACGTGGACTACTGCACCCTTCTTAAATCTTCGTTCGCAAAGTCAAGCCGAGAGGGTAACCCCTGTAGGGTTTTCAAGACAAGAAATGTTCAGAAGGGTTCTTCATTGCCCACCTCTGGGTAGAAATCCTGGACTTCCCTAGAAGTCTTCCATCCAAATACTAACCAGAGTTGACTCTACTTAGAGCTTTCAAGATCTGCTGTTAAACCAATTTTTATTATTTTTGGCAACATATTGAAAAAAATATTCATCAAACATAAATTTCAATATATTAACCAATACATTACAAAATTTCCTCCTCCCCCCCGCCAGCCCTCTATTTCTTGACCTCCGCCAGTGTTTAAAATAATTAAAAAGAAAAAAAAAAGGTAAAATTCACGCTTATAGAATCTTCACTTCCAATTTACCTTAATACAAAATAAACCGAGACTATGTATTGATTATTATTAAAATTTACCCCCTATTTTTCTTATTATCTAACCCTCTACTAAATTGCATATTAGATCTGAAATCCATTTTTACAACTTTATCTTCACCTTAAAAGTTCAGATGATAATATCAAAAACCACTGTCTCTTGACTTTCCATTGTTTTTCAACAAAATTTTGACATTTCTTCCAATCATCCTTGAATTTTTCTGACTTACAGTCTTTTAAGATTCTAGTAAATGTATCCATTTCACTCCAGTGTAACACTTTTAAGATCCAGTCCCATTTCTCTGGTATTTTATCTTGCTTCCACATTTGAGCATATAATGTCCTTGCAGCTGAAAGCAAGTACCACAACAATGTCCTATCTTGTTCCAGAAAACTTTCCATTTGTAATCCCACCGGAAAGATATCTGGTGCTCTCTTGATGTCATAACCCAAAATTTTCGAGATCTCTTGTTGAATCATTTGCCAAAACTGTTTCGCCTTATCACAAGTCCACCACATATGGTAGAAAGAACCGTCATGTTTTTTACACTTCCAACACCTGTCTGATATTTGATGATTCATTTTTGCTAATTTCTTAGGTGTCATATACCATCTTACACAACATTTTAAAACAGTTCTCTTTTATATTGTAACACGTTGATATTTCATAGAGTTCTTCCATAGGTGTTCCCAGGTCTCCATTTGTATTTCCTTGTTCACGTTTATTGCCCATTTTATCATTTGAGGTTTCACTACTTCATCTTCTGCAGACCATTTCAATAGTAACATATAAACTTTTGAAATCAATTTTTCATTCTCGCCCAACAGCACTTTTTCCAATTCGGTTTGCTCTTGTCTTATTCCTGTATTTCTAATATCTTGCTCCACCGAGCTTTTAATTTGTTGCAGTTGGTACCAATTAAGTTTGTCCTGCAATTCTTAGAGCTTTCAAGATCTGATGAGATCAGTTCAGCCTGAGCCATGCAGATCAAGGCAAGAGCTAGTACATTATCGTACATTGTCTTCTTAATCATCCTATTCTCCATAAGGTTTTTTTTTTTTTTTAATAATTGTCACTCATTGTCACTCAGTTGAATCCATGAACTATTTTTATGACATAGGTTGAGCTTTGTCCAATATCCCCTTCTCATATTTTAGATTTTAACTGAAATAGGGGTGGGGATCCAAAGACTTCACGCAGATTGCAAAACGAACCCAGCTGAGTCAGGGCGGGGCTATGGAGCAGAATAGCAGCTCCATGATTGGCTCTCAGACCTGCCAGTCAAGCTCAGGACAACTCCTCTGGGTGTTTCCACAACTCCAAGAAGCCCACCTCTGGTGTTGTCTGGAAATTGATTGCATCAACGGCAGGCTGTCTGCACAGATGAACCAATAACGACACTAGCAGACCACCAAAAACCCCGTTCGTTTCGTTTTCCATTTCGTGTGGAGCTCCAATTGATGATCCAGTTCATGACAACCACAAAATCGGCTATTTTATGCATGAGTCATGATTTCTGCTTTGTTTTGTGCCCATCCCTAGCTTCAATCTTGGGAGAAGAGGACATGTGGGCTATATACTGATTTATAAATAGAAGTTAGTTCAGTGGGATTGTTATGATGAGATAGTATCTACCCCAGTCAATATCTGCATTCCGTGTAAAAAAAAAAAATTCAGTGGCCATTCACACTCACCATATAAATCTGTGGACTGTAGATACACTGGAGACTTGGGACTTCGTAAAGCATTTCTACACCGGTTTGGTGTAGTGGTTAAGTGTACAGACTCTTATCTGGGAGAACCGGGTTTGATTCCCCACTCCTCCACTTGCACCTGCTCGAATGGCCTGGGGTCAGCCATAAATCTGGCAGAGGTTGTCCTTGAAAGGGCGGCTGCTGTGAGAGCCCTCTCAGCCCCACCCACCTCACAGGGTGTCTGTTGTGGGGGAGGAAGGTAAAGGAGATTGTGAGCCCTCTGAGACTCTTCGGAGTGGAGGGCAGGATATAAATCCAATATCTTCATCTACCTCACAGGGTGTCTGTTGTGGGGGAGGAAGGTAAAGGAGATTGTGAACCACTCTGAGACTCTTTGGATTGGAGGGCAGGATATAAATCCAATATCTTCTTCTTCTAGTATCCACACAACAATGCAATGTCTTTGATTCTTCAAGGATTAAAAATGGTATGAAACAAGTATACTTCATTACACCTCCAAAATTTTGTTGACTCTGCCTTGATTGCTTCTGCAGAGATTCATTTTTCCGTCCAAGTCATGGGATGGCAATATATTGTGTATTTTATTAATCAGATAATATGTTCATATATCACTCTTTGTCTAAGGCGTTCGAGATAGTGTATACTGTTTTACCCTTTGCCATTTTCCTCTCCCCAAAAGTAATGCACATTGGGGCCAAGAATCCCAGCTACAAATACAAGTTGATGGGATGTGAACTGGCAGAGACTGACCAAGAGAGAGATCTTGGGGTCGTCGTAGATAACTCACTGAAAATGTCAAGACAGTGTGCGATTGCAATAAAAAAGGCCAACACCATGCTGGGAATTATCAGGAAGGGAATTGAAAACAAATCAGCCAGTATCATAATACCCCTGTATAAATTGATGGTGCATTCTCATTTGGAGTACTGTGTGCAGTTCTGGTTGCCACACCTCAAAAAGGATATTATAGCATTGGAGGAAGTCCAGAAAAGGGCAACTAGAACGATTAAAGGGCTGGAGCACTTTCCCTATGAAGAAAGGTTGAAACGCTTGGGACTCTTTAGCTTGGAGAAACGTCGACTGCGGGGTGACATGATAGAGGTTTACAAGATAATGCATGGGATGGAGAAGGCAGAGAAAGAAGTCCTTTTCTCCCTTTCTCACAATACAAGAACTCGTGGGCATTCGATGAAATTGCTGAGCAGACAGGTTAAAACGGAAAAAAGGAAGTACTTCTTCACCCAAAGGGTGATTAACATGTGGAATTCACTGCCACAGGAGGTGGTGGCGGACACAAGCATAGCCACCTTCAAGAGGGGTTTAGATAGAAATATGGAGCAGAGGTCCATCAGTGGCTATTAGCCACAGTGTGTGTGTGTGTGTGTGTATTGGCCACTGTGTGACACAGAGTGTTGGACCGGATGGGCCATTGGCCTGATTCAACATGGCTTCTCTTATGTTCTTATGTTCTTAAAACCTCATGCGGTAAGTTAGGCTGAGAAAGACAGACTTCCCCCTACAGCCACCCACAGAGTTTCATAGCAGACTGGAGACTTAAGCTGGATTCTCTGAGATCACAGTCTGGCTTTCTAGACTGTGATAGATAGTTTGCTTCCATCCCAACAGTGTTGACAACACACTATACAGAAGTGATCCTTTTGCTTTAATAAAAAGGTAAAGGTAGTCCCTTGTGCAAGCACCAGTCGTTTCCAACTCTGGGATGACATCGCATCATGACATTTTCTTGGCAGACTTTTTACGGGGTGGTTTGCCATTGCTTTCCCCAGTCATTTACACTTTCCCCCCAGCAAGCTGGGGACTCGTTTTACTGTCCTCGGAAGGATGGAAGGCTGAGTCAACCTTGAGCTGGCTACCTGAACCCAGTTTATGCCAGGATTGAACTCAGGTTGTGAGCAGAGCTTGGACTGCAGTATATGGACATATGAAGCTGCCTTATACTGAATCAGACCCTGGGTCCATCAAAGTCAGTATTGTCTACTCAGACTGGCAGTGGCTCTCCAGAGTCTCAAGCTGAGGTTTTTCATACCTATTTGACTGGACCTTTTTTTGGAGATGCCAGGGATTGAACCTGGGACCTTCTGCTTCCCAAGCAGATGCTCTACCACTGAGCCACCATCCCTCCACCGTCCAATACTGCAGCTTCCCACCCTGTGCCACGGGGGCTGTAATACACTGTGTTCTATCCTATGTTAAAATAATTACTTCTCTGTGTTAATTGCTGCTCTGCTTCTGTAATGATCATGCCTGTGCTTCTTGAGCCTAATGTGATTTCTGTTCTTTCCTGTGTTTTCAGATCAATCTCCGTCACTCAAACATGACTTTTTGTGGACCGAGCTGTGCCATTCCATTCTGCGCCATTCCGTCTTGTGCCTCCTCGCTAGTTGTTGGTCTTGGATCAGCGGGTCTCTGCTACTGTGGCCTCCCTGGCCCTGCCTATGGCCCCGTTGGAGGCCCACCACCTCAGACAGTCTTGGCACCTTGCCAGGGGTTATCCCTTCCTGCATCAACCAGATCCCTCCAGCAGAGATCATGATTCAGCCGCCTGCTGTCATCGTGACCCTCCCAGGGCCCATCCTCTCTGCTAGCTGCGAGCCTGTATCTGTGGGGGGCAACCCTCCGTGTGCTGTTCCCGGTGGATATGGGAGAGGTCTCTATGGGCCTGGAATCCTTGGGAGCTGTTCAAAGCCCAAAGGAAGTATCATTCTTGGGTGCAAAGGAAGTATCTGTTTACTCCCTTGCTAAAATGTTATGAATGGCCTACAGTTAAAACAGAGGGACGTCTAAAGAACCATGGTGGAACCATCTGGCCTGGTTCTAGATCTGTTGGAAATGAAGGCAGCAATTGAAATCATACCATTCCTCAAAGTCAGGCTTGGCTATATCTTCTATGGATCCCTTTCTAAGGTTAAAAGATCATATTTTAAAATATACATATATATCAACCAGCACATTTCCTCTCTTCATTCAATGAATTTTGTATGTTTTTGTTTGAGTAATGCGATTGAGGCTATTGCACACATACGCTTACCCTGTACCCCCTATCGGGATGAGAGATGTCAAATACTTATCCCATTACTCTCTAAATGAAGATGAAGAAGAAGAAGAAGATATTGGATTTATATCCCGCCCTCCACTCCGAAGAGTCTCAGAGCGGCTCACAATCTCCTTTACCTTCCTTCCCCACAACAGACACCCTGTGAGGTGGGTGGGGCTGGAGAGGGCTCTCACGGCAGCTGCCCTTTCAAGGACAACCTCTGCCAGAGCTCTGGCTGACCCAAGGCCATGCCAGCAGGTGCAAGTGGAGGAGTGGGGAATCAAACCCAGTTCTCCCAGATAAGAGTCCGCACACTTAACCACTACACCAAACTGGCTCTCAAACCTTGCAAGACTATATTGACTTCAGACCTGAAATATCGCAGACGTTCTTGTTACGGGATAGCCAGAAACGAGTAACACGTGCGGTAGCAAAAATTCTGTGTATTAGCTCTTAGGAAAAGGAACTGTGTGATGAAGGGAAATGTAATTGATTTAGAACTTTTTTTAGGTACCTTTACAAACCTGTTTTCTACTTGCTTCAAACTGGCTGGTCCTTGGACTGTAATAAAGAACTGATTGATTGAATTGATTATGGGTTGTTGTTGTTGGTTTTTTGGCTTTGTTCTCTTTAAAACTGCTTTACAGAAAATTGTCAACAGAGATACTTTTGTTTTCATTCCTAATAAAGCTCACTTAGCATCATAAAGTTGATTTTTTTTTAGTTTTTAAGTGTACAAACATTCAAATCACCACTGCATCAAACAGTGGTGCTTTGAGATTAGGGCTACCAAGGTCCCACTGGGGGCAGGGGATCCCCCGGTTTGGGGGGGCCCAACCTGCCAGCAAGGATTCCAGGCTGCTGGGGGGGGGGATTCTCACCCCAAAGAGCCCCATCGTTGAGCAACCCTAATCAAGATTCTGCTTCCAACTAAGTACCCCTAGAAACCACACGTATGTAAAGAATTTTGGAGGAAGCTTCCAATGCTTACGGAGAAGGCAAGGTGTTAGATGTGGCACTGAATTATTCTTTTTACTCCAGTGATATTCCACAACTAATGCTTGCCTGCTACTTCAGAAATTAGCAATTTGTGTAATAGTTGTTAATATTTAGTGTTTTGTATTGCTTCATTGGTATAAGATGCATCTAGGCCTAAATCAGGGATAATGTGAACCCATACTACATCACTCGCTCATCTCCATGGGCTTTCTTGATAACCTGTTTCTGCCACCCCAAGGGTTGTTTCCTCTTTATCTGGGGGAATTAGTGAAGGAAACAAAACTAGCAAATTCTTCACCAAAGTTTACAGGGATTTTTCACTTAAAGAAACTCTCAGAAATATACCAGGCTGCGGCTTAACCAAGAAAGATTCTTCTTCTTCATTGAAAGAAGAAAATATCAATAACTTGCACACATGCAGAATCAAAAGCACATGGTAAAAGCACACACACACACAAACTAACAGAAATACAGGAAGGGGTGGTGTCTTGGGCCAGCCAAGACAACAGTCAAGACTCCTCAGGAGAAGCAGAACCTCAGGAAATGAACTCTGAGCCAGCAGAAAATGGCAAGCAAGAAGATGAGATGCAGGCTTGTCAGAATTCATAGCCTACAGCTGATGCTGCAGAGACACCAGCACTTCCCAGCTCTGTTCCAACAGAGAAAACACAGGTGGTCATTACCAGTCCTCCTGTTTTGCCCACATCCTTTGAACTCCAGAAATAAAGGTTAGAATAGAGCTCCAGGAAAGAAGACAAAGTACACATCTCCTGGCCCAATGCCAACTGCTTGCTGATGATGAGTAGCTGCAGGGTTACTCCCAAGCTGCTGGCTGCCAATAAAACCTTCCAGCAGAAGTCCATAAATGCCAGTCAAGGGAGACTGCTTGATGTGGAAGCAAGAAGTCTTCAATCTATTGACTCAGCAGTCACAGCTGTGAACTCTGGTGTGTTCCTGTGACCCTTGGATCTGCTCTTGACTCTGACTCTGAAATCTTCCTTCCTACACTTGTGAATGATCTTGGACTGTTGGACTTTGCTTCCTGTATAACAGTCTGAAATGGACTCTGCTTTCTTGGTAAATGACCTTCTGAGCGTTGACTCTGGAATTCAGCTCAGACTGACCCTAGCTTCGAACAAGTGGGAATAAAAGGAGGGATTGATGGGATTAGCTGGAAGTGAAACAGTGGGCGTTTTCCCACAGAGCTTACCTCGGAGCGACGTCCCTCTTCACCGCGCAGCGTCTGCGCGGATTTCCCACCAACTGCTCCACATAACCAGGAAGAGCCGCGGCTTTTGTGTCGCTAATGTAAACTGGTTTTTAGCGGTTTACATCTGCGACACAAAAGGTCCATCACTTCCTGGTTATGCGGAGCAGTTGGTGGGAAATCCGCGCAGATGCTGCGCGGTGAAGAGGGACGTCGCTCCGAGGTAAGCTCTGTGGGAAAACGCCCAGTGTGTTGGGAAATGCTGGGCGGTGTTCCCAGGAGTTGACAAAGTCCTGGGAGAATACATGATATTGTGTAGGGGTGTAGCTAATGTTTGTTTGATGACCTTCTGTTGTTGGAAGGGGAAGCTGTCCAGGATGGCTGAAAGGTGTTAAGTGGTTTCACAATTATGGAAACGAATCAGGAAAGGTCAGCCAGGTGGGGAAATACTTAGTTTAAGGTGAAACAATGTCTTTTCCTGGAGACCTATAATTGCCAGTGTGCACGGATTTAAGGTGGGGAGAGGGCTGTTCGCAGTCATGACTTTTGACGTTACACCTTCCAAAATCATTGCCCAGACATGTCTCCGGCTTGTGCTTGTTGGCATTCATTTTATGGGAACCTGATCCATTTTGGCTCTAGTTACAAACTGGGTAGTGCCCAGAACATGTGATTTTGTGGTACTTATTAGAGTGAAGGGTGTTTGGTCTTTCTCTCACTAGGTGCCAAGCTATCTCTTCAGCAGCAGGAGGAGTCTGGGGCCTAACATTCCCATTTCTTAGCGGTCTTGGCTATACTATTTCTTGGACAATCTCCTGTTTCTCACGGGCACGGGAACCCAAGATTGTCAACTTTCCATTCCCATTTTGTGTCATAAACCTGACATTTTCAATGTCACTCAGATGTATTCTTATCATTGAAGAGTGGGGGATCAAACTCGGCTCTCCCAGATTAGAGTCCGCACACTTAACCACTACACCAAATTGGCTCTCAATCCATCTCATCTTGGGTCTTTCCAATCCATCTCAGATTGGATCTTCGTTTTTTTCCTGCTGCCTTCAACTTTTCCTAACATGATTGTCTTTCCCAGTGACTCTTGTCTTCTCATGATGTGACCAAATAATGACAGACTCGGTTTAGTCACCTTAGCTTTTTGGGAGAGTTCAGCCTTGGTATGATCTAAAGCCCACTTATTTGTCTTTTTGGAAGTTCACAGTATCCATAACACTCTCATAAGAATGTAAGAGAAGCCATGTTGGATCAGGCCAATGGCCTCCAGTCCAACACTCTGTGTCACACAATGGCCAAAAAACCAGGCGCCATCAGGAGGTCCATCAGTGAGGTCTGGACACTAGAAGCCCTCCCACTGTGCCCCCCGAAGCACCAAGAATACCCCAGACAGAGAGTACCAGCAATACGCTGTGGCTAATAGCCACTGATGGACCTCTGTTCCATATGTTTATCCAATCCCCTCCATATGTTTATCCAGCTCTCCATAAAGCTCTCCTCAAATGAGTCAACTTTTAGTTCAATAATAGAGTCCTTTGGTTTGAATCAAAGATACATTCTTTATTTAAACTTCAGGTTGCTCACGTAACATTGACTTTGAGAAGACTAAAGAATCAAGGAATGCAAGAGGCTACATAGGGTATCATAAAAGTTACAAACACACACTATTGGAATTTGGGGTTCAAAGGGCACAACCGTATTTCTCCTCTACCTAGTAATAGCTGTCCCACACCACCCTGTGACTAGATAAGAACTGGGAAATGCCGGAGATGGAACGGGGGAGTTGTGGCACAGAGACAGAGTCAGGCAATTCCATTATGTAAACACTTCTTGCCGGATGGCTGTATGGATGTGAGAAAAGGGTTGCAGGGAATGGAGAATACCCAGGGCTCTTACTTGATTGCACTGTAACCATCTTAACAGGAAATTAACCATGCTTGACAGTCAGCCTTTTGATATTAAATTTTCTTTAAATATTAGCATGTGTAATGAGTGATGCTGTAGATTAACTAAGTTTTAATAAACTAGTCAAACCTATGCTGTGGTCTCATGTCTTCATTTGGTTTGCCAATGAAAAAAGGGACACTCTTTATTTGAGGGACTCTTTTTGGGGGGCAATCTTCATTTGGAGTGCGGATGCAAATAGGGACACCCTTTTAAACAAATGAACAGTCAAAATGGAACATAAGAACATAAGAGAAGCCATGTTGGATCAGGCCAACGGCCCATCCAGTCCAACACTCTGTGTCACACAGTGGCAAAAAAATTTATATATACACACACACTGTGGCTAATAGCCACTGATGGACCTGTGCTCCATATTTTTATCTAAACCCCTCTTGAAGGTGGCTATACTTGTGGCCGTCACCACCTCCTGTGGCAGTGAATTCCACATGAATTCCACATATTAATCACCCGTTGGGTGAAGAAGTACTTCCTTTTATCCGTTTTAACCTGTCTGCTCAGCAATTTCATCGAATGCCCAACATGGTTGAAGATACAATCCTGTCCTGGATAAACTATCTGCTCGAGAGACAGTCTGGTGTATTGGTGAAGTGTGTGGACTCTTATCTGGGAAAACCGGGTTTGATTCCCCACTCCTCCGCTTGCACCTGCTGGAAAGACCTTGGGTCAGCCGTAGCTCTGACAGAGGTTGTCCTTGAAAGGGCAGCTGCTGTGAGAACCTTCTCCAGCCCCACCCACCTCACAGGGTGTCTGTTGTGGGGGAAGAAGATAAAGGAGATTGTAGCCACTCTAAGACTCTGAAATTCAGAGTGGAGGGTGGGATATAAACCCAATAACTTCTTCTTCTTCTGGTAAGACTTTATTTGTGGTGCTGTTAAGCTTAAAGCAAAACCAGAATAGCAAGATCTTGATTAAAAGGAAGCTTTATTCAGAAAGCAAACAAAGGACATGAGTTGAACAGTATGGCAAAGAATGGCTTAAAAGAAGACAAAAAGCAACACAACATTGACTTTCAGACACGAACAGCTTCCTCACGAGGAAAGAGAGAAAGAGAGGGAGATGGATTTATAGAGTAGTCAAAATATTTCAATTTTAGAAGGGATACATGAAAGCTACGTCTGGGACTGGCTCACAGAGATGCTGGCAGGACCGCCTGCCTCTGTCGATTGGAGCTGGGATGTTCAGCAGATCTATAGCCAGAGTCGTCTGTTATGCCGTGGATTTCTTGACCGTTCTTCTTTGACTTTTCAATTGCAGGGGGAGCAGCTGCCTCTGCGCCCCACGATGAGGCTCCCTCTGCGACCCCAGGAGCTCCCCAAACGGCCTCCATAACTACCTCCTAGAGAACCAAAGCCAACTCCAGAAACCACTCTGCCAGGACCACCATAACTAACAGCACATGGAGTGTTGCCTCCCACAGCCACTGGTTCCCCGGTAGCAGAGAGGATGGGTCCTGGGAGGGTCATGACCACGGGAGGTGGCTGGATCACGACTTCTGCGGGTGGGATCTGGTTGATGCAGGAAGGGTTGACGCCGGAGAGAACGCCCAGGCTAGCGGAGGGTACCCCGATGTTATTGCCAAAACTTGCTGATCCAAAGCCGACGGCTGGAGCAGAGGCTATGGAGGGGACTGCAAAGGATGGAGACCCAGCTCCGACTAATGCGCCAGAGTGGAGGCCACCATAGCCGAGACCTGCAGATCCAAAGCCAACGGCTGGAGCGGAGGCACAAGAGGGAACTGCAAAGGATGGTCCACAGTAAGCCATGTCTGATTTGTGCAGGTGAGTCTGCAAGAACATAAGAAAGAACAGAAATATTATTATACATATGAAGAGGCTCTGTGTGTTTTACACACAGAACATGTTAATCGGGACATAGGAAGAGCAGTGGTTCATTTAGTCCAGGATTCTGTCTCACACAGCAGCCAACCAATTCCTCTGGAGGGCCAACAACAGGGCAGAGAAGTCAAGGCTTTCCCCTAAGAAGAACATCAGAAGAGCCCTGCTGGATCAGACCAGTGAGGGTCCATCTAGTCCAGCCTCCTGTCTCAGACAATGGCCAGCCAGTTCCTCTGGAGGACTAAGAACAGGGCAGAGAGGCCAAGGCCTTCCCCTAAGAAGAACATCAGAAGAGCCCTGCTGGATCAGACCAGGGAGGGTCCATCTGGTCCAGCCTCCAGTCTCACACAGTGGACAGCCAGTTCCTCTGGAGGGCCAACAACAGGGCAGAGAGGCTGAGGCCTTCCCCTGAGAAGAACCTCAGAAGAGCCCTGCTGGATAAGACCAGGGAGGGTCCATCTAGTCCAGCCTCCTGTCTCACACAGTGGACAGCCAGTTCCTCTGGAGGGCCAACAACAGGGCAGAGAGGCCGAGGCCTTCCCCAGAGAAGAACATCAGAAGAGCCCTGCTGGGTCAGACCAGGGAGGGTCCATCTAGTCCAGACTCCTGTCTCACATGGGGTCCAACCATTTAATCTGGAAGGCCAACAACAGGGCACAGAAGCTGAGGCCTTCCCCTGATGTTACCCTCTGACTCTGGGATTCAAAGTCTTAGTGCTTCTAAATGTGGAGGTTCCCCTCAGTCACCATGGTTCTCCCCAATACAGGATGAGGGGGGGGGGGAGAAATGTAGCCCAGCCAAACAAAGAGATCCCACCATATTAGGAGCACTGGTACTCTCAAGTAATGTACATGGAAGCTGTATAAAAATAATTTTAAATGTGTATGTCCATCCATTTCCTAGCCTGTCTCATCCTAGGAATTTGCAATGGAAGCTAAAGTTCTCTCTTTGCGGCATCCGCAAGTCATCAGAAAAGGAAGCTAGGGGCTTTAAATTTGGTCCCCATCTTCTGGATGGTAATTGGAGGGGAAATGGTAAAAATGGAAAGAATCAGGACATCTTGGCTCACTTTATGTACAGTAAGAACATAAGAGAAGCCACGTTGGATCAGGCCAATGGCCCATCCAGTCCAACACTCTGTGTCGCACAGTGGCCAACATAAGAGAAGCCATGTTGGATCAGGCCAAAGGCCCATCCAGTCCAACACTCTGTGTCACACAATGGTCAAAAAACCCAAGTGCCATCAGGAGGTCCACCAGTGGGGCCAGGACACTAGAAGCCCTCCCACGGTTGTCCCCCCACCTCCAAGCACCAAGTATACAGAGCATCACTGCTCCAGACAGAGTTCCATCAATATCCTGTGGCTAACAGCCACTGATGGACCTCTGGACCTCTGATGCACTTTTGCTCCATATGTTTCTCCAATCCCCTCTTGAAGCTGGCTATGCTTGTAGCTGCCACCACCTCCTGTGGCAGTGAATTCCACATGTTAATCACCCTTTGGGTGAAGAAGGACTTCCTTTTATCCGTTCTAACCCGACTGCTCAGCAATTTCATGGAGTGCCCAGTTGTAAAAGTGGGAGATCTCCAGGCCCCACATGGAGGCTGGCAACCCTGAGAACTGGTTTAAATGTCTAATGTAAATGAGTCTAAAAGGCTTGATAATGATGAGGAAACCCATAGCAAATCAATCAACTAGTTTGTCTAGTGGAAGAGCCAGCCCTCAATTCTAATGAGTTTGATCTGGGGATTAATCCCATAGAGATATTTTCCAGGAAAGAGCACGAATGTAACAAATATTGGTTCTGGCATAGAAAATCTGTCTGCACAATCTTATTTCAGTAGCTACAGTCGGACCCGGCTTTAGCCAAACTTACCTGATTCTCGGAGAAGTCAAAGGCAAGAGAGCAAGCGGGATGAAGCTAAGCAACCGGAGAGGTGTGAGAGCTTTTATACTGTCTTCGCGGCGTTCTTTTTGATGCAGAGATTCCTTTCCAGCCACAAGATCAGAATTAGTCACCTTCAAAATGCGGTGGTTGAACCATACACGAAATTAATTTTGTCACTTCAAAGCCGTTTACACAAGGAATGATGCCGTCATCAGTTTGCTGTAATGACTGAAGTCAAATTTGTTTCCCAAATAATTTTCTGCTGCAGTTTTTTTTTACTGAGTAAACACAATCCCCCAAAATGCAATCCCCGTTTCACTTAGAGCAATTTCCTTCTTTGTAAAGATGACGGATGCCTATGGAATTCTTCCCTGCTGGATTTATCCATTGAAGCGGCCACATCAAAAGTACATGACCATCAGTTTTAGAGGTTCTACGGTTATCATGAGAGAATCTGTTATTCTTTTCTTTCCTTTGTTGTATTCATCATTCAGCAATGTACCTTGAAAAGGTTTCGATAGTAATTCCCTAAGGTTTTGCTATTTATAAAGAGGAATCGCTCAACCTGTCATTTTTGTTGTTTCTTAAATGGTTTTGGTTTGCTCTTCCTGTCCCATAAACTCAGTGCAACTTCCACAAAAACATAAGATGTTTAGTTTAGTTTATTAGTATTACAGTCCTTAGATCAGATATACACAGGTCTTTTTTGAGCAGGAACACACAGGAACGCAGCTCCAGCTGCCTTGGTGTCAAGGGGTATGGTCTAATATGCAAATGAGTTCCCGCTGGTCTTTTTCTTTGAAAAGCCATATCTGAAACAATGGTAACATCAGAGGGTGTGGCCTAACAAGCAAATAAGCTCCTGCTGAGCTTTTTCTACCAAAAAAGTCCGGGATATACCTATAAAACACTTACAGGTGTGTGTATATCTATATATATTACAGATAAGACATTTCCAAAGATTAAAACTAGCATAAAAATTACAATTTTGTGTAAAATTGAATATCTAACCACCAAACACTTTCCATGATCTGAGAGAGCCAGTTTGGTGTGGTGGTTAAGTATGTGGACTCTTATCTGGGAGAACCAGGTTTGATTCCCCACTTTTCCACTTGCAGCTGCTGAAATGGGCTTGGGTCAGCCCTAGCTCTGGCACAGGTTGTCCTTGAAAGGGCAGCTGCTGTGAGAGCTGTCTCAGCCCCTTCGCCTCACAGGGTGTCTGTTGTGGGGGGAGAAGATATAGGGCAGGGGTGGCCAACGGTAGCTCTCCAGATGTTTTTTTGCCTACGACTCCCATCAGCCCCAGCCAGCATGGCCAATGGCTGGGGCTGATGGGAGTTGTAGGCAAAAAGCATCTGGAGAACTGTTGCCCACCCATGATATAGGAGATTTTAAGCTGCTCTGAGTCTCTGATTCAGGGAGAAGGGCGGGGTATAAATCTACCATTCTTCTTCTATCACCATACAGAACCTGCTGGCTACTTGGTGGGTGTTCTTAGGATGCCTGTTGTTTAGGAGGAATTCAAGTTTAGCTCTTTCTGACAGGCCCGAGATGAAAAAAGTAAACTATTTTGCATTTATATTTCCTGGTAGTAATTTTAGCTGTAATAATATCGAAAACCATACATATATAATCTCTGGAACTATCGGGTGTGTGTGTGTGTGTGTTTGTTTTGCACTAGAACTCTTGGGCATTCAATGAAGTTGGTGGGCCAGTAGTTGAGGACGGACACAAGGAAAGAGGACTTTATCCAGAGAGTGAATAAAAAGTGGAATTTCCTGCCGGAGAACGTAGCGATGGCCAAAGGAATACACAGCTTTAAAAGCGGATACAATAGATGCATGGAAGATAAGTCCTTCAAATAGGGTTATTATTATTCAAGAAATATCTAGGGACTTTGGGGGTGGGGCCAGGAGACTATGGGGGTGGAGCCAGGAGACATTGCGGGTGGGGCAAGGTTGTGACAAGCATAGTTGAACTCCAAAGGGAGTTCTGGCCACCACATTTAAATGTCTTTCCTCCATTAGGAATAATGAAGGCTAGGGGCAACTTCCTTGGGGACTCATAGACTTGGACCCCCTGGTCCAATCTTTTTGAAACTTGGAGGGTGCTTTGAAAAGAGGCACCAGATTGCTATGCTGAAAAGTTGGTGCCTCTACCTCAAACAACAGCCCTCCCCCCAGAGCCACAGATACCCGCAGATCAATTCTCTATTATACCCTATGGAAATCGGTCTCCATAGGAAATAATGGAGTTCCCAGCAGACATTTCCCTCTCCTCCCCCCGCTTTCTGATGACCCTGAAGCAGGGGGAAGGCCTCCAAACCAGGGGATCCCCTGCCCCCACCTGGGGATTGGCAACCCTACCGTCGAAGTCTACTAGCCATAGCGGCTGAGGGGAACCTCTACATTCAGAGGCAGTCAACTGCTGAAACCCAGAGCCAGGAGGCAATATCAGGGAAGGCCTTGGCCTGACAACAGGCCAACCGGGACGCCATTGCCGCCACAAAAGGAGGAAGGGCAGTAGGCTGCAGAGCATTCTGGGAGCCTTAGGGGGTAGAGCCAGCATTCCCCATTGACTGGTTCCACTCCTGCCTTGTCAGTCTTTGCCTTGTACTCGGCCCACCTTCTCACCATTTAGACAATGCAAGCATGAACTGGTCACCCTTGTTTTCATGGGGACCGGGTAGGAATTTTTTCACCTTTTCTGTATTGGCCTGTGGAAGAGGTGTTTTTCGCCTACCCTGTACTGCCTCTGATGTTCTTCTGATGTTCTTATGAGGGGAAGGTCTCGGCCTCTCTGTACTACCTTGTAGTGCGCAGACTATTATCTGGGAGAACTGGGTTTGATTCCCCGCTCCTCCACTTACACCTGCTGGAATGGCCTTGGCTCAGCCATAGCTCTTGCAGGAGTTGTCCTTGAAAGGGCTGCTTCTGTGAGAGCTCTCTCAGCCCCACCTACCTCACAGGGTGTCTGTTGTTGGAGGGGGGGGAGGTAAAGGATATTGTGACCGGTCTTAGACTCTGAGATTCTAAGTACAGGGTGGGATATAAATCCAATTTCTTCTTCTTCTCCTCCTCCTCCTCCTTCTCCTCTTCCTCCTTCTTTCTCCTGGACTTGGCTTGGGTGTGGCAGTTAAATAGGTAGGTCACTTTATAAGTTGGCAGGATTTTGTTTAATTATTGTCATGTGGCTTGGTGAGCACCATTAGCACCCCCGTTTTAGGGGCATGGGGGGTCTTGCTGACTCATTCCTGGACAGTGAGGCCAAGTTGAGTGGCTCATACCTAGGGGCCATCTACCTAGGATCAAGGGTGGCTCAACCATTATGTAGATAGATCCAAGTAGTCAGCTGTGTCGGTCTGAAGTAGTAGAACAAAATAGGAGTCAAGTTTCATCTTTAAGACCAACTTAGTTTTATTCAGAACGTAAGCTTTCGTGTGCTGTCTAAGCAAACTTCATCAGACGAGGAATTCGGTACTAATCCGGTTCCGGATTCCTCATCTGATGAAGTGTGCTGAGAGAGCACACGAACACTTACGTTCTGAATAAAACTAAGTTGATCTTAAAGACTCCTGCTGTGTTCAACTTGACTCCTGCTGTGTTCAACCATTATATGGTTTGAACTCTGGCGCTGTTCATGCTACTCGATATGTTACTGCCCTTGCCATTTAAATATGTTAAAATAAATAAAGTGGTCCTTAGTTTACAAAACCCTTTGTGTCCATCTTTTTCTTCCTTCTGTGGGGGCAACAGTTGGCTTCTGTGTGAGACAGGATGCTGGACCAGATGGACCCTCATTGGCTTGATCCAATGGGGCTCTTTTTGTAGCAAGAACTCCTTTGCGTATTAGGCCACACCTCCTGATGTAGCCAATCCTCCAAGAGCTTACAAGGCTCTCCTTACTTGGCCTACTGTAAGCTCCAGGATGATTGGCTACATCAGGGGTGTGTGGCCTAATCTGCAAAGGAGTTCCTGCAGCAAAAAAAAAAAAAAAACAAAGCCCTGACAAGAACTGACTGTGTGTCACTGTTAATTAAACTCTAAAAGCCTGCTGTGTGTTGAGAGGGTTTAGTGTTGTCTTTTGATAATGGGATAACAGTTGCGCAAGCATCAGAAGAAGGGGGCGGGGGGAAGATCATCGCTGGCAAAGCCAAGAAGGGAGTTGAGGTTCTTCTTCAAGATTCTATCTCCATAGGTCCCCTGGAAGCCCAGGTGACCAGCCCCCAAAGTATCCTGCTTTGAAGCACTTTGATCTTGAGATGCGGCTTGACTATGACACCTGTCAAAGTCAGGAAATACTTTGTGTTTGAGGTCAGTGCGGTGCTGCATCATCCAATAGGGCAGGATTTATATTTTTTTTTAAAGGGAGAGGAGCCCTGTATTATTTTTGACTGTGTCAAGCACAAAAGTGCATTGAAACTCAGAATGTTCATTTAAGATAGATAGATAGATAGATAGATAGATAGATAGATAGATAGATAGATAGATAGATAGATAGATAGATAGATAGATAGATAGATAGATAGATATTGTTTTCTCTGGCCCCAGAAGGTAGAACCAGAACCAATGGGTTGAAATTAAATCAAAAGAGTTTCCGGCTCAACATTAGGAAGAACTTCCTGACCGTTAGAGCGGTTCCTCAGTGGAATAGGCTTCCTCGGGAGGTGGTGGGCTCTCCTTCCTTGGAGGTTTTTCAACGGAGGCTAGATGGTCATCTGACAGCAGTGAAAATCCTGTGAATTTGGGGGGAGGGATTTGTGGGTTTCCTGCATTGCGCAGGGGGTTTGATTAGATGATCCTGGAGGTCCCTTCCCACTTATGATTCTATGTTAGAGCGGTTCCTCAGTGGAACAGGCTTCCTTGGGAGGTGGTGGGCTCTCCTTCCTTGGAGGTTTTTCAACAGAGGCTAGATGGCCATCTGACAGCAATGAAGATCCTGTGAATTTAGGGGGAGGGATTTGTAAGTTTCCTGCTTTGTGCAGGGGGTTGGGCTAGATGACCCTGGAGTTCCCTTCCAGCTTCAGAGCTTCATTCCCTTTTCCAAATTCGGCATCAAAAGGTAATCCTTTCATTTCCATCACTTTCAGTAGTATACACTGCTGATCAGGACTTCATGTTTCATCACATTTAGGTGACGTTTTCATGCTACAAAACGTAAATCAACTCTGGCCTTGGGTGACTCCTGGTCCCTGACCCTTTTCATCCAATACTTGAGCTCTCAAATACTCTTCCCTGACCATTTCCTTCTTCTAGAACCACCATTCCCACAGCTTCCATGCTGCTCCTAACACAGTCTTGCAGTGGAAAAGGTGCACCTATCCTTTGGCTCCACTGTCTTGGCTTCCCTTTGTAAGTGGTGCCTTTCTAAGGTGGCTTCAACCCGTCCCTTGGCAGGCTGTGGTTGGGATGGGGATGGAAGGCAGATGTGCACATGTGGATGGACTTTTTGGGTCCGCCTGCCTCCTGTCCCTAGGGCGGCTTAGACCGCCCATCTGTTATCACCCTAGGTGTTACCTCATTTAATGGGATGCGTCTCCTGGGAGATTCCCTCTGACCCCTCCTCTCTGCCTTTGTCCTCTCAACTTCTCAACACGGCCTTCCATGGAGACACATGTCTCTGCAGATCTCTCCTCATACCCTCACATACGTGATGCCAGATAAGCTGGCCACTTGTGATAAAGTGCTCTTTAGATTATGCTTCTCCACTGCAACCTGAATGTGAATTGGATCTACTTGGCAGAGACTGACCAAGAGAGAGATCTTGGGGTCGTGGTAGATAACTCACTGAAAATGTCAAGACAGTGTGCGATTGCAACAAAAAAGGCCAACACCATGCTGGGAATTATTAGGAAGGGAATTGAAAACAAATCAGCCAGTATCATAATGCCCCTGTATAAATCGATGGTGCGGTCTCATTTGGAGTACTGTGTGCAGTTCTAGTCGCCGCACCTCAAAAGGGATATTATAGCATTGGAGAAAGTCCAGAGAAGGGCAACTAGAATGATTAAAGGGCTGGAGCACTTTCCCTATGAAGAAAGGTTGAAACGCTTGGGACTCTTTAGCTTGGAGAAACGTCGACTGCGGGGTGACATGATAGAGGTTTACAAGATAATGCATGGGATGGAGAAAGTAGAGAAAGAAGTCCTTTTCTCCCTTTCTCACAATACAAGAACTCGTGGGCATTTGATGAAATAGCTGAGCAGACAGGTTAAAATGGATAAAAAGAAGTACTTCTTCACCCAAAGGGTGATTAACATGTGGAATTCACTGCCACAGGAGGTGGTGGCAGCTACAAGTATAGCCATCTTCAAGAGGGGTTTAGATAAAAATATGGAGCAGAGGTCCGCCAGTGGCTATTAGCCACAGTGTGTATGTATGTGTGTGTGTGTGTGTGTGTGTGTGTGTGTATATATATATATATATATATGGGCCACTGTGTGACACAGAGTGTTGGACTGGATGGGCCATTGGCCTGATCCAACGTGGCTTCTCTTATGTTCTTATTTGAATTAATGTAAATTTACCTGTTTTTGCAATCTATACTTACTGCCCTCAGTTTCACAGTTTGATGATTGGACAAACTCTGCCATATTCACCAAATATCCCAATACAAATAAAACTCATTATATATTTTTTTCAGGGGGGGGGGATAAAAATAATTCACTCACCCAGCTTTTCTTCTGTTCTAACAGAGGAAAGACCCTCTGCAGCTACAGTGAATGAGAGGGCCTTTGAAACTCCAGAGCAGTCGTAGAAGGTCTTCCACTGTCTTTTAATTTGGGGAGTGGGGCTTGAGAACATGAGGCCTGGGGAAGAGGGAAAGAAAACACAGGCTGTAGAGAAAGTACTTTTCTCTCTTTCTCAAAATACAAGAACTCGTGGATACGCCATTAAATTAAGACGCAGATAAACAGATAAAAGATACTTCTTCAGCCAAAGATAAATTAAGATGTAGAACTCATTGCTGCAGGAAATGGTGGTGGTCACAAGAAGAAGATATTGGATTTATATTCCGCCCTCAACTCTGAATCTCAGAGTTTCAGAGTGGCTCACAATCTCCTTTACCTTCCTCCTCCACAGCAGACGCCCTGTGAGGTAGGTGGGACCGAGAGAGCTCTTCCAGAAGTTGCCCTTTCAAGGACAACTCCTGCAAGAGCTATGGCTGAACCAAGGCCATTCCAGCAGCTGCAAGTGGAAGAGCATAGCATAGACAGCTTCAAGAGGGAATTGGATGAACATATAAAGCAGATATCTATGAATGGCTATTAGCCACAAGGTCTAGATGGAATACTGTGTCTGGGGCTGTGATGCTCTGTCTTCTTGGTTTTTGGTGGTGGCGGGGGGAGAGTTCAAGGGCTTCTAGAGTTCTGGCCCTGCAGGTGGACCTCTTGATGGCCCCTGGGTTTTGGTCACTGTATGACACTGATTGGATGGACCATTTTGATCTAACACGGCTTCTCTTATGTTCTTATCCCCAGTCAACCAGATAACCGGAGATGTGAAAGGCCTCTGCCCGTGATTCAGGATGTCAGATTTCCTGCTTTGGCAGAATACTTCCCTCTCTTCCAGCTGCTGCTCCGTTGAGTGATGAAGGAAATGGCGGGCAATTTCCATTGGTGCGATGATGTCCCTTCCTAAATGACTGGAAGTAACAGCATTGCCTTGCTAGTTGGGAATGGCAGGAACTGGCTCATAAACCAAAGTTTGTGATGGATTTTAGCTGGTTTGCGTTTTGCAAACCAAAGTTCATGTTGGTCTCCATCACAAACTTTCACGAACTTTCGATGAGTTTGTGGTGGTTTATGTATAGAGCAGAAAGCAGGAGTTTAAAGGGACTCTGTCCCATTAATCCTCTGGCATCTTCTTCCTTGCTGCTTAGCTGTTTTTCACAGCTTTCACGAGCAGGAATTAGGGGTTTAAAGGGACTCTGAATTTAAAGGGACTTTATTGCAGGTGACAACATCAGTACGTGGTGTGACTTCCTGCCAACCCTATGTGAGACCCTGGAGTTGCTGGTCTGAGTAGATAGTACTAACTTTGATGGATCCAGAGTCTGGCTCAGTATAAGGCAACTGATGCGATCACAGTGCCCACAAATCTGGGCACTGAACCCAAATTTCATGATCACCTAGCCTGTATATCTGCTATAAAGACTGCCTAGAACTAGCTTATCAAAAAACCCCAGAAACAAAAGTAGGCAGAATTTAACGGGGCTTACACGTTAGAGTTTATACAAATGCTGCCTACGTAGTAAAAAAAAAATTCCTCGGGACATCTCATTGAACATGAAAAGACCGAGATTTTGATCACTATTAAACGATGGCATAATGTGTTTGTCTAGACCACTTTTGTAATTATTAAAAGTCAAGCTGCGTGTGATGAAACCAGCAGATTTTGATGGCATTCTAATTAAGACCTTGAGGCTAAAGGGGCGTCTCTATGTTGAAAAGAATGCCACCGTGCAGTATAAAAGCTCTGGTGCGTCTACAGCCTTCCAACAGCTTCATCTCTGCCTTCCTCTTGCCGTTCTACTCCTCAAAGAAGCAGGTAAGTTTGGCTTCTCCAACACCTTTCCTGTGTACTGAGATAAGTCATCGGTGAGACTATGCAAACATCTCTTCTACTGTGTGTCTGAATTACATGATTGTTGGTAGAACAACTAGATTTGAGTCTAGTAGGATCTTAGAGGGCAAGAAGATTTTGGGGGATATAAACTTTGGAGAGTCAAAGCTCCCTTTGCCAGAAGCTGACTAGACTAATACAGACTAATATGACCAACTTTATGCTCTGCCTTCCTCCCTGATGAGGACCAAGACTAGCATATATGATTCTATTCCATATTTTATCCACATAACCCTGTAAGGCCTCAGCATATTGTTGGAACACTCTGTGTGGGGCAGTGATGCTCTGTATTCTGGGTGCTTGGTAGGGCCACAGTGGGAGGGCTTCTAGCCCCTCTGGTGGACCTCCTGATGGCCTTGGTTCTTATGTGACAGATAGTGTTGGACTGGATGGGCCACTGGCCTGATCCAACATGGCTTCTCTTATGTGACACAGAGTGTTGGACTGGGTGGGCCATTGGCCTGATTCAAAATGGCTTCTCTTATGTTCTTATGTGACACAGAGTGTTGGACTGGATGGGCCACTGGCCTGATCCAACATGGCTTCTCTTATGTTCTTATGCTCTTATCTCCTGCTGGCAAAGATCAGCTCACCAGGAGAAAATGGCAAATGTCAAACTTGCACCAAAGAATAAATACATTCATATATGGATACAGTATATCTGCAACATATTGTCAAGCATGAGATTTCAAAATAACCAGTCCTTGGATTTTGAAACAAAGTTAGGTTTATTGATAATCCATGTGGCTCATTCGAGCTGAAGATTGGGACTGATACTTTGTAACGCTAGAATACAAGCTTTAAAATGGCACGTCAAAGGTTTATAAACAATTCTACATTCACATGTGAAATTCACACTCTGGGTTCCTTATCTCTATTGCGGCTAGTGCATCCTGGGCTCAGGCCTTGCTAGGCCTGGGAACAAGTCCCAGGAGGTCTTATCTTCAAAGAGGACATTCCTGCATCCCTTAGTAAAAGCGAAAGAAGAAAGGTGGGGGTTGCTACTTTGATGTACTCCCATTTTAACTTTGGGTTAGTAACATTTCTACAATCTGAATTCTCTAATATAAAAATAACAATTCTAAGGTCTGACTTCTGTAATATAGAAGGGGTATACAACGCTTGACACATGTGATATCAAATACACAGTGTTTGCACCCTGACAACGACACAATACAAGATATGTTGTTTGTATACCGTATCCATATATGAATATATTTATTCTTTGGTGCAAGTTTGTTTGACATTTTCCAGTTATATACCAGAGCCTGTTTTATTTGTATTTTGCCTGGACAAAATAGCTGTTTTGAAAGGTGGACTTTATGTCATTGTACCATGTTGAGGCCCCTCCCCTCCTCTTCCCAAACTCCGCCCTCTCCCGAATCCTCTCCCGTTTCCAGCTATTTTCCAACACAGACCTGACAATCCTATCAGAGGTCATTCCTTCTCATATAACACTGTGGTCTACAGTTCGATGAAAATAGCTACGGGAGGGATTTCTATGCGGATTCCTATCCTCCTCACCACACTACGATTCCTTTAATTATTTGGGGGTTAACTTGGTATAAAACGATGCACCTTTGTATTACAGATTTGACCTGAGTTACACACAGAAATGGTTCATGTTGAGGATACTGTTTCTCTTCATTTCTTTTTTTTTTTGTTAAAAAAACCCCTCTATTTTTCTGACACCACTTCTGATAAGTCAGTTTGTGAGACTTTCTGTCACAGTTTTCTGTCAGATGTATTGATAGCCACAGGCGCAGAAGGGGATTAGACAGGTTCATGGCGGATAGGACTATCAGTAGCCATGGTGACCAAAGTTAGGGTTGCCAGGTTTGTGCTGGAAAATACTTGATGAGTTTGGAAGTGGTTCTGGGAGAGTGTGGGGTTTGCGGAGGGGAAGGGGCCTCAGCATGGTTCAATGCCACAGAGTCCACCCTTGAAGTAGCCATTTTCTCTGGGGAGCTGATCTCTGCCAGTTGGAGATGAGTTGTAAAAGTAGGAAATCCCCAGGTCCCCCTGAAGTCTGGCAACCTTAAGGTATCTCTAAATTCAGAGGATGTAAATCTCTGAATAGCACTGGCAGGAAGTGAAATTAGAGGAAGGCCTAAGCCTCTCTGTCCTTTTGTTGGCCCTCCAGAATAAATGGCTGGCCACTGTGTGAGACAAGACACTCTACCAAATGGACCACTGCCCTTATCAACTCTTCTTAAGATTTACTTGTGGAATCTAGATGAGATACTATCTGCTAAAATGCTAGTCTAGGTGGCCTCATTCATGATGTTCATGTTAGCCTTGGATGCTACCAGTCATTTGAGACATTTTCCATGGATGCCAACCACCAGTGTTCGCTCTAAACTGAATTTGTAGGAGCTAGCTCACAGTTTTTTAGCCTCCAGCTCACATATTTTTGTCGGCTCAGGAAAAATGGCCCCAGAACAAACTAATTTATGCATTATCTCACAATTTTAATGCCAGTAGCTCACAAGGCAGAATTTTTGCTCACAAGACTCCACAGCTAAGAGGAATATTACCTACCACCCCTCCTCATTTTTTCTTGCATTGGACTCAACTAATTCTTTTATGAATGTTCTGCGTTGTATCTTCAAGGTGTAATGGATTAATTCTGTAGGAAGAGTTTAATTCTGTAGTAGAGCCAGTTTGGTGTAGTGGTTAAGTGTGCGGACTCTTATCTGGAAGAACCAGGTTTGATTCCCCACTCCTCCACTTGCACCTGCTAGCATGGCCTTGGGTCAACCATAGCTCTTGCAGAACTTGTCCTTGAAAGGGCAGATGCTGTGAGAGCCCTCTCCAGCCCCACCCACCTCACAGGGTGTCTGTTGTGGGGGGGGGTGAAGGTAAAGGAGATTGTGAGCCGCTCTGAGACTCTTCGGAGTGAAGGGCAGGATATTAATCCAATATCTTCTTCATCTTCTTCTTAAAATGGTAAAGGTGGTCCCCTGTGCAAGAACCAGTCATTTCCAACTCTGGGGTGACGTTGCTTTCACAACGTTTTCACGACCGACTTTTTACGGGGTGGCTTGCCATTGCCTTCTCCAGTCATCTACGCTTCCCCCCCACCCCCACCCCCCGGGAGGGGTTACAAATGTGTTTTTTTACTGAGTCACACAGGGTTTCTTGGGCATAATACTATTTTCTGCTTTTTTTGTATCCTTGCAGACTCACCTGCACAAATCAGACATGGCTTATTGTGGACCATCCTTTGCAGTTCCCTCTTGTGCCTCCGCTCCAGCCGTTGGCTTTGGATCTGCAGGTCTCGGCTATGGTGCAGGTCTCGGCTATGGTGGCCTCCACTCTGGCACATTAGTCGGAGCTGGGTCTCCATCCTTTGCAGTCCCCTCCATAGCCTCTGCTCCAGCCGTCGGCTTTGGATCAGCAAGTTTTGGCCATAACATCGGGGTACCCTCCGCTAGCCTGGGCGTTCTCTCCGGCGTCAACCCTTCCTGCATCAACCAGATCCCACCCGCAGAAGTTGTGATCCAGGCACCTCCCGTGGTCATGACCCTCCCAGGACCCATCCTCTCTGCTACCGGGGAACCAGTGGCTGTGGGAGGCAACACTCCATGTGCTGTTAGTTATGGTGGTCCTGGCAGAGTGGTTTCTGGAGTTGGCTTTGGTTCTCTTGGAGGTAGTTATGGAGGCCGTTTGGGGAGCTCCTGGGGCCGCAGAGGGAGCCTCATCGCGGGGCGCAGAGGCAGCTTCTCCCCCTGCAATTGAAAAGTCAAAGAAGAACGGTCAAGAAATCCACGGCATAACAGACGACTCTGGCTATAGATCTGCTGAACATCCCAGCTCCAATCGACAGAGGCAGGCGGTCCTGCCAGCATCTCTGTGAGCCAGTCCCAGACGTAGCTTTCATGTATCCCTTCTAAAATTGAAATATTTTTGACTACTCTATAAATCCATCTCCCTCTCTTTCTCTCTTTCCTTGTGAGGAAGCTGTTCGTGTCTGAAAGTCAAGGTTGTTGCTTTTTGTCTTCTTTTAAGCCATTCTTTGCCATACTGTTCAACTCATGTCCTTTGTTTGCTTTCTGAATAAAGCTTCCTTTTAATCAAGATCTTGCTCTTCTGGTTTTCCTTTAAGCTTAACAACAACACCAAAAAAACCCATAGAATCATAGAGTTGGAAGGGACCTCCAGGGTCATCTAGTCCAACCCCCTGCACAACGCAGGAAACTCACAAATACCGCCCCCTAAACTCACAGAATCCTCATTGCTGTCCGATGGCCACCTAGCCTCTATTATAAAACCTCCAAGGAAGGAGAGCCCACCACCTCCCAAGGAGGAAGCCTGTTCCATTGAGGAACCGCTCTAACGGTCAGGAAGTTCTTCCTAATAGAATCTTAGAGTTGGAAGGGACCTCCAGGGTCATCTATTCCAACCCCCTGCACAACGCAGGAAACTCACAAATACCGCCCCCTAAATTCACAGGATCCTCATTGCTGTCAGATGGCCACCTAGCCTCTATTATAAAACCTCCAAGGAAGGAGAGCCCATCACCTCCCAAGGAGGAAGCCTGTTCCACTGAGGAATCGCTGAAACAGTCAGGAAGTTCTTCCTAATGTTGAGATGGAAACTCTGTTGAGTTAATTTCAACTCATTGGTTTTGGTCCTATCTTCTGGGGCCACAGTAAAAAATCCAACCCCATCCTCTCTATGACAGCCCTTCAAGTACTTGAAGATGGTGATCATATCACCTCTCAGCCACCTCCTCTACAGGCTTAGCGGAGCAGATGTTTTATCCAGGACAGCATTGTATCTTCAACAGTGCCACACTTTGATTGTTTATTTATTGAAAAGACTGCCCCTATTTGCATCAGCACCCCAAATAAAGACTGCCCCAAATAAAGAGTGTCCTTCTTTGCATTGACAAACCAAATGAACACATGAGACCATAGCATAGGATTGACTAGTTTGTAAAGACTTAGTTAATGTACATCATCGCTCAATAAACCTGTTAATAGTTAAATTTAATATCAGAAAGTTGACTCATTCAAGGAGAGTTTTATGGAGAGCTGGAGGAGAGTTTTATGGATACTGTGACCTTCAAAAAAAAGACAAATAAGTGGGTTTTAGATCATATCAAAACTGATCTCTCCATAAAAGCTAAGATAGCTAAACTGAGGCTCATACTTTGGTCGTATCATGAGAAAACAAGAGTCGCTGGGAAAGACAATCATGCTAGGAAAAGGAGAAGGCCCAACCTGAGATGGACTGGGAAGACCCAAGATGGGATGGATTGAGAGCCGATTTGGTGTAGCGGGTAAGTGTGCGGACTCTAATCTGGGAGAACTGGGTTTGATTTCCCACTCCTCCTCCACGTGCAACTGCCGGTGTGACCTTGGGTCAATCGCATGTTATCTCTGAGCTTTCTCAGCCCCACCTCCCTCACAGGGTGTCTGTTGTGGGACAGGAAGGGAAAAGAGATTGTAAGCCACTCCGAGACTCCGAGTGAAGGGCAGTGTTTACAATTAATATCTTCTCTACTTCTATAAAGGAGGCCACAGTCCTTAGTTTGCAAATACTGAGCAAGGCTGTTAACAATAGGATATTGTGGAGGACATTGATTCATAGGATCCCCACACACACACTTCAGATCACTCTGCCTGCAATAAAACACCAGTTCAAGATTGTGACCAGCATAATGTGGGGGTTTGTTTTTCCTGAGATAGGCCCATGGTTGTCATGGATACCATGAAATTCTGAGCCACTCCAAACAAGGTAACCTCAGCATGCATGTTGGAGTCCCTCCAGACAACCAACCTAAGTGTCCTCAACACCAACTCCAACTCCAAAAGCTCTGGCAGGGAGACAGTTGGGCAGTGGGGTAGGTGGCACACCAACAGAATGCCAATGGGTCTCAGAATCATAGTGTTCATCAAAGCTAGATTCTTTGGGGTTAGTTGTTTGGCTTCCAGACTCTGTGCCATGATGGAATCTTTATATGAACTTTCGATAAGAGCTTTAACTCCCTTCCTTGGCTCTGCCAACAATCATTCCGATGCTTGTGCAGATGTTATCCCACTATCAACACTAAATATTATTGACATTTGTCACTGTAAAAAGTGTTTATAGTTTAATTCAGGGTCTTTCTTTCCTTCTTTCTTTCTTTCTTTCTTTCTTTCTTTCTTTCTTTCTTTCTTTCTTTCTTTCTTTCTTTCTTTCTTTCTTTCTTTCTTTCTTTCTTTCTTTCTTTCTTTCTTTCTTTCTTCAGACATGGCCTAATATGTGAATGAGTTCCTGCTAAGCTTTCTCTACTAAAAAACAAAAATAAAAACCTGGTGACACAGTCGATTCTAGCCTTACCCCCTCCACTTTCCTTCAGCCTCAGGCATTGTTCTTATTCCATTTTTCCTATTTGGAATCAGAAATGTGTTCTAGACTTTCCCTGTCCCAGAAAGCATGCAGGGATATGAATACGCAGCCCCATAAGATCTGGTTCTGCTCTTTTTGACATCTTCTTCTTCTCACCTTGAATGGAAAGAAAAGACAGGGGATGTGATGCAGGATGAGGATGATGACGATGATGATGATGATGATATTGGATTTATATCCCACCCTATACTCTGAATCTCAGAGTCTCAGAGTGGTCACAAACTCCTTTACCTCCCTCTCCCCACAAGAGACACCCTGTGAGGCAGATGGGGCTGAGAGGGCTCTCCCAGAAGCTGCCCTTTCAAGGAGAGTCTCAGAGCGGCCTACAATCTCCTTTCCCTTCCTCCCCCACAACAGACACCCTGTGATGCAGGTGGGGCTGAGAGTGCTCTTTCAAGGACAAGTTCTGCAAGAGCTATGGCTGACCCAAGGTCATTCCAGCAGCTACAATTGGAGAAGTAGGGAATCAAACCTGGTTCTCCCAGATAAGAGTCCACACACTTAACCTCTACACCAAACTGGGTCTAAATAAAGATCTGACACTAAATTGACCACTCCAGCTTCTTAATGTAAAATATGGTTTGCACGCAATAAACTATCATCGCCCATCAAATTCTTTTCTTCTGTATAGATATGAGAACTTATTGGATAAACAAAATATTTTGAATTTAGAAGATACTCTAAAATTAGATTGGTGGGTAAAATGTCAGGTGAAATCGAGATACCAAACAGATAAAGAAAAAGGTTTTCCCAAAAAACCAAATGATCTTGATTTAATATTGCAAACCAATCAGAAACTTATCTCGAAAGCTTATGAATGGCTACTCCAAAATAAAATGCAAGGAGAGATCGTGAAAGAGAGCTGGATAAAATGGCTAAAAGATTTCGGTTTTAATACAGATTTGGTGGAATGGGGAAAAGTATGGAAGCAAAATTCAAAATTAACAAGATCAGCGGTTTTTAAAGAGAATCTTTATAAAATGATGTACCGTTGGTACCTCACTCCAGAAAGACTAGCCAAGATATACCCGAATTATTCGAATAAGTGTTGGAAGTGCAAGAAGAAAAAGGGATCGCTATTCCACATATGGTGGCAATGTGAATACGCCAAAAAAATTTGGGCTCAGATTAACACATGGTCCCAAAAAATCTTAAAAATGAAAATCCGCCACACACCTGAGTTGTATCTTTTAAGCATCTGTAGAGAAAATATTTCTAAAACAATGACAAAACTATTGTTGCATATAGTCACAATTGCAAGAATACTATATGCAAAATACTGGAAAGTGTCTAAGATAGCCAACAGGGAGGAATTTGTATCCAAACTACTGGAAGTTGCAGAATCAGATATATTGTCCGCAAGATTAAATGATGATAACTTACAAAAATATAAAGAGGCATGGGATCCTATGTATATTTGGGTTTAAAGTAAAGGATATATTGTGGAATAACTGATATTTGAATTGACAAATCCCTCACACTCCTTGTGTGAGTGGGAGTGTGTTTATGAGAGGTATGTGTGGTTTTATGTTTTCTATGTTTTATGTTGATTTATGTATATATTATTTAAGCTGATATGCTGTTATGTTGTTGTATTGTTATACTGAAATTAAAAATTTTTCACAGGGTAAGAAACTAAACAGTTGGATTCCCCAACACTGACAGCAGAACCCCAAACAAAGCCCATCCTATAGAAATCCGGCCCCTCCTGGCCGAGCTGCCAATGGTGGCTAGAGGCAGGGGGCCGCCTTTGCCGACCCGGAAGGATTGGCAGGCTGATGGGCCCTCCCGGGCATCCGGTGATCTGTGCTGGGGTGGGGCTTCAGGGCTATATTAGCCCTGATCCTGCCCAAAGTGGCGCAGTTCTTTTTGGGCTCTCGGTCCACCCGCCCACCCTGTAGCAGTACAGGCTTTGACCGGTCGCCTCACTAGGGGCCAGGTAGGAATTTTTGCACTGCCACAGGATTGGCCTGAGTGGGAGTGTTTTTCGCCTAACTTGTACTGCTGGTTAGCGGTTAGGAAGTACTGGTTATTCACGCAATTATGCTTATTGGTCGCTTGGCAGGAGGAGCAACGGGCCACAGAATTTATCAGGGGAGCACCTGCGGCTCAGCACCAGTTTGAGTGCATGTGGTTTGTATGAACAGCAGATGGGCTTTACGGCTCAATGTCGTGAATGCAGATGACAATGAAGCCTTTTTGGGGATGGAGCTTTCTTGATGGATTGATGCCTGCCCTGGAGAAGGTGGAGTTTTGCGGCCTGGCCGGCCCAGTACCAGCCGTAACACTAGGGCTGGTGCCGGGGACATGGTGGCTCGCTAATGAAGGACAAGGAGGGGTCATAGGCTGACCCTAGAGCTTGTCCTGTTAGTTTCCAGACCTTGCCTTTCTAGTTGGTGTTTAGTTATGTTTAATAAATCGGCCCAGTTTACCCAACCCGCTGTGTCAGCCTCTTTATTCCGACTGGGGGCGGGGGGGGGGTGGAATTAACTCTATATGGCTGCTCTGGGCAAGAGCAGCAAACTATTATGATGTGTGTGTGTGCACAGACATGAGTGGAACATGTTTTACCATGAATATCAGGGGAAGGAAGACCTTGAGGACTAGGGATAGAATGAGGAGGGGGAGGAGCAGGAAGAGTTGGATTGATACCCTTCCCTTCACTCAAGAGTCTCAGAGTGGATCACCATTTCCTTCCCTTCCTCTCCCCAAAACAGACACCCTGTGAGGTAGGCGAGGCCGAGAGAGCACTTTCGAGAACTGCTCTTGAGAGAACTTCTGCCTGACCCAACGTCACCCAGCAGCTGCATGTGAAGGCGTGCGGGAAATTAAAGTCAGTTCTCCCAGGTTAGACTCCACCTCTCTTAAGCACCACACCAAACTGGCTCCCAATTGCTGAAACATCTGCCTCATAACTTTGTGTCAGTTACTAATGTGGATACAGTGTCTGATGAATTCTGCAAGCTGCCTTGACCAAAAACTTTTAAATGCGCAACAGTGGACAACTCTTGGGAAGAGATCCTGGAACTCGGTTGTTCATTGTCAGACAGACTCTAAGGTTAAATCAAGCCCAGACTCTCAATATCATGATGCAAAGTAAAATTTATTAGGACAGCGAAGAAATCATTTGAGTGAATAGTTTTACAAAGAGACAGGTTTTAAACAGAACAAAGTGTTTATAGAATGGAGTATCTTCCGTAGAGAAAAGGACAAGAAACTATGTCTGGCCCTGAGACTGAAAGATGCTGAGAACTCCCAAGTTGTAGAGTGCAGAGTGCATGGAGAAGGTTCAACTGATCATTGTGCGGTCCAGTCGATTATGTCAGGAGTTTGCTCTGAATTTTATTGAAATAGCCCTCAAGAATTTACTGAGGGGCAAGGCAGCTGCTGCCTCTGCGCCCCAGGATGAGGCTGCCTCGGCGACCCCAGGAACTCCCCAAACGGCCTCCAAAACTACCTCCGACAAGCCCTCTGCCAAAGCCACCATAAGCGAGACTGCCTCCAGACAGTGCTCTGCCAGATCCACCATAACTAATAGCACATGGAGTGTTGCCTCCTACAGAAACGGGTTCCCCGGTAGCAGAGAGGATGGGTCCTGGGAGGGTCATGACCACGGGAGGTGGCTGGATCACAACTTCTGCGGGTGGGATCTGGTTGATGCAGGAAGGATTGACGCCGGAGAGAACACCCAGGCTAGCGGAGGGTACCCCAATGTTATGGCCAAAACTTGCTGATCCAAAGCCGACGGCTGGAGCAGAGGCTATGGAGGGGACTGCAAAGGATGGAGACCCAGCTCCGACTAATGCGCCAGCGTGGAGGCCACCATAGCCGAGACCTGCAGATCCAAAGCCAACGGCTGGAGCAGAGGCACAAGAGGGAACTGCAAAGGATGGTCCACAGTAAGCCATTTTTGAGTGGTAGTGAGTGAGTCTGCAAGAATACAAAAAAAGTAGAAAATAATATTATGCCAAACAAGTACTGTGAGAGTCAGTGTGAAGCACATCAATAGAAAAAAAAACACACACACACGTTACAGAGATAACCCACCAACTATCCTCCATAGATAGAACACATAGATAGATAGAAAGGTCAAAACACTTGGGACTCTTTAGCTTGGGGACATGTCGACGGAGAGGTGACATGAGAGAGGTTTACAAGATTATGTATGGCAGGGGTGGCCAACAGTAGCTCTCCAGATGTTTTTTGCCTATGACTCCCATCAGCCCCAGCCAGCATGGCCAAAGCCTGGGGCTGATGGGAGTTGTAGGCAAAAAAAATCTGGAGAGCTACTGTTGGCCACCCCTGGTGTATGGGATAGAGAAGGTAGAGAAAGGAGTACTTTTCTCCCTTTCTCACAATACGAGAACTCATGGGCACTCAATGAAATTGCTGAGCAGTCAGCTTAGAATGGATAAAAGGAAGTCCTTCTTTGCCCAAAGGGTGATTAACACAAGGAATTCACTGCCACAGGAGGTGGTGGTGGCTACAAGCATAGACAGCTTCAAGAGGGGATTGGATAAACACATGGAGCAGAGGCCCATCAATGACTATTAGCAGCAGAGTATTGTTGGAACTCTGCCTGGGCAAGTGATACTCTGTGTTCCTAGTGCTTGGGAGGGGGCACAGTGGGAGGGCTTCTAATGTCCTGGTCCCACTGGTGCACCTCCTGATTAACATGCTGAACAACACATATTCGGCAGATATTATACAAGCCAGACTTGAATTCTAGCTGATAGAATCTTCTCTAGATTCCGTAAGAACAACATAAGAAGAGCCATACTATATCAAACACTCTTCCATCTATTAGAGCATTCTGTCTCCCAGACCGATTCATCACTGGCTTTCACTCTTTTCTCCGCGGGACTTCGGTCGGACTTCATCAACCCCGGGGCTGCAACTCGCTCTGCCTCTTCTTCACAGCAATCAAGATCCTCTAAAAACCAGTTTCTGTTGGCCACGCAAAAAAAGGCAAAGCGAGTTCCAGCCCCGGGACAAAGAGTGTGAAATGTGATGGAAGCCCTGCGGAGAAGAGGCACTTGAGAGTGGCATAAGGCTAGTGGGGAATTGGTCCCACAGTGGCCAACCAGTTACTCTGGAGGGCCAACAAATTAGGGTTTGTAGACTCTTTTGGGATCAAGTGCCATGTTCTACTGGAGAAAGTTTTCCTTCCAGACGTTTCGTTCTCAGCTGCGGAGAACATCCTCAGTGGCGTTGCAGCCGGAGCAGGCGCTCAGACCTTCTTGGCTGCTGTGCATTGAGTGGGGCCAGGGCTGCTGGAGAGCTGCTATTTGTAGGCTGGAGGGGTGTGATGAAAGGGCAATAGGTTTGTGGGTGTGCCCATTGTTTGGTGGGCCAACAAATTGTCACATATGTCAAGGTTGCCTCCTGGCACCGTGCTGGTCCACAGTAAGCCGTGACTGAATGGTGGATGGTAAGTCTGCGAGAATTCAGGCAAGTAGATAATAATATGCACAAAAAGTACCATGACATATGAAAATATGAAGCTGCCTTCTATTAAATCAGAGACTTGGTCCATCAAAGTCAGTATTATCTACTCAGACTGGCAGCGGCTCTCCAGGGTCTCAAGCTGAGATTTTTCACACCTCTTTGCCTGGACCCCTTTTAGTTGGAGATGCCGGGGATTGAACCTGGGACCTTCTGCTTCCCAAGCAGATGCTCTACCACTGAGCCACCGTCCCTCCCTGTGACAATCTTTATACGAGCACATTCATTATAATTATAATATTATTAATAAAAGAAAACTAATCCATTAATTACTCATGAAAGATAGAACGCAATATGTATACAAGGGAAGTAGTGGAATCCAGTTCAGGAAAAACTGAACATTTATGACCTTTTGAGGGACTAGTTCAACACCACATTAACATGAAGAACATCACCCGTTAGGACTCCTAGCCTAGAATACTAGCTGGTAGTATCTCATTTAGATCCCACAAGAATCATAGAATCACAGAATTGGAAGGGACGATATAGGCCTATGAACCTATGAACCTGCCTTCTACTGAACCCTCGGTCCATCAAAGTCAGTATTGTCTACTCAGACTGGCAGCGGCTCTCCAGGGTCTCAAGCTGAGGTTTTTCACACCTATCTGCCTGGACTCTTTTTAGTTGGAGAAGCCAGGGATTGAACCTGGGACCTTCTGCTTACCAAGCAGATGCTCTACCACTGAGCCACTGTCCCACCACTGTCCCATCTAGTCCAACCCCCTGCTCAAAGCAGGATCCGCGTAGAACATCCCTGAAGGGTTTGCCCAGCTGCTTCTTAAAGACTGCCAGTGAAGGGGAGCTCACCACCTCCCTAGATAGCTGATTCTACTGTTGAATTCTTACTGCACCCCACCCCCCAATATCCAGCTGGTACCTTCCTGCCCTTAACAGCAACCCATTCTTGTGAGTCCTTTCCTCTGCTGCCAATGGGAACAGCTTCCCTCCTTTAAGTGATAGCCCTTCAAATACTTTAAGAGAGCAATCCTGCCCCCCCCCCTTCGAAAGGCCTTGAATTCAGCAGGATCTCAGAGGAGCACAGCTCCTGAACCTTCTGAAGGTTCCCCCGCCTCCTCTCCATCTTGTCCATTGAATAGTAGATAACAATCCTGTAGGGTTGCCAAGTCCCCAGCCTTCCCTGGCAGGGACAATAGGTACCATAGAGTTTTTCCCTTCCAGATAGAGCGTCGGGGAAAAACATAGATTTTTCCTGGAAATGCCTAGAGAGGCCGTCACTTCCGGGTGATGTCATCATGCCAATGATGTCGGTGGAGGTTCCCTGCACTGGCCCAATGTGGGCCTACAGTTTGAGAACCTCCTGGGCGGGGGAATCCCCGCCCGGACCGGGGGTTTGGCAGCCCTAAATCCCTGGATGAGCTCCGCCATCTATTTTTCTACAAAACAACCCCTGATCTCAACCTCTCTTCTTCAGACTGTACCTAAAAACATAAGAGCAGCTCCAATAGCTCAGACCAGAGATCCATCTAGTAGAACCTCCTGTCCAACTAGGGACTCTGGAGAGCCAACCAAAAGCCAAAGAGGCTAACGCCTTCCCCTAATTTTGCTTCCTAGCCCTGAGATTTGGAGGTTTACCTCTGAATTCAGAGGTCCCCTTTAGTCATCATGGCTGCTAGACACTGATAGGCCTTTCCTCTTTATCTCTGTATCTGAACAAATGAGCAATGACTCATGAAAGCTCATACTCTTCTACAAATGTTGTTAGTATTTTAAGTGCTGCTGGACTCCGGCTAATTTCTCCTCATCATTCCTTGCTTTAGCCTTTTATACCTGTGGCCATCACCACATCCTCCGGCAGTCAATTGTGAAAGGTGACAGAAAGTCACCCAGGCTGACCTATCGTAAGCTACTGTAGGGTTGCCAAGTCCCCTGCGTTCCTGTCGTACCACAGAATTCCCCCTCCCAAATGTCTAGAGAGTCCAGGAAAACCATAGAGTTTTCCAGGAAACAGCTAGATTGGTCACCGCACAATGTCACCAGCGTGATGATGTCACTTTCGGGTGATGTCATCACACCAGTGATGTAGAGGGAGGTTCCCCCTGCCAGCTTAATGTGGGTTGGTGAGTTGGGAACCTCTCAGGTGAGGGAATCTCTGCCCAGACCGGGGACATGGCAGCCCTCTAAGCCACATCAGAGTAACATCGATGGAAGAATAAAGTAAAGAACAGAACTAATATCATTAACATGATTTTTTTTTCATAAACTCTATGGAAATCTGTGCTATAAAAGCATATTACTTTGTACAAGCTTAACTCCACAATTATTAAGAGAATTATTGAATTCCGTGAGTATGACGGGAATCCAGGTAGAAATCACCAGCGATTCTCATGGAACTGCAATTCCAAATATTGTTTTGAGAACGCTTGATGGAAAGAGTTCCAAATTCCTATGAATCTCCCCTCATAAGGCTGCCCTTTAGACCTGTTTATATAACACAATAGAACTGCTTCTATTGTCATTTTTTTTTTCATTACATGACATTTGAAGAAGAAGAAGAAGATATTGGATTTATATCCCGCCCTCCACTCTAAAGAGTCTCAGAGCGGCTCACAATCTCCTTTCCCTTCCTCCCCCACAACAGACACACTGTGAGGTGGGTGGGGCTGGAGAGGGCTCTCACAGCAGCTGCCCTTTCAAGGACAACCTCTGCCAGAGCTATGGCTGACCCAAGGCCATTCCAGCAGGTGCAAGTGTAGGAGTGGGGAATCAAACCCGGTTCTCCCAGATAAGAGTCCGCACACTTAACCACTACACCAAACTGGCTCTCCAGTTACATCAAGGGTGTGTGGCCTAATATGCATGAGAGTAGCTGATGCTCTATGTCAGGGGTGGCCAAAGGTAGCTCTCCAGATGTTTTTTGCCTACAACTCCCATCAGCCTCAGCCAGCATGGCCAAAAAAGTTGTAGGCAAAAAAAAACATCTAGAGAGTTACCATTGGCCACCCCTGCTCTTTGCGGATTAATTCCTCAGAGAGATTTTTCATCAAAGAATATCAGTTTAAAAAAAGGTATAAGGTCTGGCATACAAAGACTGTCTTCACAGTTTTCTTTCGGTCAGTAGGGTTTGAATGGGCATTAGCCAAACTTACCTGCTCCTCAGAGAAGTTGGAGGCAAGAGAGTGAGAGAGATGAAGGTGAAAAGCTGTAGCGGTACAAGAGCTTTTATACTGTCTTCATGGCCTTTTTTTTTTTTTAAGAGATGCCTTTTTCCCACAAGATCTGAATTAATCAGCTTCAAAACTTTTTTTTTAATTTAATCACATCCCAAATTAATTTTGTCGCTTTAAAGGTTTCTAACCAAGGAGTGACACAGTCATCAACTCACTGCAATGACTAAACTCCCTGATCTCACCTCCCCCCAAAAATTAATTCTGTTCAGCAGATTTTTACTGAATAGACAGCAGTCATGTGAACAAAAACATGCTAGCCTCATTTGACATAGTGTAAACATTAGGGATGCCAAGGGAATTCTTTCTCGCTGATTTTATCACTGGAACTAGAACATAACAGAAGAACAGAAGAGAAGAGAAGCCACGTTGGATCAGGCCAATGGCCCATCCAGTCCAACTCTCTATGTCACATAAGAACATAAGAGAAGCCCTGTTGGATAAGGCCAATGGCCCATCCAGTCCAACACTCTGTGTCACATAAGAAAATACGAGAAGCCCTGTTGGATCAGGCCAATGGCCCATCCAGTTCAACACTCTGTGTCACATAAGAACGTAAGAGAAGCCATGTTGGATCAGTCCAATGGCCCACCCAGTCCATCACTCTGTGTCACACAGTGGCCAAAATTTTTATATATATAAAAATAAACACTGATGGACCCCTGCTCCATATTTTTATTCAATCCCCTCTTGAAGCTGGCTATGGTTGTAGCAACCACCACCTCCTGTGGCAGTGAATTCCACATGTTAATCACCCTTTGGGTGAAGAAGGACTTCCTTTTATCCGTTGTAACCTGACTGCTCAGCAATTTCATCAAATGCCCACGAGTTCTTGTATTGTGAGAAAGGGAGAAAAGTACTTCTTTCTCTACTTTCTCCATCCCATGCGTTATCTTGTAAATCTCTATCATGTCACCCCACAGTCGACGTTTCTCCAAGCTAAAGAGCCCCAAGCGTTTTAACCTTTCTTCATAGGGAAAGTGTTCCAGCCCTTTAATCATTCTAGTTGCCCTTTTCTGGACTTTTTTCTAAAGCTATAATATCCTTTTTCAGGTGCGGTGACCAGAAGTGCACACAGTATTTCAAATGAGACCACACCATTAATTTATACAGGGGCATTATGACACATCACCAGAGACACATTACCAGAGCATGAGAACATAAGAAAAGCCCTGAAGGATCAGACCAATGGTCTACCTAATGGAATCATAGAGCTGAACAGGGCCTCTGGGCAGTGGCAGACTAGCCAAGGTGTCAGCTTGCCCGATGGCAAATGGGGCCCTGATGAAGTGGGGCCCCTTAAACATTAGGCAATATTTTATTTTTATTTTATTTTTATTTATCAGATTTATATCCCGCCCTCGCCCGAAAGGCTCAGGGCGGTTAACAACAGTTTAAAAACATTAGCAATTTACAAACATATTAACATTCGATATATAAAAAACATTTCCATATGTATTAAAAATCCGAGATGGCAAGCTTCTGATTTTCCATTATTTTTATTCAGTGAGACTGTCAATGCTGTAAGGTAATAGCCACGTCCCCCTAACCATTAAAGGCGATTTTGAAAAGTTCAGTCTTACAGGCCCTGCGGAACCGTGGCAGGTCTCGTGGGGCCCTGATGTTTTCAGGGAGGGCATTCCACAAAGTGGGAGCTGTTACTGAGAACGCTCTGGCCCTAGAGCTGGACAATCGAGCCTCTTTGGGTCCAGGGATCTTAAGGAGATTCTGAAACCCTGAACGTGGTTCTCTGTGGGGTACATATGGGGAAAAGCGGTCCTGAAGGCAGACAGGTTCCAGGCCGTATAGGACTTTACGGGTTATAACCAGCACCTTGAAGCGAATCTGGAACGCCACAGACAACCAAATGTTAATGGCTTTTTAGTAGCTTGAAAATATAATAGAAGTTCCAGCATTTTTACTGTAATGCAAATAAAATTTATGTTAGATTTAGGGTTGCCAGCCTCCAGGTGCAGCCTGGGGATCTCCTGCTTTTACAACTGATCTCCAACTGGCAGAGATCGGCTCCCCTGGAGAAAATACAATCTGGGGGGCGATCCGCTGCCTCCGCCTCCGATCCCAGCGCTTCCCCCGCGCCTGCCTGCCTGGCTCCAGCTCTGCTTCCAGCAAGCGCTGGGATCGCTCCACGCTGCCCCCACCGCAAACCCAGCGCTTCGTGAGCACCAGCTGCGGAGGGGGCAGCGTGCTTCCTCCATGCCTGTCTGCCTGGCTCCAGCTCTGATGCTTACAGCAAGCTCCAGGATCGCTCCCTCTGGCCTCCGATCCCGGCGCTGGGTTTATGGGGGCAGCGTGGAGCTATCCCAGTGCTTGGTGGAAGCAGAGCTGGAGCCAGGCAGGCAGGCGTGGGGGAAGCGTGGGGATCGGAGGCGGAGGGAGCAGATCCCCCCCCCCCAGAGGAAGGTACGTCCTATCGTCCCTTCACTCCATAAGATGCACACACTTCCCCCCCCCTTTTTTGGGGGGGAAAAGTGTTTCTTATGGTCCAAAAAATATGAGATAAGAACTTTGAAAGAACTGAAGTCCTTTCTACGGTCTCACATTATCATACCCGCCTGAACAGAGAAGCTATTGAGATTTACAAACACCAACACAACTTTAACAGAAAGGAAGAAGGCATTTCCATCCACCAACATTGGTTTCCAGCTCTGCAAAACTCCCTACAGACTATAAATTGCAGAAGGTCACAGAACAACCAGCATATTCCACAGAACAATCAGCACAGTTAACAACCATCTTCCTTATCTTCACACCCCTTCCAACCTTCCCAGCAATTAACACAGAACAATGGTCACATTCAACAGCCGGTTTCCTTATCACTTCCCTTCCAGGAAGCCCCACCAAACAATGGGCACATCAACAAACCAATTGCCCTCTCAATTGCCCTCTCAACACACCCCATCCAGCCTAGAAATAGCAGCTCTCCAGCAGCCCTGGCCTCACTCAATGCACAGCAGCCAAGAAGGTCAGAGCGCCTGCTCCGGCTGCAACGCCACTGAGGATGTTCTCTGCAGCCGAGAACGACACGTCTTGAAGAAAAACTTTCTCCAGTAGAACACGGCACTTGAGCCCGAAAGATTCTACAAACCCTAATGATGTTTTATTTATTTCTTACAAAAATTAAATGATAGCCTTATCGTTGTGGGTGGGCCCCCTTTGTCTCCTGGCAACCAATATTTTTAGACCCAGTCCACCACTGCCTCCAGGGGCCTGTAGTCCGACACCCTGCACAAGGCAGGAAATTCCCAACTAAATATCCCTCCTCCGCAGTGACCCCAGCCCCAGCACTGGAAGACGGCATAGCACTTACCATGGCAGTTTAAAACCTCTACAACAGGAGTGGCCAAACTGTGGCTTAGGAACCACATTTGGCTCTTTCACACACATTGTGTGGCTCTTGAAGCCCCCATTGCCCCATTGGCCTGCTTGGAGAATACATTTCTCTCTTTAAATCATTTCTCCAAGCCAAGCCAGCTGGCAGTTTGGAGATTGCATTTGAAGTTAAAGTTGCTTTCTTTCTACCCCTGTCTCCCTCCTGCCTCCCCTTTTTTTTCCTTCCTTCCTTCCTTCCTTCCTTCCTTCCTTCCTTCCTTCCTTCTCCAAGTCAAGCCAGCTGGCAGTTTGGAGGATGCATTTGAAGTTAAAGTTGCTTTCTTTCTACCCCTGTCTCCCTCCCCTATTTTCCTTCCTTCCTTCCTTCCTTCCTTCCTTCCTTCCTTCCTTCCTTCCTTCCTTCCTTCCTTCCTTCCTTCCTTCCTTCCTTCCTTCCTTCCTTCCTTCCTTCCTTCTCCAAGTCAAGCCAGCTGGCAGTTTGAAGGATGCATTTGAAGTTAAAGTTGCTTTCTTTCTACCCCTGTCTCTCTCCTGCCTCCCCTATTTATATATATATATATATATATTGGCCACTGTGTGACGCAGAGGGTTGGACAGGATGGGCCATTGGCCTGACCCAACATGGTTTCTCTTATGTTCTTATGTGACACAGAGTGTTGGACAGGATGGGCCATTGGCCTGATCTAACATGGCTTCCCTTATGTTCTTCTGTCACACAGAGTGTTGGACTGTATGGGCTACTGGCCTGATTCAACATGGCTTCTCTTATGTTCTTATGTGACACAGAATGTTGGACTGGATGGGCAATTGGCCTGATCCAACAGGGCTTCTCTTATGTTCTTATGTAACACAGAGTGTTGGACAGGATGGGCCATTGGCCTGATCCAACATGGCTTCTGTTATGTTCTTATGTGGCACAGAGTGTTGGACTAGATGGGCCATTGGCCTGATCCAACATGACTTCTCTTGTGTTCTTATGTGACGCAGTGTGTTGGACTGGATGGGCCATTGGCCTCATCCAACATGGCTTCTCTTGTGTTCTTATGTGACGCAGTGTGTTGGACTGGATGGGCCATTGGCCTGATCCAACATGGCTTCTCTTGTGTTCTTATGTGACGCAGTGTGTTGAACTGGAGGGGCCATTGGCCTGATCCAACATGGCTTCTCTTGTGTTCTTATGTGACGCAGTGTGTTGGACTGGATGGGCCATTGGCCTGATCCAACATGGCTTCTCTTGTGTTCTTATGTGACGCAGTGTGTTGAACTGGAGGGGCCATTGGCCTGATCCAACATGGCTTCTCTTGTGTTCTTATGTGACGCAGTGTGTTGAACTGGAGGGGCCATTGGCCTGATCCAACATGGCTTCTCTTGTGTTCTTATGTGACACAGAGTGTTGGACTGGAGGGGCCATTGGCCTGATCCAACAGGGCTTCTCTTATGTGACACAGAGTGTTGGACAGGAGGGGCAATTGGCCTGATCCAACATGGCTTCTCTTATGTTCTTATGTACATTTTTTAAAGACATAACCTACTATTTTCTGTATTCACAGGGCAACGCTCATCAGATGCAATTGATACAACTTGTTAGAACAAAGCAGATACTGTCTACAGTCCAAACTGCAGCTCAGGAGCCACATGTGGCTCTTTCACACATATCGTGTGGTTCTTGAATCCCCCACCACCCATCAGCCAGACTTGTCTCTTAAAATCACTGCTCCAAGCCAAGCCAGTCGGCAGCTTGGAGAAAGCAGTTAAAGTTGCTTTCGTTCTCCCCTCCCTCCTCCCATCTCTTCCTTCCTTCCTGTCTTGTAGCTCTGAAACATCTGATATTTGTGTCTTGTGACTCTGAAACATCTGACATTTATTCTTTGTGGCTCTTACGTTAAGCAATAAGCAATTTTGACCATTCTTGCTATTGTCCAAAAAGACAATGTCTTAATATATGAGGACAGCATGTTGTTCTTCCATGGTTCCCAGGCACTTTCTATGTTTCAAAAGACATCCAGTTCTTCTTCAGGCAATCTTCCAAACGGAATCATACACATTTGGTGGACATGTTATTGCAAAAGATAAAGAAACTTGTTTTAAGTCGGTCTGTGTGCCTTTAATCACAGTTTATATCGTTGACAGACGTCTCAGTTACTGTGGCTGTCCTTGCGCTCTTGTGATCTAGCGGATGATTCAGCACTGCGCTTTGCTCAAAAAGAACAGGATGTTTCTGGCCATCAACACGTTCAAGTTATCTCCACGTGTGTATCAAAGCAGGATTTTTTGGGGCTAGTCCCCTTGGCTTCCCGAGTCCAGACGAAGACAGAATCCTGATGTGAACCAAAGCCTCAACTCCCTCCTTGGCATGGACAGTCATCTTTTTCTGATGCTTGCGCAGATGTTATCCCATCATCAAAAGACGACACTAAATACTCAGCATTCCGCAGCGTCACACAGCATGTTTTCACGGTTTAATTAACAGTGATGCCATCTGCTCTCGCGTTAACCTCTCCCCTCCCCTCCAACCTCAGGCCTTGTCCCCATTCTTCCTAATCTGAAACCAGCAGCTTGTTCCTGTCTTTTGGCCCGAGCCCACTAATTTCCTATCCCACAAAGCAGACAGACTCTTTCCTTCCCACCCCCTAGGGCTCTGCAGCCCCATGAGAAATTATCCGTGTCTTTCTGACTATCACATAAAAGAGCTTCACAAGAGATAAGCAGATGACTTTCCCCCAGGATAATGCTGGAGGAGAGTGTTTCCAGTCCATCTTAGTTGGGTATAAGAAAGGAGATCTTAAGAGCATAAGAGAAGCCATGTTGGATCAGATCAATAGCCCATCCAGTCCAACACTCTGTGTCACACAGTGGCCAAAAAAATTATATATATATATGCACACTGTGTGCTTCATATTTTTATCTAACCCCCTCTTGAAGCTGGCTATGCTTGTAGCCGCCACCACCTCCTGTGGCAGTGAATTCCACATGTTAATCACCCTTTTGATGAAGTACTTCCTTTTATCCGTTTTAACCCGACTGCTCAGCAATTTCATCGAATGCCCACGAGTTCTTGTATTGTGAGAAAGGGAGAAAAGGATTTCTTTCTCTACTTTCTCCATCCCATGCATTATCTTGTAAACCTCTATCATGTCACCCCACAGTCGACGTTTCTCCAAGCTAAAGAGTCTCAAGCGTTTCAACCTTTCTTCATAGGGAAAGTGTTCCAGCCCTTTAATCATTCTAGTTGCCCTTTTCTGGACTTTCTCCAATGCTATAATATCCTTTTTCAGGTGCGGTGACCAGAACTGCACACAGTATTCCAAATGAGACCGCACCATCGATTTATACAGGGGCATTATGATGCTGGCTGATTTGTTTTCAATTCCCTTCCTAATAATTCCCAGCATGTCGTTGGCCTTTTCTTATTGCAGTCGCACCCTGGTTCTCACTGTACTGCTGTGATCTAAAGCTAGGTCCATACTAGCATTTCAAGCTGACACAGGGATGCCTCCCAGATGGATCAAAAATTCAAGTTCAAACAAGCACATCTGCCCCCGGTCCTCCTCCTGTACTCACCCCATCCTTAGGCATCTCAGAGATGGCTCAAAGTGCCTGCCCCCACTGACGGACCTCCTGATGGCACCTGGGTTTTCTCAGACGCTCTAGCAATTTGGGAGGAAAACTCTATGGTACCATAGAGTTTTCCTGGACCTTCCTGGAGCGGCCAGCATGCGACGTGGCCAGCGCAATGATGTCACTTCCAAGTGACGTCATTGCACTGCACACACGAAAAACAGTTCCGGGCCAGAGGCTGTGGGGGAGTTGGCAACCCTATGCAGTCCCCCTAAATATTCGTATCTAAATTTGCAATCCACTCAACGACAGCTGGAGAGAGTTCAAAGAGCTCCATCACATCACCCCTGGAAAGCATGATGCTCACATTCTGTGACTGATGGAAAGTAGTTTGGTGGGCTGCGCCACAATCACATTCTGGACCTGGTATTTTACTCCACGTAACCTGGTATTTTACCCACTTAAACAGGGCTGCTCAACTACCAAAGCCTTTTTTTCATATTCTGTTAGCCATCTTCCATACTTCATGTGGCAAGTCAAAGGTAGGCCGTTCACTGGTGTTTATCAGGTTATGGATATTGGGTGGAACTGACTACAACCATGTTAGCCACTGTTTATTCTCTAGATCGAAATCTCGTGATTGCAAGATTTGTGCAAATCTTATTGCTGGAAACTGGGATCTTAGTCTGGATAGGCCCGCATCAACCATGTCTTTGTGAATGGAGAACTCTCTGTTTTAAATTATCTTTCTATATTCATGAAGAACAGCATTCTTGGAGATGCAGGGAGTAAAGTGACCCGACGTGGGTAGCCAATAGGTTGGAGTGGGTTTAATATATCCATTGATGGTTCTCATTGTATTGAGCTGGACATCACGTTTGTGGACACGGGGACTGTTAAACCACATATTCGTCAGGACTATACATGAACCCCAAAACTAAGCATTTAAGTGTTGTAGCAGATAGACCCGAGTTGTACCACATAATTTTTGGAGAATGTTGTTTCAAGTTTGTATTTTTTTTAATAGGTAAGATGGTGTTTATAGCTCAAGGTCATGTCCAAGGTAATGCCAAGGTACTTTGGTGTATGATTGTAAGTTGGGTGCCTTTAAGGTAGTCATTGAGTTCACTTGGGGTAAGCCACAATTTACAGTAGTAGTCAACCAAAGTTTTGAGATCCCTGGTCAGTATTTCCTCAGTCCCTTCACTTGATTTGTGCATTACTTCAATCACTATTTTGTGGGGTGCAATTCTAGCTCACTTCCTCATGGTGCACCCTGGATAACGCTAAAGATCTAGAACTTACGGCTCCCAGACAATTATAGGATCTCCTGGCTAATCATAGGAGCTCCTGGCTCATGTCCTGTAATCCGCCCTGAGCCTGCTTCAGTGGGGAGGGCGGGGTATAAATAAAAAAATTGTTATTATTATTAAACTACACACATGAAAACAACCAATCTTTCTCAGGAGTATGTCAGAAGGGGTACAGTACAGGAGACTGCATCTGAATCTATCAAAATCCTAATATATAATATAATATATAATATAAAAGAATATATTAGGGTTTAAACTGAACTCCCCCCCCCCCAGTGAACTTTTTGAAGACTCCCAGTAATGTGATATATAGCTGTCTCTTAATTACATAATCCCCGTTTTGATAATTCTGCTTTACCCCAAACTTTCTGAATCCGGAATGCAGAAAAGTAGTTTATTATGACTCTTTTATCTCAGAAATTCAGAATTAGCAAAATGTAACCTTGCAAAGGAATGGTAACAGGTGGTCTGAGGAAGGTATTATCAAAAAAAGCCTGATACAATATCATTGGATAGATGATAGTTAGATAGATGATGATGATGAAGAAGAAGAAGGGCAGGTGGATGGACAGGTGGATAGATAGATAGATGATAGATAGATGATAGATAGATAGATAGATAGATAGATAGATAGATAGATAGATAGATAGATAGATAGATAGATAGATAGATAGATAGATAGATAGATAAAGATATGCAGTGATCATATATTTTATATATTTAGTATAAAGTTTTCTGTAACTGAGAACATAAGAGAAGCCATGTTGGATCAGGTCAATGGCCCATACATTCCAACACTCTGTGTCACACAGTGGCCAAAAAAAGAAGAAGAAGGAATTTAACACCACATAATTTAAACAGAGTATACTATAAACCATAATATATCATGTACAGTGAGCACCAACATGTGTGTTGGAAATGTTCAGAAAAGAAGGCAGGCCTTATTCCAATATCTTCTTAAATCCAATATCTTCTTATTCATATGTTTTGGCAATGTCCTGTAATGAATATCTATCTATCTATCTATCTATCTATCTATCTATCTATCTATCTATCTATCTATCTATCTATCTATCTATCTATCTATCTGTCTGTCTGTCTGTCTGTCTGTCTGTCTGTCTGTCTGTCTGTCTGTCTGTCTGTCTGTCTGTCTGTCTGTCTGTCTGTCTGTCTGTTAACAGAAAAGGAATAAACATACAAAAGGAGGAAGTACAATACAAAAGAACAAAAAACATGCCAGGTTGAGTGATCGCTCTTTGATGATGATGAAGAATTATTCTCTGAAGATTTTATTTATTTGTTTGTTTGTTTATTTGTTTAATAGGCTTATATTCCACCCTTTCCGATAACGGGCTCAGGGCGGATCACAACATAAACTGAGCAACAAAAAAAACCCTACCGTATGTGGAGTGGCCGACATACAAATTTAAAGTTAATAAATAAAAATAAATTAAATTTAAAACAATACAATGAAATTAGTAAATCAAACAATAGGGCAATAAAACAGCAGTTTTCAGCCCCAAACAAATGATGGTGATAATAAATAGGATAGCGCATAGCTTTTAAAGCATGATGTCCCAACAAGGGAGGTCAACTGATGGAATAGTTGCTGGAATAGGACACCCACTGCCTCAACCAAAGGCCTGGAGGAACATCTCCATATTACAGGACCTACAAAATGATAGTAATTCAGGTAGAGACCAGCTCTTCATAGGGAGCTGATTCTACCAGGAAGGGGCCAGAGCCGAAAAGGCCCCGGCCCTGGTTGAGGCAAAACAGTATCTTTCTAAAACTGACAAATGTTGCAAATAAAACAACAGAGGAATCACATATTCTGCCATGATAAGTGTACAGCTGATCTGGTCATGTACTTCTCATGCGTCAAGTTCGAGGGATAAGTTCAGCAGGGAAGAATTATCTTAGCATCCCTCCTGTTAAATGGGGCGAACGTGTGTTTGTTCTTTGGGGAGTGTTCATTACTCGGTATAGAACAGCTGCAGAAAATTAATTGGAGAAGGAAAAGATCACAGAGTTTAATCAGTACAACAAGCTGACAACGGCATCATTCCTTGGTTTAAAAAGCTTTGAGGTTACAAACTTAATTTTGGGTGTGATTAAACCGACACGTTTGGAAGGTGACTAACTCAGATCTTGTGGGAAAAAATGGCATCTCTAAATCAAAAGGGACACCAGCCCAGTATAAAACCTTTCGTGCTTCTGAAGTTATTCAGCTTCACCTTTCTCACTCTTGCCTTTGTCTTCTCTAAGAAGCAGGTAAGCTCGGCGAATGCCGAATCAGACTGTACTCACTGAAATAAGATTTTACGGACAGGCTTGGTGCACAAGAACTACAATTTTTATACTAGTGTTCTTTGTTGAAAAATCTCATTGTGTAACGAATCCTCATGAATCACCAGGTACTGTCATGGAACTAATTCCCAATTTTGTATGATAAGGAATGACCATTTGAGAGCCAGTTTGGTGTAGTTGGTTAAGTGTGCAGACTCTTATTTGGGAGAACCGGGTTTGATCCCCCACTCCTCCACTTACAGCTGCTGGAATGGCCTTGGGTCAGCCATAGCTATCGCAGGAGTTGTCCTTGAAAGGACAGCTGCTGTGAGAGCCCACTCAGCCCCACCCACCTCACTGGGTGTCCATTGTGGGGGGAGAAGATATAGGAGATTGTAAGCCGCTCTGAGACTCTGATTCAGAGAAGGGAGGGGTATAAATCTTCAGTCTTCTTCTTCTTCAACCATCAAAAGAAAATAAGTCTAAAAGAATTTTGATGAGCAATTCATAGGAATTTGGGATTTCTGAGCTCTTTCCCGGCAGGAGTTTACCAATTTCTTATTACATTACACAATTGAACTATTTCAGTGGTCATTCCTTGTCGTACAAAATTGGGAATAAAAATTCAATGAGATTAGTTGGCAGTTTCTATTAGGAGTCCCTTTACCTTTGCAAAACTACAATTCCCTTAATTATTCTGGGGTTACGTTGGCATAAAGCAATGTATCTTTGTAGTACAGAGTTGTCTGAGTTTCATGCAGAAATGGTTTGTGTGGATGGTGTTATTTTTGTTCCTATCTGTCTTTTTAATCTCTTCCACTCTGATACTGTTTACAATAGAAAGCAAGTGTGACTTTCCGTTCCCTTTCGCAATTTGCTGCCAGAGGATGTAGTGATGGCTGCATTCATAGAATGCTATAAAAAGGGACTCATAAGGGAGGGTCGGTGGCTCAGTGGTAGAGCATCTGCCTGGTAAACAGAAGGTCCCAGGTTCAATCCCTGGCATCTCCAACTAAAAAAGGTCCAGGCAAATAGGCGTGAAAAACCTCAGCTTGAGACCCTGGAGAGCCGCTGCCAGTTAGGGGATGGATGGTGGCTCAGTGGTAGAGCATCTGCTTGGTAAGCAGAAAGTCCCAGGTTCAATCCCCAGCATCTCCAACTAAAAAGGGGTCCAGGCAAGTAGGCATGAAAAACCTCAGCTTGAGACCCTGGAGAGCTGCTGCCAGTTAGGGGACGGATGGTGGCTTAGTGGTAGAGCATCTGCTTGGTCAGCAGAAGGTCCCAGGTTCAATCCCCGGCATCTCCAGTTAAAAAGGGGTCCAGGCAAGTAGGTGTGAAAAGCCTCTGCTTGAGACCCTGGAGAGCCGCTGATATGCTTGGTAAGCAGAAGGTCCCAGGTTCAATCCCTGGCATCTCCAACTAAAAAGGGCCCAGGCAAATAGGCGTGAAAAGCCTCCGCTTGAGACCCTGGAGAGCCGCTGCCAGTCTGAGTAGACAAGACTGACTTTGATGAACCCAGGGTGGAGAGAGGCCATGGCTCAGTGGTAGAGCATCTGCTTGGTAAGCAGAAAGTCCCAAGTTCAATCCCTGGCATCTCCAACTAAAAAGGGTCCAGGCAAATAGGCGTGAAAAACCTCAGCTTGAGACCTTGGAGAGCCGCTGCCAGTCTCAGTAGACAATACTGACTTTGAAGGATTGAAGGTTTGATTCAGTAGAAGGCAGCTTCATATGTTCTTCATATGACTAGACAAATTTGTGGAGCAGTGGTCTATCAGTGGCTCTTAACCAGGGGTAGAATTTTAGCAGGAGTGCCTTTGCATATTAGGCCACACACCCCTGATGTAGCCAATCCTCCAAGAGCTTACAAAAAAGAGCCTTGTAAGCTCTTGAAGGATTGGCTACATCAGGAGGGTGTGGCCTAATATGCAAAGGAGCTCCTGCTAGAATTCTACGCCTGCTCTTAACCATGGTGACTAAAGGGAACCTCCACAGCCGGAGGAAATCAGCCTCTGAATACTAGTGCCCAGGGCTTTGGGGAGGGGGGGGAGGAAAAAGCCCAACAGGAACGTATTTACATTTTTAGACACACCACCGGATGCCAAGCCAGCTGGAGCTGTTTTCCTGTGTGTTCTTGCTCAAAAAAAGCCCTGCCAGTGCCAAGAGGCAAAATTAGGAGAAGGCCTTGACCTGTATGTCCTTTTGTTGGTCTTCCAGAGTAACTGGTTAACCACTGTGTGACAGAGGATGCTCTACTAGAGGGAACATCGCTCTGATCTTGCTTGACTCTTCTTAAGTTGCTCTTATGGAATCTAGATAAGAGCCAATGTTGTGTAGTTGTTAAGAGCAGTGGACTCTAATCTGTGTAACTGAGGTTGATTTCCCACTCCACCACAAGAAGCCAGCTGCCTGACCTTGGATCAGTCAAAGTTCTTTCAGACCTCCCTCAGCCCCACCTACCTCACAGGGCATCTGCTGTGGGGAGAGGAAGGGAAGGTGGTTGCAAGCTGCTCCAAAACTTCAGGCGGAGAAAAGCAGGGTATGAAAGCGTCTTCTTCTTCTTCTTTTTCCTCTGCTTCTTCTTCTTCTTCCTCTGCTTCTTCTCCTTCTCCTTCTCCTTCTTCTCTTCTTCTCCTTCATCTTCTTCTTCCAGCTAAAAAGCTTGTCTAAGCGGACTAATATACGGTAATCTCGCATGCAACTAGTAACCTGGAAAGTCATAAATTATCCATGGGTGCCTCCCTACTTCCCATCTATTTTTTCTTGCTCTGGAGTCTACTACTTCTCCTTTAAAAGTTCTGTGTTCTCTCTGCGGAAGACAGTTGACGATTTAATTTTGGAGTTAAAACAACAAAACAAAAACGGATGTGGTTCACATTGATCCTCACAGTACTTGATTATTATTTGTTTAATTTCAATTCCACTCTCCCCTGCAAACGTGGGGCTCAGAGTGGACAGACAGAAACAATTTAACAATTACGGTAGGGTTTGTAGAATCTTTCGGGCTCAAGTGCCGTGTTCTACTGGAGAAAGTTTTCCTTCCAGACGTTTCGTTCTCGGCTGCGGAGAACATCCTCAGTGGCATTGCAGCCGGAGCAGGCGCTCTGACCTTCTTGGCTGCTGTGCATTGAGTGAGGCCAGGGCTGCTGGAGAGCTGCTATTTCTAGGCTGGAGGGGGTGTGGTGAAAGGGCAATAGGTTTGTGGATGTGCCCATTGTTTGGTGGGGCTTCCTGGGCACATCCACAAACCTATAGCTCTTTCACCGCACCCCCTCCAGCCTAGAAATAGCAGCTCTCCAGCAGCCCTGGCCTCACTCAATGCACAGCAGCCAAGAAGGTCAGAGCGCCTGCTCCAGCTGCAACGCCACTGAGGATGTTCTCCGCAGCTGAGAATGAAACATCTGGAAGAAAAACTTTCTCCAGTAGAACACGGTACTTGAGCCCGAAAGATTCTACAAAACCTAATGATGTTACAAGCCGTGAAAACCTGAAATCTTTGATAATTTAACAATTAAGTCTATATATGCATATCAGAATCAGTTAACCAGATGGCACAAAAATTATTCCACTGCTCCAATGACCCAGGGACAGAGAGGAAGGGAAAAAACAAAGGCAGTATAAAACTCCCTTGTCTCACCCATATGCCTGGTGCTATAGTTCCATTTTGCAGGCGCTGTGGGATTGAGTTAAGTCCTGCAGGCTCACTCCGGATTACATTCTTTAGAACAAGAGCTATCACAGAGAAGTCTCTAACTGGAGGTGAGGCCAGGCGAACTGTCTTTGTCCCTGGGACTGCCAGTGTGTTGCAACTTAAGAGGTAATATGCCGGGAGAGGCATTCTTGAAGACCGTGAAGAGGTTTAAAGCATATTATGTGATACTTGTTTGGCATAAGAAGAAGAGAAGAGATTGGATTTCTACCCCACCCGTCGCTAGCCAAAGAAGTCTCAGAGTGGCTTACAAATCTCCTTTCCCTTCCCCTCCCCACAACAGACACCCTGGAAGGTAGGTGGGGCTGAGAGAGCTCTCCCAGAACTGCTCTTGAGCAGAACAGCCTTGAGAGAACTCGTGGCTGACCCAAGGTTACATCGGCAGGTGCATGTGGAGGAGTGGGAAATCAAAAAGTATGTTCTGATTTCTTGTATTTTTGCAGACTCGTTGCTGACCCAAGGTGACATCAGCAGGTGCATGTGGAGGAGTGGGAAATCAAAAAGTATGTTCTGATTTCTTGTATTTTTGCAGATTCACCCTTCGTCACTCAGACGTGGCTCACTGTGGACCAGCCTTTGCAGTTCCCTCCTGTGCCTCTGCTCCAGTTGTTGGCTTTGGATCAGCAGGCCTCGGCTACGGTGGCCTCCACTCTGGCATATTAGTCAGAGCTGGGTCTCCATCCTTTGCAGTCCCCTTCATAGCCTCTGCTCCAGCCGTCGGCTTTGGATCAGCAAGTCTTGGCCATAACATTGGGGCACCCTCCGCTAGCCTTGGCGTTATCTTCACGGTCAACCCTTCCTGCATCAACCAGATTCCGCCCGCCAAAGTCATGATCCAGCCACCTCCCGTGGTCATGACCCTCCCAGGACCCATCCTCTCTGCTACCGGGGAACCAGTGGCTGTGGGAGGCAGCACTTCATGTAACGTTAGTTATGGTTCAACTGCCAGATGAAGTGAGGGCCTTGCGGAACCTTGTGTAGTTCCGCAAGGCCTGCAAGGCTATCCTCTTCCGGCTGGAATTCAATCGACTTGCCACCGGCACTTAAGAGAAGTGGAAGAAGGCCGTCGCCACCAGAATAGCACCAACTCAATATTCTGGTGTTTTTTTTTCTGTTTTAACTGTTTTAATCATTGCATATCTATTTTATTACCAAATGTGCAAAATTTAATACTTATTAATTTAATTGTTTTGGGGATTTTATGTTTTGAGCCGCCCTGAGCCTGCTTCGGCGGGGAGGGCGGGATATAAATCAAATAAATAAATGGTGGGCCTGGCAAAGTGGTTTCTGGAGCTAGCTTTGGTTCTCTTGAAGGTAGTTTTGGAGGCCGTTTGGGGAGCACCTTGGATAGTCTCATCCTGGGCCACAGAGGCAGTTGCTCTCCCTGCAATTGAAAAGTCAAAGAAGAACGGTCAAGAAATCCATGGCATAATTTATGAATCTGGCTATAGATCTACGGAACATCCCATCCTGAGGCGCAGAGGCAGCCGGTCTCCCTGCTAAAGTTTCATGGACTACTTAAATCAAATTTGCAGCAATCAAGAAACCCTTGAGCATAACAGTGTAGCTTGGGTATTAATCCACTGAGTACCTTCCATGTGCTCAACACTCTCCATCCAGTTTCCTGTCTCTTTATCTATGGAGGATATTCCCTTCTGTAAATGCTTTGCCCGGTTTGGAACTGACTCTTTTTAAAAGTATGCACTTGAATAATTTTGTCTGTTTCCTTTTAAAGTTTACTCTGTATCATGAAACTGAGAGTCGGGTCTTGATTTAATCTGAGAACTGGTTTTACAGTATCATAAGAACACAGAGTATCAGAAGAACTTCCTGACTGTTAGAGCGATTCCTCAGTGGAACAGGCTTTCTCGGGAGGTGGTGGGCTCTCCTTCCTTGGAGGTTTTAAAACAGAGGCTAGATGGCCATCTGACAGCTATGAAGATCCTGTGAATTTAGGGGGAAGAACTTCCTGACTGTTAGAGCAATTCCTCAGTGGAACAGGCTTTCTCGGGAGGTGGTGGGCTCTCCTTCCTTCGAGGTTTTTCAACAGAGGCTAGATGGCTATCTGACAGCAGTGAAGCTCCTGTGAATTTAGAGGGAGGGATTTGTGAGTTTCCTGCATTGTGTAGGGGGTTGGACTAGATGACCCTGGAGATCCTTTCCAACTCTATGATTCTATGACATAAGAGTAGCCATGTTGGATCAGGCCAATGGCCCATCCAGCCCAACACTCTGTGTCACATAAGAACATAAGAGTAGCCATGTTGGATCAGGCCAATGGCCCATCCAGTCCAACACTCTGTGTCTTACATTGACCAAAAAACGGTCATCAGGAGAACCACCGATGGGGCCAGAACTTCAGAAGCCCTCCCATTACCCCCCCCAACCAGCCCAAGTGGCCAGTGTAGTATCTAAATCTTTGGACAGAGTCCCCATCTGACCTCCCTAGTACCAAGACAATATACCTCCAAATCCAACCCCCTCCCCATGGTTTCTATCAAAAGGGTGCTCTGGCCCTCCCAGTTTTGTAGCTGGTCCCTCCTTCAATACTATCCACACCAATGTAATTGTTGATTCTCCTCCCAGATATTTAATAATAATAATAATAAATAATAATAAAATTTATTATTATTTTATTATTTAGTCCTTTAAAAAGTAAAAGTAGTCCCCTGTGCAAGCACCAGTCATTTTCGACTCTGGGGTGACGTTGCTTTCACAACGTTTTCACGGCAGACTTTTGACGGGGTGGTTTGCCATTGCCTTCCCCGGTCCTCTACTCTTTCCCCCCAGCAAGCTGGGGACTCATTTTACCGACCTCGGAAGGATAGAAGGCTGAGTCAACCTGGAGCCGGCTACCTGAACCAGCTTTCTCTGGGATCGAACTCAGGTCATGAGCAGAGGGCTCCGACTGCAGGACTGAAGCTTTACCACTCTGCACCAAGGGGCTCTTAGATTTGGCCCTTACTACACATTTCAATCAATCAATATCTTTATTGCATTAGCAAAAGTATTGCCATAGCAACCAACCAAATACAGCAATAAGATGAAAGGGAACGAAGAGAAAACACAAGGCAGCCTCCAGTACCTCATTCCATACTACGATAAAGAATCATACAATCCTAAAATATCTAGAATAAAGTGTCAATAAAATTTTTAAAACCTAAAAGCTTTACCACTCTGCACCAAGGGGCTCTTAGATTTGGCCCTTACTACACATTTAATTACCAGGGGTGGGCACGAACTGGGGAAATGTGGTTCGGTTCGGTTTGTGGTTCGCAGTGTGCCCGGTTCGTTAAACACAGACCGTCATGAACCTTTTTTTTCCACTAGATGAACCAGTTCAGTTGTGAATTTCGTGATGTCGTCGAATGGCCCCCCACATGCCAGGGACGCCACACTGGCAGAGCATCTCTGACTGACTCTCCTTTACCTGCATACCAAGTCTGGTGAGGATTGGCTTTAGGGGGGGGGGGTCCAAGTTATGCTCCCCCAAAAGATAGATGCCTCTAGGAAAATACTTTCTGAGAAATGACAGTCACAATTTCAGCAGCGCATAGAATAGACCCAGTTCGAGCTAAAGACACCATGCTCATCTAAGACGCCCTGCTCATCATCATCATTTTATTTATATCCCGCCCTCCCCGCCGAAGCAGGCTCAGGGCGGCTAACAACACAAATCAATACATGCATTATACAGTATATTTAAACAAAACTAATTTCACAGTTGAATTAAAATTCTATGAAAATTCTAAAACGATAAAATTAATATTAATGTGCTGGTGGATTTACTTAGCAGTGTCTCTCTTTAGTCGGCGAAGGCCATTCGAAAAAGGATGGTCTTGCAGGCTGTTCAAAATCCCGCAGGGCCCGCATTTCTTCCGGAAGCTGGTGCCATAGGTGTGGAGCCACAACAGAGAAGGCCCGAGCGTGGGTACTCTGTAGTTTTACCTCTTTCGACCCAGGGATAGACAGCAGGTTCTTCCCTGCTGACCTCAGTGTTCTCTGGGGCTTGTATGGGGAGAGACGGTCCCTCAGGTAGGCAGGTTCTCGGCCATATAGGGCTTTAAAGGTGATAACCAGCACTTTGTAACGAACCCGGTATGTAACTGGCAGCCAGTGCAGTTCACGCAGCCCCGGCTGTATGTGCTCCCACTTTGAGCCCCAGCAAAAGCCTAGCAGCTGCGTTCTGCTGACTCATCTGACTCATCTCCACCCACACAGGCAAAAAGAAGAGGGGCTCCCTGCATAAACGTGTGACAACAAGTGGAAAATGTCAAGGAAATGTCATCTGTTATATCCAAACAACAATAGCATTTATTGAGCCAGTTTTGTGTAATGGTTAAGTGTATGAATACCAGCCCCATGGCGCAGAGTGGTAAAGCAGCAGTACTGCAGCACTGTGATCTGAACTCTCTGCTCACGACCTGCTTTCGATCCCAGCGAAAGCTGGTTCAGGCAGCCGGCCCGAGGTTGACTCAGCCGAGGTCGGTAAAATGAGTACCCAACTTGCTGGGGGGGGGGGAGTGTAAAAGACTGGGGAAGACAATGGCAAACCACCCCGTCAAAAGTCTGCCGTGAAAACATTGTGAAAGCAACGTCATCCCAGAGTCGGAAACGACTGGTGCTTGCACAGGGGGACTTTTCCTTTCCTAAGCGTGCGGACTCTTATCTGGGAGAACCGGGTTGGATTCCCCGCTCCTTCACTTACAGCTGCTAGAAAGGCCTTGGGCTAGCCATAGCTATCGCAGGAGTTGTCATTGAAAGGGCAGCTGCTGTGAGAGCCCTCTCCAGCCCCACCCACCTCACAGGGTGTCTGTTGTGGAAAGGAGAAGATAAAGGAGATTGTAAGCCACTCTGAGTCTCTGATTCAGACTGAAGGGTGGGGTATACATCTGCAATCTTCTTCTTCTAAACACCTGCGTTTCAAAAGCATTCAAAAAGTGTCTGCAGCAAAGTTTCATTAACACATTCCCAGACAGTCCACAGCAAAGACTCATTCACTGAAAGTTCTTAAAGATACCAAACATTAGGTTTCCTCACATGAAAAACATTCCTAACACCATGTTCACACACACAAAAAAGATCCTTATAGGATTCAAATCATAAGTATAACTATATAAGTATAGGATTCAAATCATAAGACACTGAAAATGTCAAGACAGTGTGCGTTTGCAATAAAAAAGACCAATGCCATGCTGGGAATTATTAGGAAGGGAATTGAAAACAAATCAGCCAGTATCATAATGCCCCTGTATAAATCGATGGTGCGGTCTCATTTGGAGTACTGTGTGCAGTTCTGGTCGCCGCACCTCAAAAAGGATATTATAGCATTGGAGAAAGTCCAGAGAAGGGCAACTAGAATGATTAAAGGGCTGGAGCACTTTCCCTATGAAGAAAGGTTGAAACGCTTGGGACTCTTTAGCTTGGAGAAACGTCGACTGCGGGGTGACATGATAGAGGTTTACAAGATTATGCATGGGATGGAGAAAGTAGAGAAAGAAGTCCTTTTCTCCCTTTCTCATAATACAAGAACTCGTGGGCATTTAATGAAATTGCTGAGCAGTCAGGTTAGAATGGATAAAACGAAGTACTTCTTCACCCAAAGGGTGATTAACATGTGGAATTCACTGCTCCAGGAGGTAGCGGCGGCTACAAGCATAGCCAGCATCAAGAGGGGATTGGGTAAAATATGGAGCAAAGGTCCATCAGTGGCTATTAGCCACAGTATATTATTGGAACTGCGTGGGGCAGTGATGTTCTGTATTCTTGGTGCTTGGGGGGGGGGACAAAGTGGAAGGGCTTCTAGACTCACTTGTGAACCTCCTGATGGCACTTTTTTTTTTTTTTTTTGCCACTGTGTGGCACAGAGTGTTGGACTGGATGGGCCATTGGCCTGATCCAACATGGCTTCTCATATGTTCTTAAGTAAGGAAATCTGTGAAGTCCAATAATATTCACAGAAAGCCCGTCCATGACGACTGGTTCCCCATGTTTCATTGCCTTTATCAAGACTGCTGGCTTTAAACTGAACCTGTTCCTTGCTGACAAGCCAAGTGATTGCTTTCTGGATGACACTGCCAGCATGCTCATGGGAATGACTTCTTACAAGCATAGCCAGCTTCAAGAGGAGATTGGATAAACATCTGGATCAGATGTCCACCAGTGGCTATTAGCCACAGTGTATTGTTGGAACTCTCTGTCTGGGGCAGGTGATGTTGTGTATTCTCAGTGCTTGGGAGGGGCACAGTGGGAGGGCTTCTGGTGTCCTGTCCCCACTGATGGACCTCCTGATGGTGCCTGGTTTTTTGGCCACTGTGTGACACAGAGTGTTGGACTGGAGGGGCCATTGGCCTGATCCAGCATGGCTTCTCTTATGTTCTTATGGCCACTGTGTGACAGAGTGTTGGACTGGATGGGCCGTTGGCCTGATTCAACATGGCTTCTCTTATGTTCTTAAGGTGGCTTGCCATGATGTCCCACTTCGCACAGCACCCTGAGTGGTTGCACAGCAGCCTTTCTTGGAGGAGCCTCTTGCTCCCTATCCACTTCTCCCTATGGAGAGGAAGTGAATACCTTCTTCCTCTAACTGGCTTCCACTCTTTCCCACTTGTGGCAACATCCTGGGCTTCACCCTTTGTCTGAAAAGGACATAAGAACATAAGAGAACATCACTGGCCTGATCCAACATGGCTTCTCTTATGTTCTTATGTGACACAGAGTGTTGGACTGGATGGGCCACTGGCCTGATCCAACATGGCTTCTCTTACGTTCTTATGTGACACAGAGTGTGGGACTGGATGGGCCACTGGCCTGATCCAACATGGCTTCTCTTACGTTCTTATGTGACACAGAGTATTGGACTGGATGGGCCATTGGCCTGATCCAACATGGCTTCTCTTATGTTCTTATGTGACACAGAGTGTTGGACTGGATGGGCTACTGGCCTGA